>NC_082689.1:51639721-52239721 GCF_949987515.2 Delphinus delphis
TATCACTTACCTCTGCTGCTTCTCTTTGGGACCTTTTTCTTAACAAAACCTGAAGTGCTGCTTCTGAAACTTGGAGTTTCAGAAAGACAGCAGAAGATATGCTGAAGTGTGAACCCATGCTATGGAATGAACCATATCTTCTCAAAGCCTAATTATAAAGCACATAATAATATTGTTGTAATAACAAGGTGGTTCTTTGCAAGTCCTTCTAGTCTGTAGAACAGGGGAAAAGAGTATGAGCTTTAAAGTTCAGTCTTATGCTCTGCCATTGACATCTGTCACTGATAAGCCCCTTCACCTCTCTGAGGATCTGTTTGGTCTTCTCTAAAATCAAGAAACAGGGATGCTATATCCTTTCATTGTCACCATAACCTGAAGATAATTTATGGTTAAATGAGATGGAGATCTGATTTAGCGCCTAGCTCGGCAGGCATGTCATCCGGCTTTCAATTGCCTGTGTTTCTGTGCCGTGCCATTTACGATAAAAAACTGACTGCTTCCTTGCCAGGAACACATATGAAACATATTTCCATTCCATTAATGGAATATATGTATAGTAAGGTAATTTGGAAAATATGTAAAGAAAAGCTTTACTACTTAGTATTAGCTTTATACCTACTGATAACTTGGGAAGGAGCTGAGCTTCTGAATGCAATAGTTTCCTCTTTAGTCAGTCATTCTTAGATGCTTAATAGAAGTTAATGAAGGAAGGGAACAGTTGGAATAGAGAACTAATTTCAGGCAAGTAAAAACTACAGCTTTAAAATGTTTTTTTTCCTTATTATACATATAAATTGTACTTGTAGAAATTTAGCTAATATGAAAGAATATGTAAAAGAAAATATAAACAGAAGCACACTTTTTGGAGGGAAATTTAGTTCTAATTTCACCTTTTAATGCAGGACTATTTTTTAAAAGAGGTCTATAGTATTGATACATCTGAATGAATCTGGATCTGTGTTGAGAAGGTGCTCTGGGTAGAAACCAGAAAGATGAAACAGATTGGGTAGTTGTTTCTTAAAATCTCTGATGGGTTCCAGTATCCTTTGGTGAAGGAATAATTTGTAAATATGAATCTGGTGAAGTTCCACAAGATGGCTAGTACCCACTGTGCTTCCATTCCCCAATATACTGAACCACTGGAGGGAAAGACCATATCTAATCATCCTTAAATACGCAATATTGAGGTCAGAAAACACCTAAATATAGTAGGCACTTAAATTTTGGAACCAGATAGATTATTAATGGGAGATACATTTCTTGTTTCCACAATTTATAAAGCAAGATGATCTCCAAATAATCTTCAGAATACTAGGGGAAAATGCCAGCTATAAGAATAGTTCTTCAAAGTGAAAATCTAGTTATTCTAATATCACCATTGTATGTGGAAAGCTCGGGAAGATAAAATGGCTCCCAGCCTGTGAGGGTCCCTGGCACCTGGTCCTGGCTGGACATCCACGATGCAAAGAGCGGAGCCAGATACTAGCTGTCTGCTGAAAATCAGAGGGTGACCTCAGTGGTCCCAAGACCAGGCGACTCATCTCTGCCTCCTTTGTCCTTCTCGGATTTCTGTAAGGATTTCACCTCTGAACGCTCAAGGACTGCTTTCCTTTTCAACATGGTTGTACCAAAAAAAATATGAGAAAGTATGCAGAGCTCCTTTCTGAAATATTTTACAGAGCATATTTACTCTGTTAGGCTCATTAGAAGTGTCGATTCTCAGTAGGGTTGATGAGCGGGCAGCGAGTTTGATAGAATGGGAGAGGCGAGGCCCCTCGGAGGAGCCCCGGTTCACCAGGCCTGTCCGTTGTCCTGTACAGTTAGGCATGTAGCACCTGGTGGGTCACTGACCTGATGCAGGAGCTCAAGGGCTGCTGTTCTCTTTCCTTCATGTGCTTCGCAAACCTCTTTTTTGTTCGTGTTACTTCACTGCTTTGGTTTTCTTGATATTTGTCTTTATGTCAATATTCACTTCTAGTTCTGCAGTTTCTCTTTCACTGTTTTTCTTTTTTCTCTCTCTTACTCCTCTTTCCCATTTTGAACATTCAAAGACCATCAAGAAAAACAACAGGAGAGGAGAGTCAAACACCAGTAAAATGAGATATTATAGTAGTAACTTACTATTGAGAGTGATTGAAAGATGGGTTTTTGGAACCATACCATATGTTAGAATTTGGGCTTTGCCACTTCCTATGTAACTGTGGGGCAAGCTAGTTAAGCTCTAAGCTCATCTCTCCTTGCCTCCCACCAGCCTGTAAAATATGGGATATAGTAATAGTGCCCAGCTTACAGTGCTGTGAGTTTTCAGTGATATAATAAATCTCAACTTCTTTGAACTAGCCTGGAATGGAATTTTTGTCTATTATTAATATTTATTTAACAACTATCGTAGCATTTTAAAGTTGAAAGAAACTTTTGTATCGAATATTCGTCATCTTCCTCAGTAAAGGGTAAGTTCCTTCTTTTTTCACCACTGTTTCTTTCACAACTAGAGTTGTGTCCAGCAAATTAGTATTCAATACATATTTGTTGACTGACTGAGTGAATGAATCTATTCCAATTCCCTTATTTTAGGAATGAGCTATCAAGCTCAAAAGTTACGGCATTTGCCTCAAGATTGGTGACAGAGCTAGAGCTAAAACAAAGGTCTCCTAACTCCCACACCAGTGTCCTTTCTGAGAAGATGATGTCATTTTCTCAATATTTATTTTATATGATAAATTCATAGGAAGCTGCATATTACTATAAGAGGATGTGCTTTGCTAATCAGACATGCTTGGATAAAATTCTAGTATTCTTATCAAAATCATTGGCACACTGCCTACCTTACACATCCTCATCTGTAAAGTGAGAGAATTTCTACCTTGTAGAACTATTACGAGGATGAATTGAGGTAATCCATGTAGAGTGCTTGGTCCCATTTCTTTGGCCCTCCCCACCACCAACTTTTTAGTCTAGTTAGACTTACTTTACATTCACAGTCTTACCTTGTTTCTCATTCTTTCTTGAATCTTCTATGATCAGGCTTTTGCGTCCCATCACTCCGCAGCTCACTTGTCAAGGTCAGTCCTCATGTGACTTCACCTATGAACAGGGTTTGACAGCTAAATCACACTGTGCTCCTTAATACAACTTTGTATCTCCTAGGATGTCACTCTTTTGGTTCTCCTCCCACCCCACTGGCCTGCTCCTTCTCTGACTAATCTCTTGGCTATCCTCATTTTTCCATGAGTGTCTTCTGACCCCGTTGCCTGTTTCCATTCTCTCTCTGGTTTAACCTCCTCTAGTTTCTGGCTTCAAATATTATCTAAATACCCATGACCTTCAAATGTATATCTCTAGTCCAGACCTCTCCTCAGAATGCCTGATTTATAAACCTAACTGCCTACTTACATTTCAACTTAGAGATCTAACAGATTTCTCAAACTTTTTTTTTTTAAAGATTTTTTTTTTTGCGGTACTCAGGCCTCTCACTGTTGTGGCCTCTCCCGTTGCAGAGCACAGGCTCCGGACGCGCAGGCTCAGCGGCCATGGCTCACGGGCCCAGCCACTCCGTGGCATGTGGGATCTTCCCGGACCAGGGCACAAACCCGTGTCCCCTGCATTGGCAGGCGGATTCCCAACCACTGCGCCACCAGGGAAGCCCTCAAACTCTTTTTGATCTAAAATAAACTCCACGGTCTCTCCTGCAGCCTCCAACTATGTACTTCCTATAGATTTTCAGCTCTCAGTACATGGAGACTTCATCCTTCTGATTGCCCAAGCCCAAAACACTGGAGATCTGCTAGATTCCACTCTTTCACTCTACGTCCAATCCACTAACAAATCCTGTTGCCTCTTTCTTTGAAATATATTCAAAATTGAACAGGATTGCTGCCACCATCTTAGTATGAGACACCATCATTTCTCCCTTGAAGTATTGTATAAGCTTCCTTACTAGTCTCTGTCTCTAACCATGTCTCCTGTCAGTCTATTCTCTATGTATCAGATAGAATGTTATTGATACTTTGAAACTATATGTCAGATTACGTCTTTCTTCTGCTCCAAAACTTCCAGTGACCTCACATCTTTTTCAGGCTAAAATCTAAAGTCTGCCTGCTTCCAACCTTTGTATTCTCATGTTTTACCCTCCCCCCTTTCTCACTAACTCCAGCCACCTCTTGCTGTTTCTGGAATATACCAAGTATGCTCTTGCCACGGGGCCTTTATACTTACTGTTCCCTTTGTTCAGAAACCCTTGGAACGAGCTGTGTGAAAATTCAGCTACTTACTGATTTTAGAAAGCTAATACGGGACATATGTTTATGCGTATGTAAAACCCACAACTAGCCTCAGGTAGCATTGCATATTCAAACATTAATATTTCTGAATGAAACATTAAGAATATCTATGTGAAGTGGCATAAATAAAGACTTGACATTTCATGGTCAGTTCAGGTCCAACTTTGGGGCAAAATGAGGTCAGCTCAGGTTTTGTTGCCAAATGATTTAAGAAAAAATAAACAATTTTCAGAGCTTTGGGGATTTTAGAATTGCAGGTGAGAGATTTTGGACCTGTAACTACATGGCTTGCTCCCTTTTTTTTTTCTTTTTTTTCCAATCTTTATTCAATGATCATTGGGTAGTTAGGGTAGATCTCTATCTAAAAGGCTTTTCTCTTGTAGAGCAAGTCTGGCATGTGGAAAGTGTCTAGTTAACAATTATTGAAAGAAGGAATGAAGCTCAAATCATTTTTCACTCAAATATGTGTTATTTAGGAGACAGTGTGACCAGTTTAAGAACAGTTAACCATTATCAAAAACAAAGTACTCTTGATAAGTGATAGTTATCTCAAACACATATTAGTATTTGAAATATCAGAAATACTTAATGGCTGAATCATCTGCTGACACAAAACCCATTACCTACTTTAGTGCCTGGTAGCCTAATCGGTTGGATTCTGTTTCATTGATCTGTTATTAATTTGGCATGTAACTTTAAGTCGAATTTTTAGTATAATTTCATCCTTTTTTGATCACCCTGTGTCTCAGAGCATTTTCATGCAGTTGATCAAGGATATATTGTCACTATTTGAATGTAAGTAAAATTTAAAATTTAAATTCTCATATACATTTAAAGTATGATGTATAAAATAAATAGAAAATAAAAGTGCAGAACTTGCATTAAAATCACCCGAAATCTTAACATTCATTTATAACCCTTATATAAATGAACTTATTTCTCTCTAAAGAAAATGTGAGTAGTAAAGAGCTGTAATGGTTTTTGTCTTAGTTTTGGTTGACTATCCACTGGAGAAAGTTAGGCATGAGTAGGAATTATTGTAGTACCACTTTTCCCAGTGGTTCTCCAACAAGAAAAATTTTATGTCCTTCCAGAAATTAATCATTTTTCTCTTCTTTCGATCTGTGAGACCATAATTGTATTTAAATTGCTAATCTGTTTTGAAGGATACATAATAAATTGCTTAACATTTATATTGAATCAAATTCCTAATTTGTATAGCACTTTCAGAACATTTGAAAAATTAAATTTAAGAAAATGGGAGCGTTACTAGAATTTTACTGTACTTTAAAAAGTTAGCTCCCAATGTACAGACTGAAATCCTCCTTCAATCATGAATTTTTATTGCTTTTCTCTCATAGACTAGATAGAGCAGATGTGATTTTATTTTTTAATCCACATGACAGGGAGGGCTTTCTTTGTTTGGGTTTTATGGAAAGGATTTTATTTATTATGGTACTGATACTTCAGTTGCTTAAGAAAATGCTATTTTAAATATAAGTACTGACTTACTTGCATCCTTTAACTTATCGAACGTGCCTTTAAATAGCCAGTATTTTTGAAGGTCTTTATATGTGATCACCATGGCTTATATTCAACAGTGCCATTAAATGAAATAAACATAGTTGCCTCTTCTGCCACAGAGGCACAGGTGGACATCTTGGTGGTAAGCCTCATGCGGTGTGACACATGGCACAGCCCAACATGGGGGCAGAGAGCATGCAGCTTGAGCTAGGAGTCATCTTATGGACACTTCGCTGTAGATTTGTGTTTTTCTGTGGAACAGCCATCATTCAAGACATTTACATAGTATGAGGTTTGTTTTTTAAAAAATGTTTCTTATAATTTCTTAAAAATAGTCAAACCCTGATCAGCACAACCTACTTAGAAGCCAGTGTTCCTCCACCCTGCCCCTTGCTATCTATATAAATGATATTTTTGACTCTGTCCTTTATAATGTTGGCACCCTGTGCATATTAGATGTAATCGGGGCTGAAAGGAAACTTGAATCCATCTGGAAGCAATAAACTTTTCTAAAAGACTGCACAGTGTTATTTAATCCTGTGACTTCTTACTGTGAGTGAAATTAAGGTTTGATGCAGTTGTGTCACATCGTATTGATATCAAATTTATCTTTCTAAAAAAATTACTGACAGTGGTATTACAGCACAGTGGAGAAGATGGCTTGCTGTAATCCTACAAGCTATTTTGCTTCGATTACATGCTATATGGTGTAATTAAATATCTACTTGATCTAAAATGTTCAAATTTTCTCTAAAATTTTCACATTATCAAAGTAATACTTTCTTACCTTTACCTTTAATTTTGGCCTTTTATCATAGTACTAATTATGTGGTAAAAATTATAACAAAAGGCATGGAGAAGAAACTATTACTTTAAAACTCTTTAATTGGGAACATAACTGAATAAATACCATATATGTAGAACATCAAGGTCAAACATTGAGCTTATTTTCATATCAGACTCTTTGAATCAATTTAAGGCTTTTTCAGAAAAAAAAAACCTTCTAATTTCTATTCCAAAATGGCTTTAAAAATTTCATTTCAAATAGGTAGGTAGAAGGTCATATTTTTTGTGAAGAGGAGCCTAAATGGTATCGACTAGCATAATTTATAGTTTTTGTATGTGTGTTTATTAAGATGTAATTTTTTTTTTTACATTTTGCCTAAGTCCAACTGAAAATAAATTTAAAAGTTAGGATATTTGACTACATTTTATTGGTAACTTCATTTTAATATTTCTTAGTGAATCAATTCTCACTGGATTTACTTATCTAGAGGTTTTGAATGCCAAAAACAAAACAGAAACTAAACATGTTTGGCAACTGTATGCTTTTAATGGTGGAAATGAAATAAAGGGCTACATCGCCGCCCATGTGCCTAGCATATTAAAAATAAACATAAACTTTGTCTTGAAAGTTAAGTTGGAATTTTTTAGTAAAACCATGATCAGCTACTTTAAAATTGTTTATCACTTTTCCTTTGTCTCCACTAAGTCTAGGCCTAGAAATCCTCACCAAATTAATAAGGATTTACAAATATTTTTAGCATATCTCAAATGTGTATTTTTTGAGGTATAATTGACGTGTAACATATATTAGTTTTAGATGTACAACATAATGATTCAATATTTGTTTATATTTTGAAATGATCACCACAATGTCTAGTTAACATCCATCACCATAGTCACAAAATTTTAATTTTTGTGATAAGAACATTTAAGATCTACTCTACTAGCAGCTTTCAGATATGCAGTACAATATTATTAGCTACAGTCACCATGTTGAATGACTGTATCATCATCCCCATGACATTTTAAAGCTGGACGTTCTTACCTTTTGACCTTCCTCACCCATTTTGCCTACCCCCTACCCCTTGCCTCTGGCAACCACCAGTCCATTTTCTGTCTGTGAGCTTGTGGTTTTTGTTTTCTAAGATGCCACATACAAGTGAGATCATACAGTATTTGTCTTTCTTTGACATTTCACTTAGCATAATGCCCTCATTGTTCCATCCATGTTATCCCAAAGGCAAGATTTCATTCTTTTTATGGTTGAATAATATTCCACTGTGTGTGTGACATTTTCTATATCCATTTATCCATCAGTGGACACTTAGGTTTCCATATTTTGGCTATCGTGAATATGTTTGTATTTAAGTTTACTTTTGTATGTTCAGCATAAAAGTAACTTCTGGCAATTTCTCTTTATTCTCCCCCCTTGCTTCCTTCACACACACAGTGGTTCCTTGACCACAGATGTGCCATTTCTGGCATCTGGAAGGTGGACTAATGATAAGTTCAGGTGTCCTGGAGGCTGAAAGGTGAATTTCTTCCAGTTCATTTCTGGATGGTCAGGATGGTGGCATTCTCTTCCTAGCTGTCTTGGCTCTTCAGCTGAACTTTTCCCTTCCTGGTACTAAGATCAATCTTCATCAAGTGAAAATTATTACTTCCTTTAGTCTCTCATGTAATGGTTCTGTTTCCTACCAGCAACGTGGATCTGCATGTGCTAATTTCAGATACCCCGGATTTACAGTAGTTATTCTGAATACTTGTTTGGCTTCTTAGGAGCAAATAATGACAGTCTTGAAGGTAAAACTGAATGGGAGTGGTATAAAAGTGAGCCTTTTAGTGTCTCTCAGTAGCAAAACCCTTTAGATTATCTGGAGGGCTGTGTGGTAACTTCACTGTGACTACTATGAGGTGATGGGGGATGGGACCTGCGTAGCTAGGGCATTGATTGCTAGTAATGGCAGAGGTGAAAACAAAGTCATTGTGACTGTCTTTGAGGTCCTCAGAAAAAAAGAGTATCAGTGAGCCAGCTTGGACTGTGAGATGAAAGGGCCCTTACCAGGCAGGAAGCCCATATGCAGGCATTGTCCTTAGATGCTGGCAATAGAAGCCATCATTGTAGCTTAGATTTGGTCCTATTTCCACAGTCCAGCAAGTTCCAGGCCGTGAAGGATAAAGAACTCCTTAACCTTTGTTCTCTTAGAAACAGTTGTCCATGGAGATCGCTATGTTAATATTAGCATTTTAATATCCACACAGAAGTGCCTGGAATGTTAGGTGTTCAGACATATTGAAGAAATAAGCTTTTGGATTTATCCTAAACTATTACAGTCTGATCTTTCTCTAATCCCTCCCCCATTGCTGTTTTTTAAAACCACCGTTTAACTAGTGTGGGAAAAAATATATGTGTAACTTGTTTATAAGTTCTTAAAAGGCTTTGAAGGACGTTTGTGCTTTCACCTCTCTGAAGTTAGGAACTTCTGATATGTGACTGCATTTCAGCTGAGTAGTACTGGGCCAGCGGAGTTCAGAGGGACTGGAAAATGAAGGATGTTTCTTGGAAGAGGGGCTCCCTGTGCTTTGACAGATGGTTAATGTTTGAAAAGACTAGAGTCAAGAAGGCCTTCCATTTGCTGGGTAATGAAGGAACAAAGGTTCAGAGGTTGAAATGCATACACTATCATTAAGATATTATCTGATTGATGGTAAATACAGTCAATAAAAAAACTTTTATTGGAAACCTAGCCTGTGTTTGAAGCATTGAGCTAGATGCTGGGATACAGAGATTAGAGATGAGGAGGACAGTCAAGATATTGTTGAAGTGAATGACTGAGAAACTAGAAAAAGGAAGACCGATTACAGTACTTCTGACGTTCGTGGGGAATCTGCAAAGGTCATCTAGTAGGATATATGTGAACTGTAAATCCTGTGAATTGATACACATAACTGAACTGATAATGCCAAAAAAGACTAGATTATAAGATTAAGGTGACTCAATTAATGTCATATTTTCTGTTGGTGCCATTCTCAGAGACTCCCCATTTATAAATGTTTTTCCTAAGGAATAGAAATGGAAGTAGATGTGTAAAATGACAGGGGTAAATATATAAGTAGATAGTAAAATTGAGTAATACATAGTCCCAATAGATGCACGTGAGTGCTCTTGCTGAAGTGAAAATGACAAAACCCAATTAACTGCATGATAAAGTCATGCTATAGAATATGAAATACAGAATATGAAATTTTGAATTTTTCTTTCATTTCACTAGGTTTCATATGTAATAGGGACTTGTTGCATAGACAGTCTAAAAAAATTAATGATATAATCTCAGTTGTTTGATACAAGATGATGAAAGATAAAATGCGTGAACCATGACATCTTTAGGCTGCATTTTCTTAAGGTTAGGCCTATCTTTACAACATTATAGATAGACCAGGGGTTCTTGAGCCTTTTGGTCTTGGGACCCCTTTACACTCTTAAATTATTGAAAACCACAAAAGAGCTTTTGTTTATATAAGTTATACCCATTGATATTTATCACATTAGAGATTAAACATTCAAAACATTAATTCATTGAAAATAACAGTAGTAAGTCCATTGCATTTTAACATAAATAATATTTTGACTAAAAATAAATATTTTCCAAAACAATAAAAAATCAATGCCACTTTCTTGACTGCTTTACAGTTTGCAAATCTCTTTTATAGAAGACAGTCTTCTTTAATAGAAGGCTTAATAAAAGACAGCTGAATTCTCAAGATTGCTTCTGCACTCAGTTTGTTGTGAATATCTTGTTTTTGTTAAAGTGTATAAGGAAAATCCAGTTTCACACAGATGTTTGCTTAGAAAAGGAGAAGTATTTTAATAATGTTTTCAGGTAATTGTGGATATCCTTCTTTGATACTACAGTAAAACTTGGTAAGTGCTAATTTCTTAAATGTTAGTTACAAAGCAGGATCTGAAGACATCAATTAACCTTTTGTAGTCTGCTATTTGAAAATTTATTGGTCTGTCTTGCACTTTGAATGAATCTTTCATTATGCATGATTTTATAATATCCTGCATTGACTCTTTGGAAAATTTGGTCTACTGAGTTATATAGAGCTTCCAAATGTTGACACATTTTATGTAACATGTTTAAAATATCAGATACATTAACAGCCCTGCATCATAAGATTCTTTAAATATTGGGAAGCTGTCAAGCCCACCGTGACAGATACAAGTTTTACAAAATTCTAATTTTTGCTTGAAGGCTGGAATTTTATCAGTGACAACAAATATTCTTAGTTGTTTTGCTTGAGTGACTGGCCCACTTCGCTCAATTCCCAGAAAACATTTACCAAATACTCATGTCTGAATACCATAGTCTGTTAGTCCATCTTTCAAGCAAAAATGGTCTTCCACAAAATCCAGCTAGTCATAATGGGAAGGGTATAAGTGCTTTTCCTGGAGAGAGCCATCACTTTCATTTGTAGCAGAACTGCTTTTTGCACATTTCCTAGTTCACCACACATAATATTAAAAAGAAATATACTAAAGAGCAGAGATTTTTTTAAAAAATTGAAGTGTTACTGCTTCATCAAGGACAATTAAGTGAAACTACTTTTTTTTAAACTGTGAGTTTGAGGTGATGAAGGATGCAACAATTATTAATGGAATTTAGTGTCACTGCCTTGATTCATGGTGACACCAGGAGTTTTAACCACGGTTGCCTTTTCACCATCCATGCAAATGTCAGCACAGTGAAAAAGGCAAATAACATCTCTAGTATTATTATAAAAATCATGTTGACCCTATATACCTTCTGAGATTACACATTGAGAATATCTAATTGATTGACTTAATTTGCCAATTTCTCCATTTGTCTGTATGAAACAACAGTGTAAGTATAGATATACTTTTATTAATGGTAGATATAGGAAAAAAAACTGATTTCTAAGAGCTCACTAAGATATATGGAACATGAGTAAATTATGTATCAAGAAAAGAGCTTTAGAACAGAAGATTGTCTATGATTGGAAGTCAACCTAAATTTTCAATTATACTGATTTTTAAAATACTGATTTTATGTGGTATTTGTGATTAAACAGACTATGTAATTTAAAATTGTTAATGTCACTCTGTATCATAGGCATTAAATGTTGTTTTGAATAAGAATTACATATTGTCTGTATTTCAAATCATCAAAACAATAATATTTAATTTTTTGCCTGATTAGTTCATTTTGGACTTCATGCAAAAGTACCTATGTATCTCCAGGTGCTTAGTTCTTAAGAGAAGTACCTAAGCTGTTTACACATGATAGAAATAACTAAGTGGGAAAAAAAATTGCAGCTAAGAAATTGAGCATTAATGTTTTATTTGGTATGACAAAAATGTGACTTTTTGGTATGGGATTGGCATTTATCTCTCAGTAAGTGATAAGTTTAGAATTTCCTCTATAATTCTTTTACTAGATAATTCTATTTCTTGTCACTCTTGATAAGTATATATATTTAGGAACTTAAACTTTTATGCTAACATGTTAAGTCATAATTCTTGAGGATAGTAATGCATTGTGATGGTTTTTCAGTAAATTACTGGTGCAGCCCTATTTGTTTAAACCCTGGTTTAACCTGATTATTAACAATTAAATTGTGTTTTCTTCTTACAGTTAAAGTGTATTCAAATTTATTGGTCCCTTGCTTCACAGATTTATCTCAGTATGTGGTATATTCAAACAGAATTTTGTATTTTTAATTAGGGGATTAGATAAGTAATTCTGAAGAGCTGGAAAAAAAAATTGTTAGACATCACATTGCTTAACCATCTAATATACCATAAGTGTGTGTCTACACTCTGTTGTGGGAGCCATCTATCAGGCAGGCTTGTTTTTCAGGCAGTATTTTAAAGAGTGGACATGTGCAGGAACTGTGAGCGCAATTAGCGCCAAGCAGATAAATCCATCTCTAATCCTGTTTACGGTCTGCATCAGACAGATGTGCCAAGATTGATTTAGACAAGCCCTGGGCTTACAGTAATATTTTTAAAAGTGCCATTCACTGTTCTATTTCTGTTAAACCTTTGCTAAATATTCTTAAGTGTTGTTGGTTTTACTCTTCTTGTTAACCACTGTAACCTACTTTAAGCAGGTCCTGCTTTGCTTTCATGGTGACAGGGTAACCTGCCAGGAGAGGTTATCTTTATTCCTTGTAATTAAATTGACTTTTCCCCCCAAGAAAATACAACAATAGGAAGTGGGTGCTGAATTAAATAAATAGCATGATATCCAATAGACGTATACTTAAATCCCGTGCTGGAACAGATGGTCCCCAGCATCTATGTAAGTAATGTGAGAGGACAGTTAATGTTCTGAAACAACTAGCTATCACCAATATGATCCTAATGAACCAATAGATTTCAAATAATAAACCACTTGCCACAAAGAAAAACATATATAAATACATATCATCTGTAAGGTTTTAATTCTCATAATCTGAGAAAGTGTCTATAAATGATTCTCATATTTTTATCTACTATTATCAAATATCAATTTATGGATAAAGTTTGACTTCATATTTTTCACCAGTAAAGCTATGTTTTAACATTAAGGTAAAATTAAAGTTATATTTAAACTACACCCCCCGAAGTATGTTTTCTTTTCATTAAAAAAAATATTTTTAATTCTCCTTTTACATACTGTCTGCATGTGTTAGGTTGTGCATGGAAATGTGGCTTTTGCTACGTTATGAAAACATTTGCTTTTATACATGGCAGAAACTTGTTGTATACTCTAACAGAGGTGGCTGGTGTGGGGATCGAAGCAGCTATCTTGCAGATGAAAAAGTAAGCAGAGATAAAAGACCTAAATATGTTTCAGCATTTATAAATTTACAAATAAAATAGGTTATAAATCAAAAGCAGTATTTTTCTGATTCACATAGAGAATAAAGAGAGTCTGAGTCATTCTTAAGGTATTACTTATAAAGGGGTGTAGATAAGTGGTCAATTTTTATAGACCCTAAAACAGTAGTCTTCACTCTGAATATGGTTTATTTTCTTTTTTTTCCCTCTTTAATCATGTTTTTCATAAATATTTGTATTTTCTAAATGTGTCCCAAAGAGTAAGTGTTTTGGTATGGGGTTGAGGAGAAACAGTGACCTTCTTAGATTTTTAGCTTATCCTATCAGATGATCTCTAGAACCTTCAGCCTTCACTGGGGGTTAGCCTGAGGGCTTTCCACCTAGAAACCTGAGGACCCTTCGGCCTTAGCTCTCTTTCAAGTCTTGGAAACCAATGTCCTGTTGCCCCGCAGAGCCAGCTGGCCCACTGCTTATATCTTAAGAACTTCAAAAAACAAAAATAAGACATAGACAAGCACCATCTAATCTGATGATGGATTAAACAATATTTAGACAGTTCCAAGCCATTAAATAAAACCATTTTAAATTCAAGTTCACAGAATTCTAACAAGTTTTAATCCTAAAGACCATATTCAGAAGAAGAAAATAATTTTCTATAAAACTAGTATACACATCTTCACATATGTTAGGAAACAGTTTTATTCAAAATCAGGTGTATCCTGTGATTAGAGGGAACTGGGCAGATTTACTCATGTCATGTAAATGATTAACATTGGAGAAATGAATAATAGGCCAGAATTACTATGTAGGAAATTGGCACCTGAGAGATCTCTATAGCTGCTGAGAAAAAGAGTGCTGAAGAACGTTTGCATATTGTTAGAAGTTCGTAAAACAAAAACTGTTTTATTCACAGATCAATTATCTTTATTTTCATTTCAAGTAAAAACAAAATGTTTGTTCTAAATCTGCAGTTCTTCCTCTTAGTTTCCTGTTGTCACCCTGGCAAAGAGACCATGTGAAAACCCCAAATTTGAATCAGTGGGCAAATGTGGGAAGAGATTAGAAGCCTGAGCAGGGAAAGCAGGAAATACTACTCAGAGAGTTACAGGGATTTTCAGAATTTTCACTTCTGTCAGCTCCTGGTTGCTACATTCTAACTTTCCATTTCCTTGAAGGTTACCCTGAAGTTTCAGATGAAATACAGTTGACCCTTGAACAACATGGGTTTGAACTGCATGCGTCCATATATATGCAGATTTTTTAAAATAGTAAATAGTGGGTGGTTGTTTGCGTCCTTGAGTGTGGAACCACGAATGGGGGGAACTGTGGATACGGAGGGACAGCTATAAATTATATGAGGATTTTTGGCAGCACTGAGGGTGCAGCCCTAAGCCCTGAGTTGTTTAAGGATCAACTCTGCTACTCAGTTAAGACACGTCGGTGGGGCTTCCCTCGTGGTGCAGTGATTAAGAATCCTCCTGACAATGCAGGCAGCATGGGTTTGAGCCCTGGTCTGGGAAGATCCCACATGCCGCGGAGCAACAAAGCCCTTGCACCACAACTACTGAGCCTAAGCTCTAGAGCCCGTGAGCCACAACTACTGAAGCCCATGCACCTAGAGCCCGTGCTCTGCAACAAGAGAAGCCACCACAATGAGAAGCCCATGCACAGCAATGAAGACCCAGTGCAGCCAAAAATAAATAAATTTATTTTAAGAAATAAATAAAAAAGACATTGGTGGTTTTCTGTTTTCCTACAGAATAGAGACAGAATAATGGTTTGCCTACTGTTTTAAGTTTGACTAGAATAAAAAACAGATCCAGAGGATCAGACGAGTGTGTGTTTACTTGAAGAAGGTCCTTACTAATGTGAAATGTGGGTAAAGACCAGCCAAATTGCTTGGATTTAAATCTTGGATCTGGCCCCTACCAGATGTATGACCGTGGACAAGTTATGTAAACACTCTGGCCTGAATTCCTTCTCTTTTAGGAAAAAGCATCTACCTCAGGTTAGTAGATCCACAGGTTAAGGGTTAAATGAGATAATAGATGTAAAGTGCTTATAGCAATGATATAGCACAGTGATATAGCACATGCTCATTAAATATTAGCTACCCTTACATTTTAGAAAATGGGATTTTTTTTTTTGCGGTACGCGGGCCTCTCACTGTTGTGGCCTCTCCCCTTGCGGAGCACAGGCTGCGGACGTGCAGGCTCAACGGCCATGGCTCACAGGCCCAGCCGCTCCGCGGCATGTGGGATCTTCCCGGACCGGGGCACGAACCCGTGTCCCCTGCATCGGCAGGCGGATTCTCAACCACTGCGCCACCAGGGAAGCCTAGAAAATGGGATTTTAACAATTAAAACTATGATCAGGAACTATTTTAGGATGAGCAAAGGAAACATCTTTTTCAATTAATTACAGAAATACTTTCATTGTAGGAAAATTAGAAATTCATATACGCAAACTAAATCACAAACTCATTCTCCTTCCAAGTTTTCATATGCATCTTCATACATATGTGCATATGGAAATATATTCCACATGCATTATGTGTTCAGTAAATATATACAAAACAGTAATGGAAATGTGCACTGTTTTAGACACTTTTCTAGTCAGATTTCTACATTTTAATGACTGAATTGCATTCTGGTATATGAGTCTGCTTCATTTATCAGAACGAATACTCTGTTATTTCATATTCAGGTTGTTTCCAAGTTTCACTCAAATAATGCTTGGGTAAGCATTCTTTTAGCTAAATTGTGCATGTTACTTATTCCCTTAGGGTAAATTCCTGGAAGTAAATTGCTGGATCAAAAATATGCATATTTTAAAGCACTTTCCCTTCTCTCCATTTTAAAAAAAATATAAAATGTAATGCTGACTACAGAGAGGGAGGTTTTTAAGAAAAAATTAATCTTATACTCCCTCATAGCTCTCTTTTCATGGGTAACCACTGTTTATTTTCCCCTTGGGTTTTTTTCTCCTTTTAAAGAAATGAGATCAAATTTCTCAGATTATTTTGTTACTTGCTTTTATTCCACTTATTCATACCTCTTAACATGAGTGTCTTTCCAGATTAGAACACAAAGATCTAATTTGCTCATTTGTGAGTTGAAGATTATGATTAAACTGTTCTCCTATTGAAGAACATGAATATTGCTTCAAATATTTTTGCTATTATAAATGCTGCAATTAACATTTTGAAATCTTTTGATACGTATTCCCAACTTGTTCTCCAGCAGTTACCATTTTTGCATTCCCACCAGTGCTGGGAGTGGTTCCCTTTACCGACATCATCACTGAGCATTATTTTTGATCTTGTGCCAATCTAAAAGGCAAAAAATGGTATCTTGTTGTTTTAATTTGCATTTCTTTGATTACTAATTAGATTGAACTTTCTCATATGTTCATTGGTCAATTTGCATTTCTTCTTCTGTGAAATGCCTGTCTGGGCCTTTTATGTACTTTTCCACTAAAGTGTTTCTTTTCTTGATTACATAGATTATTTAACTGTCATATGTTGCAAATATTTCTGCCCAGTTGGCTTTTGTTTGTGACTTCTTATGGGTCTTTAGGACTTTATTGGCATTAAATAACTTCTGTGTTGAGTATCTCAGTCTCTGTAATGTCTGCCTTTATTGCCATGCTATGGCTTTACTAATTTATGGTTATATAAAGTTCTTTCTAATCTAGGAATATTGGTGTATATTATGAAATAGAGATCTAGTTTTTCTTTTCTTTTTTAAAGATGAACCAGTTCTAAATCACCTTTCACTGAATATTTCCCACTGAACTTGGATACTACCATTATCACATTAGTGACTTAAAATATTTACAAGTATTTCTTTGGACCATTCATTTATCTATTCCTAGATGTTTAAATTATTATAGCCTTAAAAAATAGTATTTTATCTGACTGCGTATGTACTTCCCCTCATTACTGTTAAAACATTTTCTTCATTAATATATTTATTCCAAGAAAATTTGCAAATCATTTGATTAGGTTCCTTGCCCCTTACATCAAAGAAAATACCATTGAGATTTTGACTGGAATTGCATTAATGTAGTTATTAATAATGAGAATACTGGCATAAAAATATGTAATCTTCGAACTTGGTATGCCTTCATTTATTCAATTCTTTGTCTCTCAGTTTATTTTGAATGGCCTTTTCCACCCAAGCAAGTCCAGGATCATTTTGCTAAATTTGTTTCTGGATAATAATTTGCATAGGATCTCTTTATCTCCATTATGCTTTCTTTCTAGGTATTGATATATTTGTAACCAGCTTCCTTACTGGCTATTCTTATTAGTTCTATTGGTTTTAAGTTGACTCTTTTGAGTTTTGTGAATATATTGTGATACTATCTATAAATAGTTATAGTTTCAGCTGTCCCTCTACCCCTTCCACCATCAGTTGTTTTTATTTCATTTTCCTTATGTATGATAGTGACCAGAATGTCCAGAATAATTGAGAATAGTAAGAATGATAATAGGTATTCTCGCCCTGTTTCCGTAAATTTTTCTAGTTTTCACTATTAAGTTGGATCTTGGCTGTTGGTTTAGTATCTTTAAATTTGCAGTTTATAAGAGATTTTAACTAGGAATAGTCATTGAATTGCTTACTGCCAAAGTAAAGCACACACGGCAAGGAATTCAGACTAATATAGGACTTCGAGTGAAAAGTGTATATTTCATCCCTCTATTTTTTTTCCTCAGTGGTCCTTCCCTCCCTTTCTACTTCCCTCCTTTGGAGCGCTTATTTGCTGTATGTTTGACTACGTAAATACTCAAATTGATATGAGACGCAAGACGCAATATAACGAATATTATAAGTTTAGCCTAGAAGAAATTATTTGTAACATATATCATGCATATATAATAAAGGATTAATTTCAAGAATATTTGAAGGACTCCTACAAATTAGAAGAAATAGACAAGCAACCAAATAGAAATAGGGAAATGCATTTGTAGAGGCAACTCTTTTAAGAAATACAAATGAAAAATAAAAGATGTTCAACTTTATTGATTGTTTAACTGATTTTTGGAAAAGTACTCGCAGATATAATCAAGAATATAAATTCCTTTAGGGTAGGGAAGTGCTATGACCTGTCTATAACATTTAGCTTATGAAGCAGACACCCAGTAGCACCCGTATATGGGAGGCCAGTTTCTTTACACTTCACAAGGTATCATTTGCCATACAGACAGTACATACCACAGGGTGAGGATTTGTCGGGACCTTTGAAAGCCTGCTTCATTCCATTCTTTTTTTTTTTTTTTTTTTTTTTTGTGGTACGCAGGCCTCTCACTGCTGTGGCCCCTCCCGTTGCGGAGCACAGGCTCCGGACGCGCAGGCTCAGCGGCCATGGCCCACGGGGCCGGCCGCTCCGCGGCATGTGGGATCTTCCCGTACCGGGGCACGAACCCGCGTCCCCTGCATCGGCAGGCGGATTCTCAACCACTGCGCCACCAGGGAAGCCCCGATTCCATTCTTGACGGTAGTGGAAGGATGTAAGCTCTCCCTGGCCCCTCCCAATTGTTCTAGAGACCCTGGCCATATGCCTACCTGCTCAACAAGTGCAAATAACTTGTACTAAGCCCACCAGCTGCAGATATCTTAATGATGATTTACTGTGAAAGAGCTTGGTTTCCCTCATATATAACACATACTGTCCAGCTTTAGTTTCTAAGATATTCTTCCTGAGAAGGAACCAGGCTCCTTGAGGAATCCAGATGAGCTTGAAACACTATGTTGTTATAAGAAAGAAAGGTTATTTTCAAAGCTATTGGGATATTGTAACAAAGGAGGCAGATGGGAGGAACTCTCACTGGTCATTCTGTACCAATTTGGAGTATTCAAGTGGAAACAAGAATTTTAATTAATTGAAAAGTTGAGTCTATAAAAGGTCCTAACTTTATTATATGGTCAAAGGGAACAAACAATCTAAAATATGCTACAGCTGCATTTTCAAAATGTGTTCTAGGACCCTCTCAGGGAGTTTGGGAGATCAAAGCTATTTTCATAATTTTATTAAGAAGTTATTTGTTATTTGCACTCTTATTCTGTCTCGAGGGTACAGTTGAGTTTTCCAGAGGCTGAGATATGTGGTGACATATTTGCCCTGATGGCTAATACAGTGTGTGCTTTGTATTCTTGTGTTTAAAAAAGTCTCTGTTTTGATGTCTAATATGGTAAATATCAATAGATATAACCTCCATAAACAAAAGCTATTTGGGGCCCTCAGTCTTTAAGAATGTAAATGGGCTCTGAGACCAAAGAGATTGAGAGCCATTGAACTAGAGAAAAGTCAATCTTACCAACATGGGGTAATCCATTAGTACTTACAGAAGAGTGGGTGGGTTGACTCACTCTGTTCATGAAGGCACGTGGGACATTTTGGCTTCTGATGATACATTATTTTCACTCTGTTGATTAAGTGATGATTGTAGTAATAGTGATGGCTGTTTTATTTTCTAGAATATATAAATGTTTCCCATTGAAGTGATACTTTGAGGGTATTGATTCTCAAGTCACCGGGTGACAATAGAAGTAGACGGTATGCAGACCTGAAGCTTGAGCTTTCTGAGGAAATGACAGGCCTGAAAATTTGCCTGTGGGTTCACCCTATCCCACTGCCATAAGCACCGAGAGAAGAACTTGTCTTTGTTTCTTTTTCAGTGGTACATGTGCTTTGGGAGCAATTGGGCTGTTTGCTGAATGGTTGGGAAAGGCCCCCAAACTCCCTGAGAATGCAGAGAAAGAACTTAAATCACCTGAAAATTTTTGCTCCAGTCTGAGAATATCTTTATGCCTGCTTAAGGCCTAAGAAAGCTGAGAGAGGGCCTCTGCTTCCTGGGGCTATTTTAGCGCTGGTACCATTTCTACATCTGTTTCTATTGATTTCTTTGTCTCTTATCTTGGCTGGTATTTTTCTGCCTTTTTACATGTGTAGTGATTTGTGATTGAATGAGAGCAATTGTGAATTTTACCATTTAGAGTTGCTAAATATTTTCGTATTCCTGTAAATGCTTTTCTTTTTTTCTTTTTTAACATCTTTATTAGAGTATAATGGTGTGTCAGTTTCTGCTTTATAACAAAGTGAATCAGTTATACATACACATATGTCCCCATATCTCTTCCCTCTTGCATCTCCCTCCGTCCCTATCCCATCCCTCTAGGTGGTCACAAAGCACCGAGCTGATCTCCCTGTGCTATGCGGCTGCTTCCCACTAGCTATCTGTTTTACGTTTGGTAGTGTATATATGTCCATGCCACTCTCTCACTTTGTCACAGCTTAACTTCCCCCTCCCCATATCCTCAAGTCCATTCTCTAGTAGGTCTGCATCTTTATTCCCGTCTTGCCCCTCGGTTTTTCTGACCATTTTCTACTTTTTTTTTTTTTTAGATTCCATATATATGTATTAGCATACAGTATTTGTTTTTCTCTTTCTGACTTACTTCACTCTGTATGACAGACTCTAGGTCCATCCACCTCACTACAAATAACTCAGTTTCGTTCCTTTTTATGGATGAGTAATATTCCATTGTATATATGTGCCACATCTTCTTTATCCATTCATCTGTTGATGGACACTTAGGTTGCTTCCATGTCCTGCAACTGACAAAGGATTAATCTCCAAAACATACAAGCAACTCATGCAGCTCAATATCAAAAAAACAAACAACCCAATCCAAAAATGGGCAGAAGACCTAAACAGACATTTCTCCAAAGAAAATATACAGATTGCCAACAAACACATGAAAGAATGCTCAACATCATTAATCATTAGAGAAATGCAAATCAAAACTACAATGAGATATCATCTGACACCGGTCAGAATGGCCATCATCAAAAAATCTACAAACAGTAAATGCTGGAGAGGGTGGGGAGAAAAGGGAACCCTCTTGCACTGTTGGTGGGAATGTAAATTGATGCAGCCACTATGGAGAACAGTATGGAGATTCCTTAAGAAACTAAAAATAGAACTATCATATGACCCAGCAATCCCACTACTGGGCATATACCCTGAGAAAACCATAACTCAAAAAGAGTCATGTACCAAAATGTTCATTGCAGCTCCAGTAAATACTCTTGAGCTTTGTTCTAGGATGTTAAGTTACTTGGAAACACTTGAATCCTTTTGAGGGTTGCTCTTAAGCTTTGTTAGGTGGAATCAGAGCAGCCTTTGGTCAGCTCACTAACGAGACAATACTTTTTTAAGTGCTCTCCCCAAAGTCCCACGAATTTCATTATTTTTCCACTTTGGCTGGTGGAAACACCTGTGTGATCTCTGAGTGTTGTTCTCTCTAATCCTTTGGGTAATTCTTTCCCTGGCCTCACACATATACAGATCCATGCTCAGCTGAAGATTCAGGGGGAAGATCTATAGAGTTCTCTTTCTTTTTATAATAATTTTCCAAGTGAACTCTAAGTCATCTTGGCTTTCCTGGCTCCTCAGTCCCCCTCAACTCAGGGAGACAACCAGACTCCACCAGGGTTCCGCTCCCTGTGGCCTGGGACAGTCGGCTTGTAATCATATGGCTTCTTTGTTTTCCCCCTCTCAGGAATCACTGTCCCGTGCTACCTAATGTCCCATGTCTGAAACTGATGTTTCCTTTCTCTGGTGTGCTCTTTTAGTCGTTTCAGGCAGAAGGTAAAAGCATTCCCTGTGATTCCATGTGGGCCAGAGTGGAAGTTTTGAAAGTACTATTTTTAAAGTATAAAACACTTCTACTTTGAGAGTCAGTTGAAAAAGTCCATTATCACAACAACAGGTGTTTTCTGACCTGTGTTTAAACATAACCAGTAAAATTTCATGCCACTATAAAATAAAGTCTGACTATAGTAAGATTCAGGTGCATCTTTCTTTTTAGAATAGCAGGCATTCATAATGCTTTCTGCTCACAGTAATCTTGCTCTGTTTCCTTTTTGCATATGTGTTACTTTCCCTAGAATGTAAATTTTCTTTCCTTTACATGTTGCCTTCAACAACCTGTCATAAACTCACTTCTGTTAGTGAATTCTCTTCTTTCCGTTACTTTACTCTGTCCTTGTAAGTACCAGGAAGCCTCTTGCATGATACTCACTTATTATTATTGAAATGTTGCTTTGTTTATGTTCCTGGAATTCTTCATACATTGAATATTCTCAGATTCTGAATGTCCTAGGCCTTGTGTGGCAGGGACTCCCTTCCACTTCTTCTATTTATGGGAAAATAGACCCAATTTTTCTTTTTTTATCCCCACCCATCTCATACAGGACTTGACATAAAGCATAATCAGTAAAATAACAGATGATAACGATTTTGTGGGTTTTCACTATTTATTAGTCATACATATAAGATATAGACACAGTGGTTTTGATTAGAAAATTTAATTTCTTTTCAGGTGATTCCAAGTATAATTTTCTACATAAAGAAGAATTTATTGAACTCAAAGACATATTCTCTGTCAAACTGAAACGGCGTTATTCAGTTAAACAGCAGAGAAGTGGTACTTTATTAGGAATCACACTCTTCATATGTTTGAAAAAGGAACAAAATAAATTAAAGGATTCTACACTTGATCTTATTAATTTAAGTGAAGACCACTGTGACGTATGGTTTAGACAGTTCAAGAAAATTTTGGCAGGTAAGTACTCCTTGTGGAGATTTTTAATGAGTCTAGTTTCCTTGACGTAGGTTATTAATCTAAACATGACACTGTATTTATCAGTACAGTAACCCTTGATTATGTTGAGGTCATTTGCTTCTGTTGTTAGTTTGTTAAGTGTTTTTATCATGAAAGGTGTTGAATTTGGTCACATGCTTTTTCTACATCAATTGAAATAATCATATGGCTTTTTCCTTTCATTCTATTAATGTGGTGTATTACATTGATTGATTTTCATATGTTGAACCATCCTTGCATTCCAGGAATAAATCCCACATGGTCATGGTATATAATTCTTTTAATATTTTACTGAATTTGGTTTGCTAGTATTTTGTTGAGGATTTTAACATTGATATTTGTGAGAAATATCTGTGTGTAGTTTTCTTTTCTGCTTTTATTATCTTTTTTCTGACTTTGCTATCAAGGTGATGCTGACCTTATAGAATGACTTAGGAAATAACTGTTGAATGACCTCTTCCTTAAAGAAACTTTGATCATCTGAAATAAAACAATTCTTAAATATTTTTTTTCACTTGTTATTTTTCTATTAATGTTTCTTTTGAGCTTATATTGGAATTTGCTTTTCTTCCACCTACACATTGATGGCAAGTGCATATATGTACTGGATGGCTTGAGAATAACAGTTTTTTTTAAATTGGAGTATAGTTGATTTACAATATTGTGTTAGTTTCAGGTGTACAGCAGTGTGATTTGGTTATACATATATATATGTATGTGTGTGTGTGTGTGTGTGTATATTCCTTTTTTTCTATTCTTTTCTGTTCTTTTCTATTCTTTTTTATTACAAGATATTGAATACAGTTCCCTGTGTTATACAGTAAATTCTTGTTGTTTATCTGTTTTATATATGGTAGCGTGCATCTGTTAATCCCATACTCCCAATTTATCCCTCCCCCCCTTTCCCTTTGGTAACCATAAGTTTGTTTTCTATGTCTGTGAGTTTGGGTTTTTTAAATAAGTTCATCTGTACTATTTTTTAGATTCCACATAAAAGTGATATCATAATATTTATCTTTCTCTGTCTGACTTAGTATGATAATCTCTACATACATGTTGCTGAAAATGGCATTATTTCATTCTTTTTTATGGCTGACTAATATTCCATTGTGTGTGTGTGTGTGTGTGTATCACATCTTCTTTATCCATTCATCTGTGGATGGACACTTAGGGTGCTTCCATGTCCTGGCTATTGTAAAAAGTGCCTCCATGAATATTGGGGTGCATGTATCTTTTTGAATTAAAGTTTTCATCTTTTCCAAGTATATGCTCAGGAGTGGCATTGCTGGATCAGACAGTAACTATTTTTAGTTTATTGAGGACCCTCCACACTGTTCTCCATAGTGGCTGCACCAATTTACATTCCCACCAACAGTGCAAGAGGGTTCCCTTTTCTCCACATCCTCTCCAGCATTTATTATTTGTAGACTTTTTGATGATGGCCATTCTGACTGGTGTGGGGTGATACCTCATTGTAGTTTTGATTTGCCGTTCTCTAATAATTAGTGATGGTGAGCATCTTTTCATGTGCCTGTTGTCCATCTGCATGTCTTCTTTGGAGAAATGTCTGTTTAGGTCTTCTGTCCATTTTTGGATTGGGTTGTTTGTTTTTTGAAATTGAGTTGTATGCACTGTTTGTATATTTTGGAAATTAAGCCCTTGTCAGTCACATCATTTGCAATTCTCTCCCAGTCTATAGGTTGTCTTTTGTTTTTGTTTATGGTTTCCTTTGCTCTACAAATCTTATAAGTTTGATTTATAGGTCTCATTTGTTTATTTTTGCTTGTATTTACATTGCCTTGGGAGACTGACCTAAGAACACATCAGTGCTATTTATGTCAGCGAATGTTTTGCCTATGTTCTCTTCTAGGAGTTTCATGGTGTCATGTCTCATATTTAAGTCTTTAAGCCATTTGAGTTTATATTTTGTGTATGGTGTGAGAGAGTGTTCTAACTTCATTGATGTACACATGGCTGTCCAGTGAGGATAACAGTTTTTTGAAGATAATATTTAAATTGTCTATATTTCAGGGTAGATTTTTCTGAAGGTAATAACCAGAGAAAAGAGAGCATTTACTAGAATATTATCTCCTTTTGAATTCAGTTGTATCTAAAATTTCTGAATGGCATTTATATTTTACATTTTAAATAAAGTGCATGAATAGACATATAAAGCAAATTGGATTTCTAAAGGTATCTAGGTAAAGTATAATCAAACTGAGTTTTAGGACTTTTTTCTTCTCATAAACTTGTAAGTCTTGCTTTCTTTTTTTTCGTTTTTTGTTTTGGCCATTTCTTCCTGTTTGCCAGATTGATCAAGGTAGAGGCAGCTGGTGTAGTTGATGCACAGCTTGGGGTAAGATGACTCAGGACAGAGATGGGTGCCAGACAAAGAGCAGGCACATGGCGAGGTTAGAAATTTTCAGGCCAGGAATCATTGACCAAGAAGACTGAGGACCCAAGTTGGTCAAGGGCAGCCAACTGATACGATTTTATGCACAAAAGATGAGGTGAAGGGAAATATTAGAGCTAGGAGAACTGTTACTAAGTGGTCCCTTCAAAGAGACCTGATTGTTTTAAGAAGACAGGAAACTACAGAGGCTGTAGTTTGGTTCATCTCTCTGGAAACATACAGGAAAAAAAAAAAAAAAAAAAAATATATATATATATATATATATATAAAAGTATTCCACTTTAATGGTGAGTCTTTTACAGTGTTCTTATTTTAAATTCATTTGAGAAGAGATAAAAGAAGTTAAAATGAAAATGAAAACTTAATTGAATAAATTTCCTTAGATGGGCAGGTATTCGTGGGACTTGAATGGTCTATAAAATAAGAATGTGTCATTTGATTAGGAGAGGCAAAGCTCTTCCTTGCATTGACGGTCTGAGGAAGTCTCCCCAGGGGCTTATGAAGGGCTGGCTGAGTGATGTGAGAGACAACTTCCGCAATATATCTCACCCATAAGACCAAAAGCAAGTAAGCAGAGGGCATCACAAGAAAGCCCAGTTCCGTAAAAGCAATTTTATTGGAGTAGAGCAACTTGTCCAAACACACACACACCACAAAAATACTGTCCACATATTTTTTCAGTTTAATGAATGACGTTTTGGTTTGATCCAGGATTAAAATCTAGGCAATTATAGAGATGAATAAAGTACATATTTTTTAAGCTATCGTCCTTTGGGAATGTTACTTTTTGTACCTTTGATTTTGATAACAGTTGGAGGTAGTGAAATATATGAGGTCATATTCTCTGCCATGGTCCTGGAGGACAGAGCGATTTTGCTGATTAAAAGCAAATAGATTGACTTGAAATCAACCAATGCAAACAAACAAAACAGGTTTGAAATCATCTAATAAAAATGAAGGAACCGAATCAGGATGGTCTGAATGAATGGCTGTTCCATTTCTGCCTCTCAGTAGACTCAGTAGGTCCTATAGGAGGAGCCAACTCCTCAACCCCATGCCTCACAAAGGCAGTTCTGGGTCAGTTTCATCGTACGCAAATGCACGCTCAAGCTCCAAAGATCTCTGCCAAATGCTGCATAATACTGACACTTCCTTTCTTAAGTTTGTAATCTTAGAGCGTTTTTGTTCATATTTCTTTTACTTTCAAAGCTAGGTAATCCAGGTGTTTATTAAAATGCCTATTGTCTGAGAGTCAAATACAATTGGCTCGAGGCTCTTTCCATAAATAGAGGTGGCCTGTGTCTTTCCCACTCTTTTTGGGATGAAGTTGATTATTCACTTCTTCCTGGTCCTCTTTTGTTCTTATTTCCACAGAGTCGGGTCTCTTTGTGGATTATCTTTGTATCTCACATCCATTGTCCCTATTCTGTACCGTATATACTGCATCAGGTTTGGCAGATAGTGATTGCTGGTTTCCAAAAAAATTTTTTGACAGTTCCCAACCAAGGAATTAGTGTTTGCAATAGACCTGACGTAAGTTCAGGGGATGAGAGAAGTTTACATCACAAAACTATAAATGCCCTACATTTGAATTTTAGACATTACTATTTTTTTTTTTTTTTTTTTTTTTTGCGGTACGCGGGCCTCTCACTGTTGTGGCCTCTCCCGTTACGGAGCACAGGCTCCGGACGTGCAGGCTCAGCGGCCATGGCTCATGGGCCTAGCCACTCCGCGGCATGTGGGATCCTACCGGACCGGGGCACGAACCCGTGTCCCCTGCATCGGCAGGCGGACTCTCAACCACTGCGCCACCAGGGAAGCCCTAGACATTACTATTTTAAGTCCAAAGATCTTGCTTTAACTGGTTCTGTGGCAAAACAGTGAATTAAAAAAATATATATTTTTCCATTGATTTTGAATATTGTCTTTAATCAGCAAATGGATTTTTTTCCTGTAAGCTTTTACATCTTTTTCTCCTTTATTCTTCTATTAAGACAAACATGAAGAAGGTATTAAAAGCCTCAACTAGTTGGTCTTTTAGTGAGATTAGTCTAACAATTATAATTTTAGAATATTTGGATATTAAATTTTCAAATATGCACATTTATATTTTGAACTGGAGCAATGAATAAGATTTGATGAATTTTTGAGGAAAGACCAAATTGGCAGTACTAAAAGGAGGATGAAGCCAACTCTCAAATATTGATACTTGAAGTTTCAAGACATTGACAAAGAGTAGCCAGATTAAAAAGGGTTTATGAGTATAAAAAAGGAGTCTTAGAACTGTTTCTATATTTATTTGGAAAAAAATTAACTCCTTTTACATTCCAATTTTTAATAACACAGTTGAGCACAGTATCTTTTTTATTCTTAGTAATAGAAAAGTCACCATAACTTTATTGACTAATAGTCAATATAAGTTAATTCATCCAACACACATTTTGGATCAGGCACTGTGTTAAGTGCTGGAAATACAAAAAAGAATGAAATGTAATCCTGTATAGAGCACTCTTGCCCTAGGAGACAGACAAGAAAACTCGTATTATAAATGTGTTAAGGGCCACAATGAAGATATGAAAAATTCAGTAGGGAACATCACCATTTATCATTGAATCAGAAATTTAAATCTTAAAAAATTAAGGCTGAAATGTAGTCACTGATAAGCCTAATATGTAGTCATTGTGGTGAAAGTCATTTAACGTAGTCTCTTCTGCTTTTTTTTATACCTGTGATGCAAAGATAAACATGCACAACCTTTAACTATAGCATGTGTGTACACTAGATGCATTAACTTTTATTCAATTAGGGTGTGTGATCCAGTCTCTGCATATTTGAGTTTCCTGGAAATGGTGAATTGCAAGCTTCTCTGCACCCTCAACCAACCTTTTCTCTAGGTACTATAATCTATACTTTAAAGCATATTCATAGGCTTTCTGACAGGTATCCCATATAGGGGGACAAAACAAAGTATCCCTAAGGTGATATTTAGGGCCACTCAAAACTGAAAGATTTTCAGGAGTTGAACTGGTTGATCTTCAGTGGAGGACTTAGGGGAATGGTGTGGAAATGAAGAAAAAGATTTTAGGGCTTCCCTCGTGGCACAGTGGTTGAGAGTCCGCCTGCCGATGCAGGGGACACGGGTTCGTGCCCCGGTCCGGGAAGATCCCACATGCCATGGAGCGGCTGGGCCCGTGAGCCATGGCCACTGAGCCCGTGCGTCCGGAGCCTGTGCTCCGCAACGGGAGAGGCCGCAACAGTGAGAGGCCCGCATACTGCAAAAAAAAAAAAAAAAAAAAGATTAAAAAAAAATCTAAAGCCTTATGCCCAAGTAACTTGGAGAGTGGTAAAGTCATAAACAGAGTGAAATCCGGACACTGGTTGATTTGAAGGAAAGATGTTCTGTTGCAGACACATTTGGCATATATAACATCTGTTGGAGATGTGCAGCAGGCTGGCAGTTTGAGAGGAGTGCATGAAGAGGTGAAGAAGAGCTGATGTGATGGGAATAGATGAAAGACTGCAAGGAAGTAGTATACTTCCTTCCTAGTTAAAAAAAAAAAAAGCAAAGGGCTAAATACAGAATCTTGGGGGGATACTCATACATTAAAATAGGCAGAGGAGACAAAAGCCAGAACTAAAATAGAAGGAATGGTAAAAAGAAAAAAAAAATGAAGAACCCTTTTATCATAAGACCATTGAATTTTGTGATTATATTTTGGTTTTTCTAATTTATTTGTAATATTTAATTGTTACCCAGAGACAACTGACAAAGGTATTTTTAGCCCATATTTGACTGAGTTAGTTCTGTTATCATATTTTTCTGTTTCATTTTTAAATGCTAACTTCACGAACCATTTTGATTAAACACACTTTGTCCTTGTAATATAATTTGCTCTTAGCTTCTAGTTGAACAGCCTCCAGGTTTTCAGTTCTGAAAAACAAAGAAAATAGAAAAATTACTTAAATAAATATTTGGCTTTTATTCCTAAGAAGAGCAAGTTTTCCTAGTTTCCCAAAGACGTCGAATCTGATTTCCATGTGATAATAATGATGGTTTTCATAGGATCCTTTCCTCAATAGTAAAAACCAGGGCTTCTAAACAATATTTTGTTTAATATTCATGTTGTCTTATGTAAGAAATTCATGGTAAAATATGTTTTGGGGTTTTTAAAAATCCAAACTGTATCGTGATTCAT
Organism: Delphinus delphis; assembly: GCF_949987515.2. Taxonomy (NCBI): domain Eukaryota; kingdom Metazoa; phylum Chordata; class Mammalia; order Artiodactyla; family Delphinidae; genus Delphinus; species Delphinus delphis. The sequence continues at coordinate 51,669,442 of NC_082689.1, forward strand.
ATTATCATGAACCAGGTAGAGTTTTTCTTAGGAGGAGAACATAATGATGTGAAGTTTTACTAGGATGTGCTGCCAGATGATGTACTTATAAGGAGAAATAAACTGGAAATCAACAGTATAATGCTTATCTTAAGATGAGCGTTTGTTATATATCAAAAGTATGATAGCTTCAGACATTTCGTTGTACAGTATTTGAGTTAGCAACACCTGCCTCCCTAGGGACAAATTATTTTCTGCAAGGACATTTTGTCTGAAGTATGGGTAGTTTTTCCTTTGAAGCACCAAAAAAATGATTCAAGACTTTGGTTGATGAGCATTTGAGTTGGACGTTAAAATATGAATGTCACTTAAACATTTAAAAAAATTTTTTAATTAAAAAAATTTTATTGAAATATGGTAAATTTACAGTGTTGTGTTAGGTTCAGGTATACATCAAAGCGGTTCAGTTTTATATATATTCTTTTTAAAATTTCTCTTACATTACATGTTATTACAAGATATTTAGTATAGTTCCCTGTGTAATACAGTAGGTCCTTGTTCGTTATCTATTTTATATATAGTAGTGTGCATACTTTAATCCCCAAATCCTAATTTACCCCCTCTTTAGTAACCATAAGTTTGTTTTCTATGTTTGTAAGTCTATTTATGTTTTGTGAATAAGTTCATTTGCATATATTTTTTTAGATTCCACAAATAAGTGATATCATGATATTTATTTTTTTCTGTCTGGCTTACTTCACTGAGTATGATAATCTCTAGGTCCATCCATATTACTGCAAAGAGCATTATTTCATTCTTTTTTTATGGCTGAGTAATATTCCATTGTGTGTGTGTATGTGTGTGTATATATATATATATACCACTTCTTCTTTATCCATTCATCTGTTGATGGACGTTGAGGTTGCTTCCATGTCTTGGCTATTGTAAATATTACTGCTATGAGCATTGGGGTGCATGTATCTTTTCAGATTATGGTTTTCTCCAGATATATGCCCAGGAGTGAAATTGGAGGATCATATGGTAGCTCTGTTTTTAGTTTTTTCAAGAACCTCCATACTGTTCTCCACAGTAGTTTACATTTGCACCAACAGTGTAGGAGGGTTCCTTTTTCTCCACACCCTCTCCAGGATTTATTGTTTGTAGACTTTTTTTAAAAAAATGTTTATTTATTTTCTTATTAGAAATCCATTTTATACACATCAGTGTATACATGTCAATCCCAATCTCCCAATTCATCCCACCACCACCACCCTCACCCCCCGCCACTTTGCCCCCTTGGTGTCCATATGTTTGTCTTCTACTTCTGTGTCTTAATTTCTGCTCTGCAAACCGGTTCATCTGTACCATTTTCTGTGTTCCACATATATGCGTTAATATATGATATTTCTCTTTCTGACATACTTCACTATGTATGACAGTTTCTAGATGCATCCACATCTCTACAAATGACCCAAGTTCGTTCCTTTTCATGGCTGAGTAATATTCCATTGTATATATGTACCACATCTTCTTTATGCATTTGTCTGTCGATGGTCATTTAGGTTGTTTCCATGACCTGGCTGTTGTAAATAGTGCTTCAATGAACATTGGGGTGCAAGTGTCTTTTACTGTTTTTTTAAATACCTTGTTTTTACCTTAATTTTTTTTAACATTTTTATTGGAATATAATTGCTTTACAATGGTGTGTTAGTTTCTGCTTTATAACAAAGTGAATCAGTTATACATATATCCCCATATCTTTTCCCTCTTGCATCTCCTTCCCTCCCACCCTCCCAATCCCACCCTTCTAGCTGATCACAAAGCACTGAGCTGATCTCCCTGTGCTATGAACTGCTTCCTACTAGCTATCTATTTTACATTTGGTAGTGTATATATGTCCATGCCACTCTCTCACTTTGTCCCAGCTTACCTTTCCCCCTCCCTGTGTCCTCAAGTCCATTCTCTAGTAGGTCTGCATCTTTATTCCCGTCCTGCTTCTAGGTTCTTCATGACCATTTTTTTTTTTTTTTTAGATTCCATATATATGTGTTAGCATACGGTATTTGTTTTTCTCTTTCTGACTTACTTCACTCGGTATGACAGACTCTAGGTCCATCCACCTCACTACAGATAACTCAGTTTCGTATCATTTATCGCTGAGTAATATTCCATTGTATATATGTGCCACATCTTCTTTATCCATTCATCTGTCAATGGACACTTAGATTGCTTCCATGTCCTGGCTATTGTAAATAGAGCTGCAATGAACATTGTGGTACATGACTCTTTTTGAATTATGGTTTTCTCAGGGTATATGCCCAGTAGTGGGAATGCTGGGTCATATGGTAGTTCTATTTTCAGTTTTTTTTTTTTTTTTTTTTTTTGTGGTACGCAGGCCTCTCGCTGTTCTGGCCTCTCCCGTTGCAGAGCATAGGCTCTGGGTGTGCAGGCTCAGTGGCCATGGCTCACGGGCCCAGCCGCTCTGTGGCATGTGGGATCCTCCCGGACCAGGGCACGAACCCATGTCCCCTGCATCGGCAGGCGGACTCTCAACCACTGTGCCACCAGGGAAGCCCTATTTTTAGTTTTTTAAGGAACCTCCATACTATTCTCCATAGTGGCTGTATCAATTTACATTCCCACCAACAGTGCGAGACGACGGTTCCCTTTTCTCCACACCCTCTCCAGCATTTATTGTTTGTAGATTTTTTGATCATAGCCATTCTGACCAGTGTGAGATGATACCGCATTGTAGTTTTGATTTGCATTTCCCTAATGCTTCATGATGTTGAGCATTCTTTCATGTGTTTGTTGGCAATCTGTATATATTCTTTGGAGAAATGTCTATTTAGGTCTTCTGCCCATTTTTGGATTGGGTGGTTGGTTTTTTGATACTGAGCTTCATGAGCTGCTTGTAAATTTTTGAGATTAATCCTTTGTCAGTTGCTTCATTTGCAAATATTTTCTCCCATTCTGAGGGTTGTCTTTTGGTCTTGTTTATGATTTCCTTTGCTGTGAAAAAGCTTTAGATTCATTAGGTCCCATTTGTTCCTTTTTTTTTTATTTCCATTTTTCTAGGAGGTGGGACAAAAAGGATCTTGCTGTGATTTATGTCATAGAGTTCTACCTATGTTTTCCTCTAAGAGTTTGACAGTGTGTGCCTTACGTTTAGGTCCTTAATCCATTTTGAGTTTATTTTTGAGTATGGTGTTGGGGAGTGTTCTAATTTCATTCTTTTACATGTAGCTGTCCAGTTTTCCCAGCACCACTTATTGAAGAGGCTGTCTTTTCTCCACTGTATATTCTTGCCTCCTTTATCAAAGATAAGGTGACCATAGGTGCATGGGTTTATCTCTGGGTTTTCTGTCCTATTCCATTGATCTGTATTTGTTTTTGTGCCAGTACCATACTGTCTTGATTACTGTAGCTTTGTAGTATAGTCTGAAGTCTGGGAGCCTGATTCCTCCAGCTCCATTTTTCTTTCTCAAGATTGCTTTGGCTATTCAGTGTCTTTCGTGTTTCCATACAAATTGTGAAATTTTTTTCCCTAGTTCTGTGAAAAATGCCAGTGGTAGTTTGGTAGGGATTGCATTGAATCTGTAGATTGCTTTGGGTAGTAGAGTCATTTTCACAATGTTGACTCTTCCAATCCAAGAACATGGTATATCACTCCATCTGTTTGTGTCATCTTTAATTTCATTCATCAGTGTCTTATAGTTTTCTGCATACAGGTCTTTTGTCTCCTTAGGTAGGTTTATTTCTAGGTATTTTATTCTTTTTGTTGCAGTGGTAAATGGGAGTGTTTTCTTAATTTCACTTTCAGATTTTTCATCATTAGTGTATAGGAATGCCAGAGATTTCTGTGCATTAATTTTGTATCCTGCAACCTTACCAAATTCATTGATTAGCTCTAGTAGTTTTCTGGTAGCATCTTTAGGATTCTCTATGTATAGTATCATGTCAGCTGCAAACAGTGACAGCTTTACTTCTTCTTTTCCAGTTTGGATTCCTTTTACTTCTTTTCTTCTCTGATTGCTGTGGCTAAAACTTCCAAAAGTATGTTGAATTATAGTGGTGAGAGCGGGCTACCTTGTCTTGTTCCTGATCTTAGTGGAAATGGTTTCAGTGTTTCATCATTGAGGATGATGTTGACTGTAGGTTTGTCATATATGGCCTATATTATGTTGAGGTAAGGTCCCTCTGTGCCTACTTTCTGCAGGGTTTTTATCATAAATGGGTGTGGAATTTTGTCAAAAGCGTTCTCTGCATCTATTGAGATGATCATATGGTTTTTCTCCTTCTATTTGTTTATATGCTTTATTACATTGATTGATTTGCATATATTGAAGAATCCTTGGATTCCTGGAAGAAACCCCACTTGGTCATGGTGTATGATCCTTTTAATGTGCTATTGAATTCTGTTTGCTAGTATTTTGTTGAGGATTTTTGCATCTATGTTCATCAGTGTTATTGGTCTGTAGTTTTCGTTCTTTGTGACATTGTTGTCTGATTTTCGTATCAGGGTGATGGTGGCCTCATAGAATGAGTTTGGGAGTGTTCTTCCCTCTGCTATATTTTGGAAGATTTTGAGAAGGATAGGTGTTAGCTCTTCTCTAAATGTTTGATAGAATTCACCTGTGAAGGTATCTGGTCCTGAGCTTTTGTTTTTTGGAAGATTTTTAATCACAGTTTCAATTTCAGTGCTTGTGATTGGTCTGTTCATATTTTCTATTTCTTCCTGATTCAGTCTCGGAAGGTTGTGCATTTCTGAGAATTTGTCCATTTTATTGGCATAGAGTTGCTTGTAGTAATCTCTCATGATCTTTTGTATTTCTGCAGTGTCAGTTGTTACTTCCCCTTTTTCATTTCTAATTCTACTGATTTGAGTCTTCTTCCTTTTTTTCTTGTTGAGTCTGGCTAATGGTTTATCAATTTTCTTTATCTTCTCAACGAACCAGCTTTTAGTTTTATTGAGCTTTGCTATCATTTCCTTCATTTCTTTTTCATTCTGATCTGTTCTTTATGATTTCTTTCCTTCTGCTAACTTTGGAGTTTTTTATTCTTCTTTCTCTAATTGCTTTAGGTGTAAGGTTATGTTGTTTATTTGAGATGTTTCTTGTTTCTTAAGGTAGGATTGTATTGCTATAAACTGCCCTCTTAGAACTGCTTTTGCTGCATCACATAGGCTTTGGGTCGTCGTGTTTTCATTGTCATTTGTTTCTACGTATTCTTTGATTTCCTCTTAGATTTCTTCAGTGATCTCTTGGTTATTAAGCAGTGTATTGTTTAGCCTCCATGTGTTTGTATTTTTTACAGATTTTTTTTCCCTGTAATTGATATCTAGTCTCATAGCGTTGTGGTCAGAAAAGATACTTGACATGATTTCAATTTTCTTAAATTTACCAAGGCTTGATTTGTGACCCAAGATATGATCTCTCGCGTGGAATGTTCCATGAGCACTTGAGAAGAAAGTGTATTCTGTTTTTTCTGGATGGAATGTCCTGTAAATATCAATTAAGTCCATCTTGTTTAATGTATCATTTAAAGCTTGTGTTTCCTTATTTATTTTCATTTTGGATGATCTGTCCATTGGTGACAGTGCGGTGTTAAAGTCCCCTACTATGATTGTGTTACTGTTGATTTCCCTTTTTATGACTGTTAGTATTTGCCTTATGTTTTGAGGTGCTCCTATGTTGGGTGCATAAATATTTACAATTGTTATATCTTCTTCTTGCATTGATCCCTTGATCATTATGTAGTGTCCTTCTTTGTCTCTTGTAATAGCCTTTGTTTTAAAGTGTAGTTTGTCTGATATGAGAATTGCTACTCCAGCTTTCTTAAATTTCCATTTGCATGGAATATCTTTTTCCATCCCCTCACTTTCAGTCTGTATGTGTCCCTAGGTCTGAAGTGGGTCTCTTGTAGACAGCATATATACCTGTTTTTGTATCCATTGGATACCCATTTTGTATCCATTCATCCAGTCTGTGTCTTTTGGTTGGAGCATTTAATCCATTTACATTTAAGGTAATTATAGATATGTATGTTCCTATTCCCATTTTCTTAATTGTTTTGGGTTTGTTATTGTAGGTCTTTTCCTTCTCTTGTGTTTCCTGCCTAGAGAAGTTCCTTTAGCATTTGTTGTAAAGCTGGTTTGGTTGGGCTGTAGTCTCTTAGCTTTTGCTTGTCTGTAAAGGTTTTAATTTCTCCATCAAATCTGAATGAGGTCCTTGCTGGATAGAGTAATCTTGGTTGTAGGTTTTTCCCTTTCATCACTTTAAATATGTCCTGCCAGTCCCTTCTGGCTTGCAGAGTTTCTGCTGAAAGATCAGCTGTTAACCTTATGGGGATTCGCTTGTATCTTATTTGTTGTTTTTCCCTTGCTGCTTTTAATATTTGTTCTTTGTATTTAATTTTTGACAGTTTGATTAATATGTGTCTTGGCGTGTTTCTCCTTGGATTTATCCTGTATGGGACTCTCTGTGCTTCCTGGACGTGATTAACTACTTCCTTTCGCATATTAAGGAAGTTTTCAACTATAAGCTCTTCAAATATCTTCTCAGTCCCTTTCTTTTTCTCTTCTTCTTCTGGGACCCCTATAATTCGAATGTTGTTGCATTTATTATTGGCCCAGAGGTCTCTGAGACTGTCCTCAATTCTTTTCATTCTTTTTTCTTCATTCTGCTCTGCAATAGTTATTTCCACTATTTTATCTTCCAGGTCACTTATCTGTTCTTCTGCCTCAGTTATTTTGCTATTTATCCCTTCTAGAGAATTTTTAATTTCATTTATTGTGTTGTTCATGATTGTTTGCCTGCTCTTTAGTTTTTCTAGATCCTTGTTAAACGTTTCTTGTATTTTCTCCATTCTATTTCCAAATTTTGGATCATCTTTACTATCATCATTCTGAATTCTTCTTCAGGTAGACTGCCTATCTCCTCTTCATTTGTTAGGTGTGGTGGGTTTTTATCTTGCTCCTTCATCTGCTGTGTGTTTCTTTGTCTTCACATCTTGCTTAACTTACTGTGTTCGGGGTCTCCTTTTCACAGGCTGCAGATTCATAGTTCCCTTTGTTTTTGGTGTCTGTCCCCAGTGACTAAGGTTGGTTCAGTGGTTTGTGTAGGCTTCCTGGTGGAGGGGACTAGTGCCTGTGTTCTGGTGGATGAGGCTGGATCTTGTCTTTCTGGTGGGCAGGTCCACATCTGGTTGTGTGTTGTGGGGTGTGTGTGACCTTATTATGATTTTAGACATCCTCTCTGCTAATGGGTGGGGTTGTGTTCCTGTCTTGCTACTTGTTTGTCATAGGATGTCCAGCACTGTAGCTTGCTGGTCGTTGAGTGGAGCTGTGTCTTGGTGTTGAGATGGATATCTCTGGGAGATTTTTGCTGTTTGATATTACGTGGAGCTTGGAGGTCTCTGGTGGACCAATGTCCTGAACTTGGCTCTCCCACCTCAGAGGCACAGTCCTGATGCCTGGCTGGAGCACCAAGAGCCTGTCATCCACATGGCTCAGAATAAAAGGGAGAAAAACGAAAGAAAGAAAAAGATAAGATAAAATAAAATTAAATAAGTTATTAAAATAAAAAACAAAAAATAATTATTAAAAAAATTTTTTAAGTAATTAAAAAGAAAGAAAGAAAGAACAACCAAACCAAAAAACAAATTCACCAGTCATAACAAGCAATGAAAACTATACTAAAAGAAACAAAGAAAAAAAATGGACAGACAGAACCCTAGGACAAATGGTGAAATCAAAGCTATACAGACAAAATGACACAGGGAAGCATACACATACACACTCACAAAAAGAGAAAAAGGGGAAAAAAAAAATATATCATTGCTCCCAAAGTCTACCTCCTGAGTTTGTGATGGTTCGTTGTCTATTCAGGTATTCCACAGATGCAGGGTACATCAAGTTGATTCTGGCAATTTAATCTGCTGCTCCTGAGGCTGCTGGGAGAGATTTCCCTTTCTCTTCTTTGTTCACACAGCTCCTGGGGTTCAGCGTTGGATTTGGCTCCACCTCCGCGTGTACATCATCTGAGGGCATGTGTTCTTCGCTCAGCCAATACTGGGTTAAAGGAGCAGCTGCTTCGTTGGCTCTGCCTCACTCAGACCCTGGGGGAGGGAGGGGTACGGATGCGGGGCGAGCCTGCAGCGGCAGAGGCTGGAGTGGCATGACGTTGCACCAGCCTGAGGTGCACCGTGTGTTCTCCCTGGGAAGTTGTCCCTGGATCACGGGACCCTGGTAGTGGTGGGCTGCACAGGCTCCCAGGAGGGGAGGTGTGGAGAGTGACCTGTGCTTTCACACAGGCTTCTTGGTGGCTGCAGCAGCAGCCTTAGTGTCTCTTGCCCATCTCTGGGGTCCGCACTGATAGCCACAGCTCGTGCATGTCTCTGTAGCTCCTTTAAGCAGAGCTCTTAATCCCCTCTCCTCGCGCACCAGGAAACGAAGAGGCAAGAAAAAGTCTCTTGCCTCTTCGGCAGTTCCAGATCTTTTCCTGGACTCCCTCCCGGCTAGCCGTGGTGCACTAGCCCCCTTTAGGCTCTGTTCACGCAGCCAACCCCAGTCCTCTCCCTGGGATCTGACCTCCAAAGCCCGAGCCTCAGCTCCCAGCCCCCGCCCGCCCCGGCGGGTGAGCAGACAAGCCTCTCGGGTTGGTGAGTGCTGGTCGGCACCAATCCTCTGTGCAGGAATCTCTCTGCTTTGCCCTCTGCACTCCTGTTGCTGCACTCTCCTCCATGGCTCCAAAGCTTCCCCACTCCACCACCCGCATTCTCTGCCCGCGAAGGGACTTCCTAGTGTGTGTAAACCTTTCCTCCTTCACAGCTTCCTCCCACTGGTGCAGGTCCCATCCCTATTCTTTTGTCTCTGTTTTGCTTTTTTCTTTTGCCCTACTCAGGTACGTGGCGAGTTTCTTGACTTTTGGGAGGTCTGAGGTCTTCTGCCAGCATTCAGTCGGTATTCTGTAAGAGTTGTTCCACATGTAGATATATTTCTGATGTATTTGTGGGGAGGAAGGTGATCTCCACAACTTACTCTTCCACCATCTTGAAGCTTTTCCTGTAGACTTTTTGATGTTGGCCATTCTGACCAGTGTGAGGTGATACCTCATTGTAGTTTTGATTTGCATTTCTATAATAATTAGTGATGATGTGCCTCTTTTCACATGCTTGTTGGCCATCTGTATGTCTTCTTTGGAGAAATGTCTTTTTAGATATTCTGCCTATTTTTTGATTGGGTTGTTTGTTTTTTGATATTGAGCTGCATGAGGTGTTCGTAGATTTTGGAGATTAATCCTTTGTCGGTTATGTGGTTTGCAAATATTTTCATCCATTCACTGGGTTGTCTTTTCATTTTGTTTATGGTTTCCTTTGCTGTGAAAAAGCTTTGGAGTTTAATTAGACCCCTTTTGTTTGTTTTTATTTCCATTAGTCTAGGAGACAGATCAAAAAAGACCTTGCTGCAATTTGTATCAAAGAGTGTTCTTTCTGTGTTTTCCTCTAAGAGTTTTATAGTATCAGGTCTTACATTTAGGTCTTTAATCCATTTTGAGTGTATTCTTGTGTATGGTGTTAAAGAATGTTCTAATTTCATTCTTTTACAAGTAGATGTCTAGTTTTCCCATCACCGTTTATTGAAGAGACTCTGTTTTCTCCATTATATAGTCTTGCCTCCTTTGTTATAGATTAATTGACCATAGGTGTGTGGGTTTATTTCTGGGCTGTCTATCCTGTTCCATTGATCTATATTTCTGTTTTTGTGCCAGTACCATACTGTTTTGTTGACTATAGCTTTGTAGTATAGTCTGAAGTCAGGGAGCCTGATGCTTCCAGCTCTGTTTTTCTTTCTCAAGATTGCTTTGGACATTCATTTTGCTATAGTTCTGTGAAAAATGAAATTGGTAATTTGATAGGAATTGCACTGAATCTGTAGATTGCCTTGGGTAGTACAGTCATTTTGACAATATTGATTCTTCCAATCCAAGAACATGGTATATCTTTCCATCTATTTGTGTCTTCTTTGATTTCTTTCATCAGCATCTTATAGTTTTCAGAGTACAGGTCTTTTCCTCCCCAGGTGGGTTTATTCCTAGGTATTTTATTCTTTTTGATGTGATGGTAAATGGGATAGATTCTTTAATTTCTTTTTCTGGTCTTTTGTTGTTAGTGTATAGAAATTCAGCAGATTTCTGTGTATCAATTTTGTATCTGTAATTCAGCTTTACCAAATTCATTGATGAGCTCTAGTAGTTTTCTGGTAGCACCTTTAGGATTCTCTATGTATAGTATCATGCTTCAAGCAGTGACAGTTTTACTGCTTTTCCAGTTTGGATTCCTTTTATTTCTCTGATTGCCGTAGCTGGGACTTTCAATACTGTGTTGAATAAAAGTGGCGAAGGTGGACATTCTTGTCTTGTTCCTGATCTTAGAGGAAATGCTTTCAGCTTTTCACCATTGAATATGATGTTAGCTGTAGGTTTGTTATATATGGCCTTTATTATGTTGAGGTATGTTCCCTGTATGCCCACTTTCTGGAGACTTTTATCATAAATTGTTGTTGAATTTCATCAAAAGCTTTTTCTGCATCTATTGAGATGACCACATGGTTTGTAATTCTTCCATATGTTAATGTGGGGTATCACACTGACTGATTTGTGGATATTAAGAAATCCTGCATCCTTGGGACAAACTTGATCATGGTGTATGGTCCTTTTTAATGTATTGTTGGATTTGGTTTGCTAGTATTTTGTTGAGTATTTTTGCATCTATTCATCAGCTATATTGGCCTCTAATTTTCTTTTTTTCTGGTGTATTAGTCTGATTTTGGTATCAGGGTGATGGTGGCCTTGTAGAATAAGTTTGGTAGTGTTCCTTCCTCTGCAGTTTTTTGGAATAGTTTCAGAAGGATCAGTGTTAATTCTTGTGTAAATGTTTGGTAGAATTCACCTGTGAGGCCATCTGATCCTGGACTTTTGTTTGTTGGGAGTTGTTTTTTTTTTTTTTTTTTTTTTTTTTGCAGTACACGAGCCTCTCCCATTGCGGAGCACAGGCTCCAGACGCGCAGGCTCAGCAGCCATGGGTCACAGGCCCAGCCGCTCCGCGGCGTGTGGGATCTTCCCAGACCGGGGCATGAACCGGTGTCCCCCGCATCGGCAGGCAGACTCCCAACCACTGCGCCACCAGAGAAGCCCTGTTGGGAGTTTTAATAACAGTTTCATTTTCAGTTCTTGTTATTGGTCTATTCATATTTTCTATTTCTTCCTGGTTCAGTCTTGGGAGATTGTACCGTTCTAAGAATTTGTCCATTTCTTCTAGGTTGTCCATTTTATTGGCGTATAGTTGCTTGTAGTAGTCTCTCATGCTGCTTTGTATTTCTGTGGTGTCCATTTTAACTTCTCTGTTTTCATTTCTAAATTTATTATCTGTTTCCTCTCCTTTTTTTTTTTCTTGATCAGTCTGGCTCAAGATTCATCAATTTTGTTTATCTTTCCAAGAAGCAGTTTTTAGTTTTGTTGATCTTTTCTAGTTTTTCTTAGTCTCTATTTCATTTATTTCTGCTCTGTTTATAATTTCTTTCCTTCTAACTTTGGATTTTGTTTGTTGTTCTTTAGTTGCTTTAGGTGTAATGTTAGTTTGTTTGAGAGTTTTCTTGTGTCTTAAGGTAAGATTGTATTGCTATAAACTGCCCTCTTAGAGCTGCTTTTGCTGAATCCCATAGGTTTTGGATCGTTGTGTTTTCATTGTCATTTTCCTCTAGGTATTTTTTGATTTCCTCTGAGTTTTTCAGTGATTCATTGGTTTCTTAGTAGCATATTGTTTAGCCTCCATGTGTTTGTTTTTTGCAGGTTTTTTTCTTGTAGTTAATTTCTAATCTCATTGCGTTTTGGTTGGAAAAGTTGCTTGATATGATTTCAGTTTTCTTAAATTTACCAAGGCTCTCTTTGTTGCCCAGCATGTGATCTATCCTGCAGAATGTTCCATGTGCACTTGAAAGGAATGTGTAATCTGCTGCTTTGAGATGGAATGCTTATAAATAACAATTAAGTCCATCCAGCCTAATGTGTCATTTAAGTCTTGTTATTCCTTACTGATTTTCTGTCTGCATGATGTAAATAGGGTATTACAGTCCCCCACTAGTATTGTGTTACTGTTGATTTCTCCTTTTATGGCTGTTAGTATTTGCCTTATATACTGAGGTGCTCCTATGTTGGGTGCATATATAATTGCTATACCTTCTTGGATTGATCACTTGATCATTATGTAGTGTCGTTCTTTGTCTCTTGTAACAGTCTTTATTTTAAAGTCTATTTTGTCTGATATGAGTATTGCTACTCCAGCTTTCTTTTGATTTCCATTTGCCTGGAATAACTTTTTCCATTCCCTCACTTTCAGTCTGTATGTGTCCCTAGGTCTGAAGTGGGTCTCTTGTAGACAGCATACATACGGGTCTTGTTTTTGTATCCCTGCAGCTAGTCTACGTCTTTTGGTTGAAGCATTTAATCCATTTATGTTTTAGGTAATTATCGATATGTATGTTCTTACTGCCATTTTGTTAATTGTTTTGAATTTGTTTTTGTAGGTCTTTTTTTCTGCCTTTACTCTTTTGTTGTCTTGTGATTTGATGACTATTTTTAGTTTTGTGTTTGGATTCCTTTTTCTTATTTGTGTGTATATCTATATTTTGTTTTGCAGTTACCATGAGGTTTTGATATAGCAATCTATATATATACATAATTGGTTTAAGTTGCTGATCTCTTAATTTCAAATGCATTTCCAGTATCCTGCATTTGTACTCTCCTATTCTCACGATTACTGATTTAGATATCATATGTGTGTGTGGATGATTTCCTACCTTTACTGGATGTTTTTCCTTTACCAGTGAGCTTTCCCATTCATAATTTTCTTGTTTCTAGTTGTGGCCTTTTCTTTTATTCCTAGGGAAGTTCCTTAGCATTTGTTGTAGAGCTGGTTTGGTGGTGCTGAATTCTCTTAGCTTTTGCTTGTCTGTAAAGCTTTTGATTTCTCTGTCAAATCTGAACGAGAGCCTTGCTGAGTATTCTTGGTTGTAGGTTTTTCCCTTTAATTACTTTAAGTATAGCATGCCACTCCCTTCTGGTCTGCAGAGTTTCTGCTGAAAAATCAGCTGATAACATTATGGGGGTTCCTTTGTATGTTTTGTTGCTTTACTCTCGATGCTTTTAATATTTTTTTCTTTAATTTTTGTCAGTTTGATTACAGTGTGTCTTAGCATGTTCCTCCTTGAGTTGATCCTGAATGGTACTCTCTGCACTTCCTAGACTTGGGTGACTGCTTCCTTTCCCATGTTAGGGAAGTTTTCAGCTATTATCTATTGAAATATCTTCTCAGGCCCTCTGTCTCTCTTCCTTCTGGGATCCCTATAGTGCAAATGCTGGTGCATTTGATGTTGTCCCAAAGGTCTCTTAGATTTCCACATTTCTTTTCATTCTTTATTCTGTTCCAAGGCAGTTATTTCCATCATTCTGTCTTCCAACTCACTTATCTGTTCTTCTGCCTCATTTATTCTGCTATTAATTCTTTCTAGTGTAATTTTCACTGCAGTTATTGTATTCTTCAACTCTGATTGGTTGTTTATTTTTTCTAATTCTTTGTTGAAAACTTCTTATAACTTCTTGCTCTGTGCATCCATTCTTTTCCTGAATTGTTGAATCATCTTTACGGTCATTACTCTGAACTCTTTCTCAGGTAGACTGCCTATCTCCATGTCACTGGTTGTTCTTCTGGGGTTTTATCTTGTTCCTTTGTCTGGAACATATTCCTCTGCCATCTCATTTTGTCTGAACTTTTATTTGTATTTTTATGTATGTGGAAGGTTAGTTATGTTTCTTGACCTGGGAGAAGTGTCCCTCTGTGGGGGATGTCCTATGTGTTCAAGCAGTACACCCCCCTCTCATCACCCAATCTTCAGGTACCAGCTGGTCCAAGGGTAGGTTCTGATGTGTTTGTAGACTCAATTCCACAAGCTGTGGGGCTGTATATTTCTTACTTCTGGTTTCTGCCTCCTGGTAGGTGAGGCTAGTCTAGAGGATTTTATAGACTTCCTGGTGGGAGGGACCAGTACCTGCCCATTGGTGGGTAGAGTTGGGTCTTGGTCCTCTAGTGGGCAGGGCCATGTAAATGGGCATGTCTACAGGTGGCTCTGAGCTCAGGAGGTCTTTAGGCAACCTGTCTGTTAATGAGTGGGACTGTGTTCCCACCCTGTTTGTTGTTTGGCCTGAGGGATCCAAGCACTGGAGCCTACAGGCTGTTGGGTGGGGCCAGGTCTTGGTGCTAATATCCCAAGCAAGATGTCAGCCTTCAGATGAATACTCCAGATATGTTTGTCACCAGCTTTTATGTCCCAAGAGAGAGCGAGAGCCAACCTCCCTTCAACCCAGGAGACCATCCAAGACCAGCAGGCAGGTCAGGCCCAGGCTCATATGAAGTCACTGTTTTTGCCCTGGGTCCTGTTGTGCACAAGACCTTGTGTGTGTCTTCCAAGAGTGGTGTCTCTGTTTCCCCCATTCCTGTGGAGCTCCTGTGATCAAGACCCACTGGACTTCAAAGCCAAATGCCCTTGGGGCTCTTCATCCAGACCCCCGAAACTTGGGAGCCTGATGTAAGGCTCAGAACTCTCAGTCCCATGGGAGAACTTCTGTGATATAATTATTCTCCAGTTTGTGAGTTGCCCACCCCTGGGGGGTATGGAGTTTGATTATATCATGAGTGTGCCCCTCCTGCCATCTTGTTGTGATTTCTTTTTTGTCTTTGGATGTAGAATATCTCTTTGGTAGGTTCCAGTCTTTTTCATTGATGGTTGCTCAGCAGTTAGTTGTGTTTTTGGTGTTCTCGTGGGAGGAGGTGAGCTCAAGGTCTTCTACTCTGTAATCTTATCTTCTCTCCTGGTGCACGGGCCTGAGGGCAGATGGGGCTTTGGCCAGTGGTGTCCCTCATGAGTGTAGTAGCATTGTGGTTGTGGGTGGGGTTGGTGGTCGTGCTACTCTCTCCTTGGTTTCCGGGGAAGCTCAGTGATGGCAGAGGGAAGAGATGCTGAGTTCAGCCTCTGCAGGGACCCAGGCTTCATGCTGGGATGGTGTTAGGGCCACTCTACCCTCAGGCACTTGTGGAGGGAGATGGGGATGCCAGGGATGGGGCGGAGCAGGATGGAGGAAGTGGGGCGTGAGTAGGCGGTGGAGGACGGCTGCTCCACTGAGAGCTTCCACCTTCTACCATGCGTGTCACTGTTGAATATATTTTTACTATCAATATATATTGAAATAATGTAGAAACTGATTAAATATGTATTACCTTATTTACATATAAATATTAAAGTCCAATCCCATTTGAAGCACTGTGTCCAACAAAGATGATGTGATGTATGCCTCCTGTAGTGGTTTCCACCTGGGCTCTGTAGATTATCACCACCCTATCCCCCAGGAGTTGCCTCACTGTGCAGAATCCATATCTGTCACTCACTCTTGAGTGAGTGTAGCTCCTAATTGATACATTTTATATTCAGTAGTACTGAGTAAAGCTTTGTTTAAAGAAAGCTTCCAAATATACAGTCACTGTGGAAGCCACATATTTTGAACTATCCGAGTGTCCATGTAATTTTGTTGTTTTCAATAGAAATTACTTATTAAATATATATTTAAATGTATTTTTCTTTTCTATAACTGTAAATTATTGAATACAAATCAATTTGCAAATAAGAAAAATATATGTTATCAAAGATTGAAATTGAGTCAAAAAATAAATTATTTCAAAGGTTTGGCTTTTTTCTCTTCCTTGAACTTTCTGTTGCTTTCTAATCTGGACATTCAGAGGAAAACTGTGATAGTAAACTAATTTTTATTAAATTCTTAATGACTAATAACACTGCTTAGCTTTTCAAAGGATAGTACATAAAACTTTTAAAAGCCAAACCTCCCATTTCATGAAATTTGTAACTGAAAATATAAGTATATGGAAAAATCATTATCTTGCAAAATTTGCTAATAAAGAGAAGGAAAAAATACTATTTATCTTGAACCTGGAGAGTACCAGGTTAACATTTCAAGCCATTTCCATTGCAGAAATTAACAGTGTGAAAAATCACCATGAATAAGAGTCTGCAGACATACACTATAGCAGTAGATCCCCAAGAACTGCACATAATAGAACAAGCAGAGGATATGAAATAAATAAATTGAAAATTTTCAAACAAAAAGAGAAATTGAAAATATAAAAGAATAGGGTATAATAAAAAAGGATAAAATTTTTGCTATGACATATGTATGTATGCATGTTACTTTAAAAAATTCATCCTCCCTAGGACTTTCTGTTCCTGAGCCTGAGAATTCAGAGGTTTTGATTAAATGGGTCTGGATGGACCCAGGCATGAGCTTCCTTGAGAAGTCTCTTCAATGATTCTAATGTGTTGCCAGGGCCAAGAACCACAAATGTGGGAGATTTGAACAACATAATTTTAATTTGATGAACATCTGTAAAACTCTGCACTCCACACTTACCAAAGGTATCTGTGCAATGACTAATTATAGGTATAATTTATATTCTTGTTGTTATGTTAAGTATTCCTACAGGTTAGCCAGTACCCATTCCTGAGTCATGTAAGATTATCACTTATTTTCCAAGACCATTACCTTGGGCCTGGTTCACAAGAGCCTGGAAAAGACCGACAGAGGCATGCCAAGAGTTTCTCTTGTTCCTTCCAGTTTCTTTTCTTATTAGCATCAGCTCTAACTCACAGCCATGACTCCTTCAGCTGAAGGCAAGCTAGTGTTAGTTCTTTAGAAACTATTGATGCTGTTTATACTTGGGATGAGTGGCAAAAGTCCACCTTCCCAAGGGTTTCTCACAGGCCTCTGTAACATTTTTATCCTAAGAGAGGGATATATTTTGCATATAATTGATGATAATTATGTTTAAAAACAAGTCGTTGATGTCTTATAGAAGAAAATTATATTCCTGCTTCAGTCATTACAGACTACCTTGAGAAAAGAAATTAGGAGATATATTTATTCTCAAGTTATTTCTAATATATTTCTAATGCTTTTTCTGTATAAAAGTTCTTTTTGACTATGTCTTTTGTGTAAATAAATTTCTTCTCTGGAGAAAAAAATTAGGTATGCTTTGTCACATTTTATGTGATTATATCAAAGACTAAATAAGAACTTTTCTAAATATTTCCAGTAAAATGTTGAATTAAGTTTTCATGCTGTTAAATGAATTAGTTAATATTTCTCCCTTTACTGAATTATAGAGAAGTCATTATTTAAATCTTAATGATAAAAAATTTAAATCTTAATAGCTAACAGTTATTAAGCATTTACTATGTGCCACTCTTGTAAATAATTTTTATTACCTCATTAAATCCTTGTAATAATAGCATCAAGAAATATAAACATATTCTCATGTGAAAAGGGGAATGATATTGCTTATTTTATGAGTTTTGTTGTGAGGTTTGAGTTAAAATGATGCACGATTTAGCAAATAGTAGAATTAAGTAAATTATTTTTGTTAATATACTCTTCATCTTAGTTTATACATTAGAAAACTAAGGTTTAAATAGTTTAAAAATTGGCTAGTCTGAAGTTACACACCTACTGTATGGTGGAGGAGCTGGAAACAAATTCGTAACTGCCTGAATCTGGAACATGAACCTTTGACTGATGTGCTATTGCCTATCTGGTCTGTCATGTACAATTCTTAAAGTATACCATATTTACTGTACAGTTTAGACTCTATCCTGAAAAAAGGACTTCAAACACTTTTCTTGTTAGGAAGGAGCTACATTATCTTGTTTGAAGATTATCCCTTTCTAGACTTCTTTTCCAAAAATGATATGATCCAGAACTCTGGATCCTTGGAGTTCTAAAGGTAACCCTCTGCATTCAGGGCGAGCAGTAATACACTAATGTGTTTCTCGGTCCTTAAAAAAATTCCTCCTCATGACTGTCACCATTATTAATTGAGATTTCTCAAATGCCTTGGAATGAATTAGGAATGCACTATGAAAAAGATGGCAAAGAGTTCTTTCTTTTAGCCTAAAGGAATTTTAAAACACATCAATACACTGGTTTGTGACTGATTTCCAGGCTCTATGTTTATCAGAGTTCCCTAAACAAATCACAAATGCTGTTAGCCTACAGGAGATATTAAAATTTGGATCAATCCTTAGATGAGAGTATAATGGATTGTCATTTAACAACTTTTTCGCTGGAAAGAAATGAAGTAAAAAGTAATAAAGCAGCATTCTCACAGTATGCATAACTAGTAAATACATAATATTTCATATCGTGACAAATAATTATTAAGCCCCCTGGTATTCATTAGACTACCATTAATGGTAATGAAATTCTGTATTTATATAGATATTATATGTAACTCCAGGAATTTTATTATAACCTTATATGAATATATTTACTGTTTGAGACAGGTAGGTGGATGTTTGCAGTGACTACATGCTGAAGAGTTGAGATAACATTTTTCAGATCAACCATTTTTTTTCTCCTTATTTGTCATTGTTAAAGAGAAAACATCTATTTTAAAAATTTTATTCTTTGAAAAAAATACCTTAAGTGAAACATTACGTAACTTGGTAAAGCGTATTTTCTGTTTCTACTAGTTATACACTTTAGTTGTTTTTTTAATGAAAAGAGAAGAGATGGGCAAAGATGAAACTGCTTGCATGGCTGGGTTCCTGGGCTCTCTGCAGCATCTAACGCTGGGCCCTGTTCTCTCATCCCTCATTGCCTGCCCATGTGCAAAGTAAGTGGCAAAGCTAGGAACTGCCATCTGTTTGGACTGCTCCTCATGTCCTGCTGGCACAGTGAGGTCCATTTTGCAGTTCAAGGCCTGATGTAACCACCAAATTCTCTGCAAAGCCAACTGACATAGCAAAACCAGGCATTTCCTCTTTTAGGTTTTTGTAGCACTTATATACCTCTGATAAAACACACAGTCACTTACATTCTAATTGTTGGCTTATACAGATGATACCTTATTAGACTGAGAGCTCTCTTGAGCACAGAAATTTTTTTTAAAGCACATAGAGTTTCAAGTATAGTAAGTACTCTATAAATGTTTGTTATTATTTTTTTTATTTCTAACAGTACATAGCTCAGTCATGTTGGTGAAGTGAACTGAATCTATTATCTAGTATGTGTTAGGCATTGTCTTTGCTGCTTTTAATATAAACCAACTCACTGAATCTTTTTTTTTTAATAAATTTATTTATTTTTGGCTGTGTTGGGTCTTTGTTGCTGTGCATGGGCTTTCTCTAGTTGCGGTGAGTGGGGGCTACTCTTCATTGCAGTGTGCAGGCTTCTCATTGCAGTAGCTTCTCTTGTTGCGGGGCACGGGCTCTAGGCGCGCAGACTTCAGAAGTTGTGGTGTGCAGGCTTCAGTAGTTGCAGCGTGTGGGCTTGAGTAGTTGTGGCACACAGACTCAGTAGTTGCGGCTTGCGGGCTCTAGAGTGCAGCCACAGTAGTTGTGGAGCATGGGCTTAGCTGCTCTGCGGCCTGTGGGATCTTCCTGGACCAGGACTTGAACCTCTGTCTCCTGCATTGGCAGGTGGATTCTTAACCACGGCGCCACCAGGGAAGCCCCAACTCACTGAATCTTAATCACAACACTTTTATTGTGGTCAAGATTTTTTTTTTTAATCTTCACAAATAGCTATGGAAATAGAACTCTGAGAGATGGATTGACTCCTGGGTCATGCAGTTAAAAAATAGTGGTGGAGCCACACTGCCTCCCAACAGAAAGGTTTGAAAACTTTTTATCTATCTATTTTTAAAAGAGTGGTATTAGTTTCTTAAAAGGCAGAGTATAACTGACTATGTTATGTATTTGGAACTAAATATATTATTATCAAGTAATATTAAAAAAAAATCTGTGGCAGCTCTCTTGGAAGGCGTCTTTATTGCCTGGCTAGAGCTACAAGGAAGGGGACAGACCCCACTTTGGTAAAAGAGAACAGGGAAGGGCCATAAACAAAGAAAGACAGACTTGTAGTTTATTTTGTATTTTTTTAAAATAAATACACTTTACATTAAAATAAAAAATCTGTGGCAGCACTGGAAAGGATAACATCAATGGGCCATGTGGATGAAGAATTTCTAGAAGATGAGACACCGATGAAATCAGTGATCCAGCAAAGCCAGCTTGTACTGAATCTTGATATTGGCAAAGGACAGGGTCCCTTTGAAATCTTCTGGGACAAGGCTTTCCTATTTCCCAAGTTTGGACCTGCCAGACTGGACGGCTCAAAATAGTCTGACAGGATGCATGCCCAACTTTTACCAGTGGTTTTCTATCTAGAAGGAGAGGAAAGTGTTATTCTTTAGAAACTTCTGATTTGTCTGAATGTCCTATCAAAAATAAAAATTTCCATTTTGTAATACATAAAGAATCAAAGGACTTTCAAGTTCAAACACCACATATTATTGTTTTGAAATGTCCTAAACAGCTCACCACAGATACCATTAAATCTGTCAGAAACAAGGTGACTTAGTCCTAACCACCAAGAAGGGTGGAAAGGATCATCACCCTAGGGTAGCATGGCTGGGTTCAATTCTTTTTATTCTCCTTTTACTTGAATGGAAAATCCATCATTGCTGGATTATGAATGAGTTATTCAAACCCGTGGAGTTTTTATTTGGATAATCTGGATTTGGTTCCTAGTTTTGCTACTTACTTAGCTGTGTACCTTATCTTCATGTCTTCTCTGAGCCTTTGGCTTTCTGTTTGTAAAATGAAGTCAGTGATACCAGTCTTGCAAGATTATTGTGATACTTAAATATGTAATGTGTATCAAACAGCAGGCACTCAATAAAGGGTAGCTTTTCTCATTATCACATAGCTCTCCAAGTTAGTGTTGCACTTCTCAAACTTTTTTATTTTTTAAAAATTTTTATTGCAATATAGTTGACTTACAATGTTGTGTTACTTTCAGGTGTATAGCAAGGTGATTCAGTTATATATATTGAGTGGGCCAAAAGATTTGTTTTTTTCTGCAAGCTCTAGTAGCACTTAGTTGTTTTTAACTTCATTCGAAACAATTTTGGTAGATTTTATGTGACTGCAGTCATATCAATGTGCATTTTAAAAAAGGACTTATCAGGGTACTTCCCTGGTGGTCCAGTGGTTGGGACTTTGCCTTCCAATGCAGGGTGTGTGGGTTCGATCCCTGGTCAGGGAACTAGGATCCCGTATGCCTCGTGGCCAAGGAGCTAAAAACATAGAGCAGAAGCAATATTGTAACAAATTCAATAAAGACTTTAAAAATGTTCCACATCAAAAAAAAACTTTGAAAAAATAAATTAGGGCTTCCCTGGTGGCTCAGTGGTTAAGAATCTGCCTGCCAAAGCAAGGGACACGGGTTCGAGCCCTGGCCCAGGAAGATCCCACATGCCGCGGATCAACTAAGCCTGTGTGCCATAACAACTGAGCCTGAGCTCTAGAGCCTGCAAGCCACAACTACTGAGCCCACGTGCCACAACTACTGAAGCCTGCATGCCTAGAGCCCGTGCTCCACAACAAAGGAAGCCACGACAATGAGAAGCCCGCGCACCACAATGTAGAGTACCCCTGCTCACTGCAACTAGAGAAAGCCCACGCACAGCAACGAAGACCCAACACAGCCCCCCCAAAATTAATTAATTAATTAAAAAGAAAGAAATAAATTTTAAAAAGGACTTATCAAAATTGGTAAATTTTTGTGTACCCATTTTAATATTAAAGATGGAAGAAAAAAAGCAACATTTTCAGCACGTTATGCTTTATTATTTCAAGAAAGGTAAAAATGCAACTGAAATGCAAAAACAGATTTGTGCAGCGTATGGAGAATTTTCTGTGACTAATCGAAAGTGTCAGAAATGGTTTGTGAAGTTTTGTGCTGGAGATTTCTCGCTGGACGATGCTCCACGGTCAGGTAGACCAGTTGAAGTTGATAGCAATCAAATCGAAATGATAATTGAGAACAATCAATGTTATACCATGCAGGAGATAGCTGACATACTCAAAATATCCAAATCAAGTGTTGAAAATCATTTGCACCAGCTTGGTTATGTGAATTGCTTTGAAGTTTGGGTTCCACATAAGTTTATTTTTTATTTTTATTTATTTCATTTTATTTTTTAAATTTATTTTTGGCTGTGTTGGGTCTTTGTTGCTGTGCGTAGGCTTTCTCTAGTTGCAGTGAGTGGGGTCTACTCTTCGTTGTGGTGCGCAGGCTTCTCATTGCAGTGACTTCTCTTGTTTCAGAACAAGGGCTCTAGGTGTGCGGGCTTCAGTAGTTGTGGCATGCAGGCTCAGTAGTTGTGGTACATGGGCTTAGTTTCTCCACAGCATGTGGGATCTTCCCGGACCAGGGATCGAACCTGTGTCCCCTGCATTGGCAGGTGTATTCTTAACCACTGTGCCACCAGGGAAGTCCATGGTTTCCACATAAGTTTAGTGGAAAAAGTCTTCTTGACTGTATTTGCGCGTGCAATTCTTTTTTTTTTTTTTTTTTTTTTTTGCGGTACGCGGGCCTCTCACCATTGTGGCCTCTCCCGCCGCAGAGCACAGGCTCCGGACGCGCAGGCTCAGCAGCCATGGCTCTCGCGCCCAGCCGCTTCGCGGTATGTGGGATTTTCCCGGACCGGGGCACGAACCCGCGTCTCCTGCATCGGCAGGTGGACTCTCAACCATTGCGCCACCAGGGAAGCCCTGCAATTCTTTACTTAAATGTAATGAAAACATTCCGTTTTTAAAACAAATTGTGACAGGCGATGAAAAGTGGATACTGTACAACAATGTGGAACAGAAGAGATCGTGGGGCAAGCGAAATGAACCACCACCAACCACACCAAAGGCTCATCTTCATCCAAAGAAGGTGATGTGTATATGGTGAGATTGGAAGGGAGTCCTCTATTATGAGCTCCTTCTGGAAAAGCAAATGATTAATTCCAACAAGTACTGCTCCCAACTAGACCAACTGAAAGCAGCACTCGACAAAAAGTGTCCAGAATTAGTCAAGAGAAAATGCATAATCTTCCATCAGGATAACGCAAGATCGCATGTTTCTTTGATGACCAGGCAAAAACTGTTACAGCTTAGCTGGGAAATTCTGATTCATCTGCCGTATTCACCAGACAGTGCACCTTTGGATTTCCATTTATTTCGGTCTTTACAAAATTCTCTTAATGGAAAAAATTTCAATTCCATGGAAGACTGTAAAAGGCAACTGGAACAGTTCTTAGCTCAAAAAGATAAAAAGTTTTGGGAAGATGGAATTGTGAAGTTACCTGAAAAATGGCAGAAGATAGTGGTACAAAAGGATGAATACGTTGTTCAAGAAAGTTCTTGAAAATGAAAAATGTGTCTTTTATTTTTACTTAAAAAACCAAAGGCACTTTTTGGCCCACCATATATATATCCATAAATATCTATATATATGGATATATATATTCTTTTTTTTAAGATTCTTTTCCATAATTGATTATCACAAGATACTGAGTGTAGTTCCTGTGCTATACAGTAGGACCTTGTTGGTTATCTATTTTATATATAGTAGTGTGTATATGTTACTCTCAAGATCCTAATTTATCTTTCCCCACCTTCCTCTTTAGTAACCATAAGTGTGTTTTCTATTTCTGTTCTATAAATAAGTTCATTTGTATCATTTTTTTTGGATTCCACATATAAGTGATATCATATGATATTTGTCTTCTCTGACTTACTTCACTTAGTATGATAATTTCTTGGTTCATCCATGTTACTGCAAATGGTATTAAATTTTTTTTGTGACTGAGTAATATTCCATTGTGTACATGTACCACATCTTCTTTATCCATTCATCTGTCAATCGGCATTTAGGTGCTTCCATGTTTTGGCTATTGTAAATAGTGTTGCACTTCTTGAGAATTCACAGTTCCAAACCCTTTAGCCCTTCAGTACTACATTTAAGCATCATCTTTGCAGAGGGGAGAGTGAGGGGAACTGTCAATTCCCTAATAGAATATATACTAATAGAATTCATCTTTATTGCCATCATCACCATGATTTCTTGGTGTGCCAGGGAGTGTACCAAGTGTTTAACGTATACCAATTGATGTTAATTTTCCCAACGTTCCTGAGACAGGTACTATTATCATTACTGTCATTTTTCAGTTGGGGAAAAGGAGATAGAGGGGTAAAGAATTTGCACATGGTCACATAACTAAAGTTGTGGAACTGGGATTCAAACTTGGGCAATATGGCTACACAGCTCATGTTCTTAGCCCACCATATTACCTCAACACTCTGAGTTAGAAGGCGTATTCCGTAGTCTGTAATGTTGATTCATAGAGAATCTAATTTTAACCTGGTAATGTCTATTAGCTGCTATTTTTGGTATATTTGTCAGATCTGCTATTCTAATAACTCCTTTCCTGGCTGCATGTGTAATTTGGGCTCAAATATATAAAAACTCAAAAACTGGTGGATGCCAACAAAATATTGGCTGGCCAAAAAGTTCTTTCGGGTTTTAAGTAAAAGTAAAAGACGCTTTTCATTTTCACCTAGAACTTTCTTGAACAATGTATTCACCCTTTTGTTCCACTACTTCTGCCATTTTTCAGGCAACTTCACAATTCCATCCTCCCAAAACTTTTTATCTTTTTGAGCTAAGAACTGTTCCAGGTGCTTTTTACAGTCTTCCAGGGAATTGAAATTTTCCCCTTAAGAGAATCTTGTAAAGACCAAAATAAATGGAAATCCAAAGGTGCAATGTCTGGTGAATACAGCAGATGAATCAGAATTTCCCAGCTAAGCTGTAACAGTTTTTGCCTGGTCATCAAAGAAACATGCGATCTTGCGTTATCCTGATGGAAGATTATGCATTTTCTCTTGACTAATTCTGGACACTTTTCGTCGAGTGCTGCTTTCAGTTGGTCTAGTTGGGGGCAGTACTTGTTGGAATTAATCATTTGCTTTTCCAGAAGGAGCTCATAATAGAGGACTCCCTTCCAATCTCACCATATACACATCACCTTCTTTGGTTGAAGGCCAGCCTTTGGTGTGGTTGGTGGTGGTTCATTTCGCTTGCCCCATGATCTCTTCTGTTCCACATTGTTGTACAGTATCCACTTTTCATCGCCCGTCACAATTTGTTTTTTAAAACAGAACGTTTTCATTACATTTAAGTAGAGAATCACATGCAGAAATACAGTCAAGAAGGTTTTTTTCGCTTAACTTATGTGGAACTCATCAAAGCGGTTCACATCACCAGGCTGGTGCAAATGATTTTCAGTGCTTGATGTGGATATTTTGAGTATGGCAGCTATCTCCCGCATGGTATAACGTTGATTGTTCTCAATTATTGTTTCAATTTGATTGCTATCAACTTCAGCTGGTTTACCTGAGACCAGCATTGTCCAACAAGAAATCTTTAGCACAAAACTTCGCAAGCCACTTTTGACATGTTCAGTCAGTCACAGCACCTTCTCCGTACACTGCACAAATCTTTTTTTTTGTTTCAGTTGCATTTTTACCTTTCTTGAGATAATAAAGCATAATATGCTGAAAATGTTGCTGTTTTTCTTCCATCTTCAGTATTAAAGTGGCTACACAAAAATTCACCAATTTTGATGAGTAATATTTTAAAATGCATGATGATATGACAGCTGTCCAATCTAACAAAATTGTTTCAAATGAAATTAAAGTAAACTAAGTGCCACTAGGGCCATCTTAGAGAAAAAGCAAATGAACCTTTTGGCCAATCCAATAGTTGTTTATAGTTGACATATGTTATCTGTGTTCTATATGTTTGAGGGCTGGTTGGTTCTAAAGTACCATACATTATTTGGACTTTAGTTAAAGCAGTAAGCTCTGCTCATATTAATGTTATGTAATTGTTAATATTTCTTCTTGTTGACTAGTATATCTGTAAGTAAAGCTCGAAATTGATCTGGTGATTTTAGATCTATCAGGCCCAGGAGGTAAGAGAAAAAAATGTAAATGTTTTTGTCATGATATCAGCTGAATCCTTCACGTGTGTGAAAGAGAGAAAAAGAAATGACTCTGATTTCTTGCGTTGGTGGACTTGAGTGCCTGGAACTGAAATAAAGGAGCAGGTTTAGGGGGAAAGATAAGGAATTTCCTTTCATACAAATTGAGTTTCCTTTGAGGTACAGAGGTAAAGACATGTTGAGGAGCCCCTTAAAATTCTTTCAAACTTCTTCCATCAGTTTTGGAGCATTTCTTCACTTCTTGGCACAATAGGATATTCCAGGCTTAACTATAACTTCCTTGCCCCAGCCATGGAATGACCCACTTCTCCAAGGAGTTGTGGTTCCTTTTGGTGGGGAATGGTATTGAGAAACCAAAATCTGGGTGCTAGATGTACACATTGCTCTTAGGATGTCATAACATATAGGCTCTTGCAGTAGACAGAGCTAGGAAACATTGATCAGAAATCAGGACTTTATATTGATAACTTTAATCCAATCCTATAGGCTAATTCCTTGGTTTTCTCCTTTTTATATCTGCATCTTGCTTCTTCTGTAGGAAGAATCCTGACTCCCAATGACAGCAACACATTTTCCCATTGCTCCATCATATAATATACAAAAAATAGTTTCAGAATAGCTGCAAGCACACCACTATGAACAGGAAACCTACTAAAATGAGTTCAGGATTTGTTGGCAGTTCCTTTTTTGACCCCTAGATTGAAGGTATATATTTCAAGTACTCTGTTCAAAAGTTACATGGATTAGCTTTTCCCCCTTCATGATAGATATGTTATTAATTTGAAATACAGTTGGCTTTGTTTGTTCCTGTTTGTATTCAGTTTGGGTTTTTCCCCTCCACCATTATTGATTTAATTATATATATATTTTAATGTGTAGAATATAAACCTGTTTCCAAAAGAAAAGAAAAACCCTCCTCATCCATCTTATAGGTTTGATTTCTGGTTTGTATTACTTATATTTCTTTTTTCAAAATTGACAGATACATGTATTTTTTTGTTTTTGTTTTTTAAAAAATTTTATTTTATATTGGAGTATGGTTGATTAACAATGTTGTGTTAGTTTCAGGTGTACAGCAAAGTGATTCACTTATACATATGCATGCATCTATTCTTTTTCAAATTCTTTTACCATTTAATTTATTAAAGAATATTGAACAGAGTTCCCTATGCTATACAGTAGGTCCTTGTTGGTTATCTGTTTTAAATATAGTAGTATGTATATGTCAATCCCAAACTTCCAATTTATCCCTCCCCATCCCCCACAACTTTCCCCTTTGGTAACCATAAGTTTGTTTCTCTAAGACTGTGAGTCTGTTTCTGTTTTGTAAATAAGTTCATTTCTACCATTTTTTTTTTTAGATTCCACATATAAGCATTATCATGTATTTGTCTTTCTTTGTCTTACTTCACTTAGGATAATAATCTCCATACCCATCCATGTTGCTGCAAATGGCATTATTTCATTATTTTAATGGCTGAATAAAATTGCATTGTATATATGTACAACATCTTCTTTACCCATTGATCTGTCGATGGACATTTATGTTGCTTCCATGCCTTGGCTATTGTAGACAGCACTGCAATGAACATTGGGGTGCATGTATCCTTTCAAACCGTGGTTTTCTCCAGATATATGCCCAAGAGTGGGATTGCTGGATCATCACTAAACTATTTTTAGTTTTTTAAGAAACCTGCATACTCTTCTCCATTGTGGCTATACCAGTGTACATTCCCACCAACAGTGTAGGAGGGTTCCCTTTTCCACACACCCTCTCCAGCATTTATTGTTTGAAGACTTTTTGATGATGGCCATTCTGACTAGTGTGAGGTGATACCTCATTGTAGTTTGGTTTGCATTTCTCTAACAATTAGCTATGTTGAGCAGCTTTTCATGTGCCTCTTGGCCATCTGTATGTCTTCTTTGGAGAAATGTCTATTTAGGTCTTCTGCCCACTGGTTGTTTGTTTTTTTGACATTGAGCTGCATGAGCTGTTTATAGATTTTGGAGATTAATCCCTTGTCGGTCATGTCGTTTGCAAATATTTTCATCCATTCACTGGGTTGTCTTTTCATTTTGTTTATGGTTTCCTTTGCTGTGCAAAAGCCTTGGAGTTTAATTAGATCCCTTTTGTTTATTTTCATTTTTATTTCCATTACTCTAGGAGTCAGATCAAAAAAGACCTTGCTGCAATTTATGTCAAAGAGTGTTTTTCCTATGTTTTCCTCTAAGAGTTTTATAGTATCAGGTCTTACATTTAGGTCTTTAATCCATTTTGAGTGTATTCTTGTGTATGGTGTTAAAGAATGTTCTAATTTCATTCTTTTACAAGTAGATGTCTAGTTTTCCCATCACCATTTATTGAAGAGACTCTGTTTTCTCCAAGATATAGTCTTGCCTCCTTTGTTGTAGATTAATTGACCATATGTGCATGGGTTTATTTCTGGGCTCTCTATCCTGTTCCATTGATCTATATTTCTGTTTTTGTGCCAGTACCATACTGTTTTGTTGACTATAGCTTTGTAGTATAGTCTGAAGTCAGGGAGCCTGATGCTTCCAGCTCTGTTTTTCTTTCTCAAGATTGCTTTGGACATTCAGGGTCTTTTGTTTTTCCATATAAATTTAAAATTTTTTTGTTTTAGTTCTGTGAAAAATGAAATTGGTAATTTGATAGGGATTGCACTGAATCTGTAGATTGCCTTGGGTAGTACAGTCATTTTGATAATACTGATTCTTCCAATCCAAGAACATGGTTTACCTTTCCATCTGTTTGTGTCATCTTGAGTTTCTTTCATCAGCATCTTATAGTTTTCAGAGTACAGGTCTTTTCCTCCCCAGGTGGGTTTATTCCTAGGTATTTTATTCTTTTTGATGTGATGGTAAATGGGATAGTTTCTTTAATTTCTCTTTCTGATCTTTTGTTGTTAGTGTATAGGAATGCAACAGATTTCTGTGTATTAATTTTGTATCCTGTAACTCACTTTACCAAATTCATTAATGAGGTCCAGTAGTTTTCTGGTAGCATCTTTAGGATATTCTATGTATAGTATCCTGTCATCTACAAACAGTGACAGTTTTACTGCTTCTTTTCCAATTTGGATTCCTTTTATTTTTCTTCTCTGTTTGCTGTGGCTGGGACTTCCAGTATTATGTTGACAAAGTGGCGGAGGTGGACATTCTTGTCTTGTTCCTGATCTTAGAGGAAATGCTTTTAGCTTTTCACCATTGAGTATGATGTTAGCTGTAGGTTTGTCATATATGGCCTTTATTATGTTGAGGTATGTTCCCTCTGTGCCCACTTTCTGGAGAGTTTTTATCATAAATGGATGTTGAATTTCATCAAAAGTTTTGTCTGCATCTATTGAAATGATCATATGGTTTTTAATTCTTCCATTTGTTAAAGTGGTGTATCACACTGCTTGATTTGTGGGTATTAAGAAATCCTGCATCCCTGGGGTAAATCCCACTTGATCATGGTGTATGATCCTTTTAGTGTATTGTTGGATTTGTTTGCTAGTATTTTGTTGAGGATTTTTGTGTCTATTTATCAGTGATATTGGCCTGTAATTTTCCTTTTTGTGGTATATATTTCTGGTTTTGGTATCAGGGTGATGGTGGCCTTGTAGAATAAGTTTGGTAGTGTTCCTTCCTCTGCAATTTTTTGGAATAGTTTCATAAGGATTGGTGTTAACTCTTGTGTAAATGTTTGGTAGAATTCACCTGTGAGGCCATCTGGTCCTGGACTTTTGTTTGTTGGGAGTTTTTGATAACAGTTTCAATTTCAGTTCTTGTTATTGGTCTGTTCATATTTTCTATTTCTTCCTGGTTCAGTCTTGGAGATTGTACCTTTCTAAGGGTTTGTCCATTTCTTCTGTGTTGTCCATTTTATTGGCATATAGTTGCTTGTAGTAGTCTCTTATGATCCTTTGTATTTCTATGGTGTCCATTGTAACTTTTCCTTTTTCATTTACAATTTTATAGATTTAAGCCCTCTTCCTTTTTTTCTTGAAGAGTCTAGCTCAAGGTTTATCAATTTTGTTTATCTTTTCAAAGAACCAGCTTTTAGTTTTGTTGATCTTTTCTATTATTTTTTTACTCTCTATTTCATTTATTTCTGCTCTGATCTTTATGATTTCTTTCCTTCTGCTAACTTTTGGGTTTTGTTTGTTCTTTCTCTAGTTGCTTTAGGTGTAAGGTTAGGTTGTTTGAGATTTTTCTTGTGTCCTGAGGTAAGATTTTATTGCTATACACTTCCCTCTTAGAACTGCCTTTGCTGCGTCCCATAGGTTTTGGATCATCATGTTTTCGTAGTCTTTTTTCTCTAGGTATTTTTTTATTTCCTGTTTGATTTCTTCAGTGATCCATTGGTTGTGTAGTAGCATATTGCTTAGCCTCTACGTGTTTGTGGTTTTTACAGTGTTTTTCTTGTAGTTGATTTCTAATCTCATAGCTTTGTGGTTGGAAAAGATGCTTTGATATGATTCCGATTTTCTTATATTTACCAAATTCTCCCTTTGTGGCCCAGCATGTTATCTATCCTGGAGAATGTTTCATATGTACTTGAGAAGAATGTGTATTCTGCTGCTTTTGGATGGGATGCTCTATAAATATTAATTAAGTCCAACTGGTCTAATGTATCATTGAAGACCTGTGTTTCCGTATTAATATTCTGTCTGGATGATCTGTCCATTGATGAAAGTTAGGTGTTAGAGAACCCCCATTATTTTTGTGTTACTGTCGATTTCTCCTTTTATTGTTAGCATTTGCCTTATATATTGAGGTGCTTCTGTGTTGGGTATATAATTGTTATATCTTCTTCTTGGATTGGTCACTTGATCATTATGTAGTGTCATTCTTTGTCTCTTGTAACGGTCTTTATTTTCAAGTCTATTTTGTCTGATACAAGTATTGCTATCCAGCTTTCTTTTGATTTCCATTTGCATGGAATAACTTTTTCCATTCCCTCACTTACAGTCTGTATGTGTCCCTAGATCTAAATTGGGTCTCTTGTAGACAGCATATATACAGGTTTTGTTGTTGTATGCATTCAGCCAGTCCATGTGTTTTGGTTGGAGCACTTAATCCATTTATGTTTAAGGTAATTATTGAAATGTATATTCCTGTTGCCATTTTCTCACTTGTTTTGGATTTGTTTTTTTGTTGTTGTTTATTTAATAATTTAACTTTATTTTTTTATAGAGCAGGTTCTTACTAGTCATCAATTTTATACACATCAGTGTATACATGTCAATCCCAGTTGTCCAATTCATCACACCACCAAACCCACACCCACCCCTGCATGGCTATCCCCCTGTGGTGTCCATACGTTTGTTCTCTACATCTGTGCCTCAATTTCTGCCCTGCAAACCGGTTCATCTGTGCCATTTTTCTAGGTTCCACATATATGCTTTAATATACGATATTTGTTTTTCTCTTTCTGACTTACTTCACTCTGTATGACAGTCCCTAAGTCCATCCATGTCTCAACAAATGACACAATTTCGTTCTTTTTCCTGGCTGAGTAATATTCCATTGTATATATGTACCACATCCTCTTTATCCATTCAACTGTCGATGGGCATTTAGGTGGCTTAGTGACCTGGCTATTGTAAATAGTGCTGCATGCTGCAATGAACATTGGAGTGCATGTTTCTTTTTGAACTATGGTTTTCTCTGGGTATATGACCAGTAGTAGGATTGCTGGATCATATGGTAATTCTATTTTTAGTTTTTCAAGGAAACTCCATACTGTTCTCCATAGTGGCTGTATCAATTGGCATCCCCAGCAACAGTGCAGGAGGGTTCCCTTTTCTCCACACCCTCTCCAGCATTTGTTTTTTGTAGGTTTTCTGATGATGCCCATTCTAACTGGTGTGAGGGGATACCTCATTGTAGTTTTGATTTGCATTTCTCTAACAATTAGCTATGTTGAGCAGATTTTCATGTGCTTCTTGGCCATCTGTATGTCTTCTTTGGAGAAATGTCTATTTAGGTCTTCTGCCCATTTTTGGATTGGATTGTTTGTTTTTTTTTAATATTGAGCTGCATGAGCTGTTTATATATTTTGGAGATTAATCCTTTGTCCATTGATTCATTTGCAAATATTTTCTTCCATTTAGAGGGGTGTCTTTTCGTCTTGTTTATGGTTTCCTTTGCTGTGCAAAAGCTTTGAAGTTTCATTAGGTCCCATTTGTTTATTTTTGTTTTTCTTTCCATTACTCTAGGAGGTGGATCAAAAAAGGTCTTGCTGTGATTTATGTCAAAGAGTGTTCTTCCTATGTTTTCCTCTAAGAGTTTTATAGTGTCCAATCTTACATTTAGGTATCGAATCCATTTTGAGTTTATTTTTGTGTATGGTGTTAGGGAGTGTTCTAATTTCATTCTTTTACATGTAGCTGTCCAGTTTTCCCAGCACCACTCATTGAAGAGACTGTCTTTTCTCCATTGTATATCCTTGCCTCCTTTGTCATAGATTAGTTTAGCATAGGTGTGTGGGTTTATCTCTGGGCTTTCTATCTTGTTGCATTGACCTATGTTTCTGTTTTTCTGCCAGTACCATATTGTCTTGATTACTGTAGCTTTGTAGTATAGTCTGAAGTCAGGGAGTCTGATTCCTCCAGCTCTGTTTTTTTCCCTCAAGACTGCTTTGACTATTCAGGGTCTTTTGTGTCTCCATACAAATTTTAAGATATTTTGTTCTAGTTTTGTAAAATATGCCATTGGTAATTTGATAGGGATTGCATTGAATCTATAGATTGATTTGGGTCTTATAGTCATTTTCACAATATTGATTCTTCCAGTACAAGAACATGGTTATCTCTCCATCTGTTTGTATCATCTTTAATTTTTCATCAGTGTCTTATAGTTTTCTGCATACAGGTCTTTTGTCTCGCTAGGTAGGTTTATTCCTAGGTATTTTCATCTTTTTGTTGCAATGGTAAATGGGAGTGTTTCCTTAATTTCTCTTTCACATTTTTCATCATTAGTGTATAGGAATGCAAGAGATTTCTGTGCATTAATTTTGTATCCTGCAACTTTACCAAATTCATTGATTAGCTCTAGTAGTTTTCTGGTGGCATCTTTAGGATTCTCTATGTATAGTATCATGTCATCTGCAAACTGACAGTTTTACTTCTTCTTTTCCAATTTGTATTCCTTTTATTTCTTTTTCTTTTCTGATTGCCGTGGCTAGGACTTCCAAAACCATGTTGAATAATAGTGGTGAGAGTGGACATCCTTGTCTTGTTCCTGATCCTAGAGGAAATGCTTTCAGTTTTTCACCATTGAGAATGATGTTTGCTGTGGGTTTGTTGTATATGGCCTTTATTATGTTGAGGTAGGTTCCCTCTATGCCCATTTTATGGAGAGTTTTTATCATAAATTGGTGTTGAATTTTGTCAAAAGCTTTTTCTTCATCTATTGAGCTGATCATATGGTTTTTATTCTTCAATTTGTTAATATGGTATATCACATTGATTGATTTGTGTATATTGAAGAATCCTTGCATCCCTGCGATAAATCCCACTTGATCATGGTGTATGATCCCTTTAATGTGTTGTTGGATTCTGTTTGCTAGTATTTTGTTGAGGATTTTTGCATCTATATTCATGAGTGATATTGGTCTGTAATTTTCTTTTTTTGCAGTATCTGTGTCTGGTTTTGGTATCAGGGTGATGGTGGCCTCATAGAATGAGTTTGGGAGTGTTCCTTCCTCTGCAACTTTTTGGAAGAGTTTGAGAAGGATGGCTGTTAGCTCTTAACTAAATGTTTGATAGATTTCACCTGTGAAGCTATCTGGTCCTGGACTTTTGTTTGTTGGAAGATTTTTAATCACAGTTTCAATTTCATTACTTGTGATTGTTCTGTTCACATTTTCTATTTCTTCCTGGTACAGTCTTGGAATGTTATACCTTTCTAAGAATTTGTCCATTTCTTCTATGTTGTCCATTTTATTGGCATAGAGTTGCTTGTAGTAGTCTCTTAGGATGCTTTGTATCTCTGTCGTGTCTGTTGTAACCTCTCCTTATTCGTTTCTAATTTTATTGATTTGAGTCCTCTCCCTCTTTTTCTTGATGAGTCTGGCTAATGGCTTATCAATTTTGTTTATCTTCTCAAAGAACGATCTTCTAGTTTTATAGATCTTTGCTATTGTTTTCTTTGTTTCTATTTCATTTATTTCTGCTCTCATCTTTATCATTTCTTTCCTTCTGCTAACTTTGGGTTTTGTTTGTTCTTCTTTCTCTAGTTCCTTTGGTGTAACGTTAGATTGTTTATTTGAGATTTTTCTTGTTTCTTGAGGTAGGCTTGTATAGCCATCAACTTCCCTCTTAGAACTGCTTTTGCTGCATCCCGTAGGTTTGGATCATCGTTTTTTCATTGTCATTTGTGTCTAGGTACTTTTTGATTCCGTCTTTGATTTCTTCAGTGATCTCTTAGTTATTTAGTAACATATTGTTTAGCCTCCACGTGTTTGTGTTTTTTACGTTTTTTCCCCCTGTAGCTCATTTCTAATCTTATAGCGTTGTGGTCAGAAAAGATGCTTGATGTGGTTTCAATTTTCTTAAATTCACTGAGGCTTGATTTGTGACCCAAGATGTGTTGTATCCTAGAGAATGTTCTGTGTGCAGTTGAGAAGAAAGTGTAATCTGCTGTTTTGGGATGGAATGTCCTATAAATATCAATTAAATCTATCTCGTCTATTGTGTCATTTAAAGCTTGTGTTTCCTTATTTATTTTCATTTTGGATGATCTGTCCATTGGTGTAAGTGAGGTGTTAAAGTCCCTCACTATTACTGTGTTACTGTCCATTTCCTCTTTTATAGCTGTTAGCAGTCACCTTATTTATTGAGGTGCTCCTATGTTGGATGCGTTTATATTTATAATTGTTATATATTCTTCTTGGATTGATCCCTTGATCATTACGTAGTGTCCTTCCTTGTTTCTTGTAACATTCTTTATTTTAAAGTCTATTTTATCTGATATGAGTATTGCTACTCCAGCTTTCTTTTGGTTTCCACTTGCATGGAATATCTTTTTCCATCCCCTCACTTTCAGTCTGTATGTGTCCGTAGGTCTGAGGTGGGTCTCTTGTAGACAGCATATATATGGGTCTTGTTTTTGTATCCATTCAGCAAGCCTGTGTCTTTTGGTTGGAGCATTTAATCCATTCACGTTTAAGGTAATTATCGATATGTATGTTTCTATTACCATTTTTTTAATTGTTTTGGGTTTGTTTTTGTAGATCCTTTTCTTCTCTTCTTTCCCACTTAGAGAAGTTCCTTTAGCATTTGTTGTAGATCTGGTTTGGTGGTGCTGAATTCTTTTAGCTTTTCCTTGTCTGTAAAGCTTTTGATTTCCCCATTGAATCTGAATGAGATCCTTGCCTGGTAGTTATCTTGGTTGTAGGTTCTTCCCTTTCATCACTTTAAGTATATCATGCCACTCCCTTCTGCCTTGTAGAGTTTCTGCTGAGAAATCAGCTGTTAACCTTACGGGAGTTCCCTTGTATGTTGTCGTTTTTCCCTTGCTGCTTTCAATAATTTTTCTTTGTCTTTAATTTTTGCCAATTTTATTACTATGTGTCTTGGCGTGTTTCTCTTTGGGTTTATCCTGTATGGGATTCTCTGTGCTTCCTGGGCTTGGGTGGCTATTTCCTTTCCCATGTTAGGGAAGTTTTTGACTATAATCTCTTCAAATACTTTCTCTGTTCCTTTCTCTCTCTCTTCTTCTGGGATCCCTATAATGCGAATGTTGTTGTGTTTAATGTTCTTCCAGAGGTCTCTTAGGCTGTCTTCATTTCTTTTCATTCTTTTTTCTTTATTCTGTTCCACAGCAGTGAATTCCACCATTCTGTCTTCCAGGTCACTTATCCGTTCTTCTGCCTCAGTTATTCTGCTAATGATTCGTTGTAGTGTAGTTTTCTTTACAGTTATTTTATTGTTCATCCCTATTTGTTTGTTCTTTAATTCTTCTAGGTCTTTGTTAATCATTTCTTGCATCTTCTCGATCTTTGCCTCCATTCTTTTTCCAAGGTCCTGGATCATCTTCACTATCATTATTCTGAATTCTTTTTCTGGAGGGTTGCCATCTCCACCTCATTTAGTTGTTTTTCTGGGGTTTTATCTTGTTCCTTCACCTGGTACGTAGCCCTCTGCCTTTTCATCTTGTCTGTCCATCTGTGAATGTGGTTTGTGTTCCACAGTCTGCAGGATTGTAGTTCTTCTTGCTTCTGCTCTGCATTTGTTTTTGTAGGTCTTTTTTCTTCCCTTCCTCTTTTGTTCTCTTCTCTTGTCATGTGATGCCTAACCTTAGTGTTGTGTTTGGATTCGTTTTTCTTTTGTGAGTGTATTTCTGTTGTAGATATTCAATTTGTGGTTACAGTGAGATTTTGATTCAGCAGTGTATATAGAGACAAGGTTGTTTTAAGTTGATGTTCTTTTAATTTCAAATGCATTTCTAATATTCTGCATTTGTACTCTCCTCTTCTCCTGATTGCTAGTTGTGATAATCATATTTGTTTGTGGTTGATTTCCTACCTTTACTGTATTTTTACCTTTACCTGTGAGCTTTTCCATTCATAATTTCCTAATTTTTAATTGTGGCTTTTTCTTTTCCACCTAGAAAATTTTCTTTAGCATTTGTTGCAAAGCTGGTCTGGTGGTGCTGGATTCTCTTAGCTTTTGCTTGTCTCTAAAGCTTTAGATTACTTCATCGAATCAGAATGAGAGCCCTATTGGGTAGAGTGTTCTTCATTGTAGGTCCTTCTCTTTCATCACTTTAAATGTATCATGCCACTTCCTTCTGGCCTGCAGATTTTCTGCTTAGAAATCAGCTGATAATCTATGAGTTCCCTTGTATGTTATTTGTTGCTTTTCCCTTGTTGCTCTTAATATTTTTTCTTTGTTTTTAATTTTTGTCAATTTGATTACTATGTGTCTCGGTGTGTTCCTCCTTGGGTTTATCCTGCCTGGGACTCTCTGCCCTTCCTGCACTTGGGTGACTGTTTATTTTCCCATGTTATGGAAGTTTTCGTCTATTATGTTTTCAAATGTTTTCTCACATCCTTTCTCTCTCCCTTCTCCTTCTGGGACCTCTGTAATGCACACTTTGGTATGTTTAATGTTGTTCCAGAGGTCTCTTAGACGGTCTTCATTTATTTTCATTCTTTTTTCTTTGTTCTGTGGCAGTGATTTCTACCATTCTGTCTTCCAGCTCACTTATCCATTCTTCTGCCTCAGTTAACATGCTATTGATTCCTTCTAGTGTATTTTTCATTTCACTTGTCATCTTGTTCATCTCTGTTTGTTTGTTCTTTAGTTCTTCTAGGTCTTTGTTAAAGATTTCTTGTATCTTGTCAATCTGTGCCTCCATTGTTTTTCTGAGATCTTGGATCATCTTTAGTATCATTACTGTGAATTCTTTTTCAGGTAGATTGCCCATCTCCACTTCACTTAGTTGTTGTTCTGGGGTTTTATCTTGTTCCTTCATCTGGGCCATATTCCTCTGCTGTCTCATTTTTGCCTAACTTTCTGTGATTGTGGTTCCTGCTGCGCAGACTCCAGGGTTGTAGTTCATCTTGCTTCTGCTGCCTGTCCCCTGGTGGATGAGTCTGTCTAAGAGGCTGTGCAGGCTTCCTGGTGAGAGCAACTGGTTCCTGCCCACTGGTGAGTGAAGTCTTTTCCCTCCGGTGGGCAGGACTTTTCCAGGGCATGTGTTTAACGGGAAGTTGTGTGCTCAGGAAGACTTTAAGCAGTCTGTGTGCTGACGGGTGGGGCTGTGTTCTCACCCTGTTGGTTGTTTGGCCTGAGGCATCCCAGCACTGGAGGCTTACAGGATGTTGTGTGGAGCTAGGTCTTGGTGAGAAAATGGTGGCCTCCAGGAGGGCTCATGCCAATCAGTAATCCCCTGAACTGCTGCCACCAGTGTGTTTGTACCCCCAGAGAGCCACAGCCACCCACTGCCTCTGCAGGAGACCCTCCAATATCAGCAGGTATATCTAGCCCAGGCTCTTATGAGGTCACTGCTTTTCTCCCTGGTTCCTGGTGCTCACGAGATCTTGTCTGCACCCTTCAAAATTATGAGTTTCTGTTTCCCCCAGTCCTGTGGAATTCCTGCAGTCAAACCTCCGTGGCCTTCAAAGACAGGTTCTTTGGAGTCTCCTCCTCCTTTGCCAGACCCCCAGGCTGGGGAACCTGACATAGGTCTCAGAACTTTCACTACTGTGGTTGAGCCTCTGTGATATAATTATTTTCCAGTTTGTGGGTTGCCACCCAGCAGGTATGGGATTTGATTTTATCACAATTGTGCCCCTTCTACTGTCTTGTTGTGGCTTCTTCTTTGTCTTTGGGTGTAGGATATCTTTTTTAGTAGGTTCCTGAATTTTTCTGTCGATGGTTTTTCAGCAATTAGTTACAATTTTGGTGTTTTCGTAGGAAGAGGTAAACTCATGTCCTTCTAGTCCACCATCTAGTCCTAGTACCTTGTACATCCACTCTGGTCCTGCGGCAGTGGGAGGCTCAGCCAGGGGAGGTAGCGTGCATGCCAGCCAGGTGCTGCAGATTGGGGCAGGACAGGGTGGGGCAGTGCAGCTGACAAGGGAGCCTGGAACTCCACAGGGCTGAGGGCTGACAGCTGGTCCTGAGCGGTGGTGGCAGCAGCTCCCATGGGCGGGTGTGGTGGGCCAGACCTGGGGACCTTACCAGCCCTTGGGCTGGCATGGCCAGCCGAGGAGCATCCTGGAAGCAGCAGCTGGTTCCAGAGTTTTTTTGTCGATGGTTGTTCAACAGTTAGTTGTGATTTTGGTGTTTGCGTAAGAAGAGGTGAGTTCACATCCTTCTGCTCCACCTTCTTGTCTCTGGACCTGTATGTATGTTTTTAAATTTTCTTTGTTACACAAAAAGTAACATACAATATGAAGTCTTCTGCACTTTACTTTTTTCACCTTAACTACATATGCTGAAAATCAGTCCATGTTGCCTCATAGAGAGCTTCATTATTTTTTTAAATCTGTATAAAACTCTGTTGTGTGGTGTGTACTATATTTTATTCAATGCTTTTGCATACTTATGCATTTTGATTATTTCTAATATTTGTAATCACAAATAATGCTGCAATAAATAGTTTTGTACATATTGTATCTTGAGTAAATTTCTGGATTAAAGGGTAGATTTGTAAATTTGTTAGATATTGCCAAGTTCCCTTCCATAGGATTTGTGCCATTTTTCATGTTTACCAGCAATGTATGAAAGTGTCTGTTTCCATACAGCCTCACCAACAAACTGTACTTTCATGCTTTGGAAATTTTCCAGTGTGATAGGTGAGATATGTTGTGTCAATAGAGTCTTGATTTGCATTTTTTTTGATTATGAGTAAAGTTGAGTGCCTTTTCATATGTCTAATGTCCATTTTAATATCTTGTGAATTGTGTTAGTATTATTTGCCCATTTTTCTATCATACTTTTGGTCTTTTTTCCCCTCAATTTGTAAATGTTCTTTATATATTAGGGACATTAGCCCTTTGCTGTTATATATGTTGCAAATATTTTTCTCCTGACTTTTTCTTCTAGTGATTTTGTGATTCAAAGTTTTTATTTTAAAATTTTTATGTAGCTAAATTTGCCATTCTTTTTCTTTATTGCATATGGTATTTGAATCATAGTAGGAAGCCTTTCTTTATACACAGGTTATAGAGAAAATCATCAATATTTTCTTCTAGGACTTGCATAGTTTAATTTTAGATCTCTAATCTATTTGGGGTTAATTTTTGTGTGGTATAAAATGGAACTTTTTTCTAAATAGTTATTCAGTTGTACCAATACCATTTACTAAAAAGTCTATTTTTGTCCCAGAGTTTTGAGTTAACACCTTTATCATACACTAAATTCCCATATGAACTCAGGTCTATTTCTGGGCTTTCTATTCTATTTCATTGGTTGGTCTGTCTATTCATATGCCAGTGGTTTATTTAAAAAGGCTTTGTAAATAGTATGTTTCAGGATTTGGTGGGACTAGTTTCTCTCTTAGATCTTTTTTTTGTTTTTCAGTGTTTCCTACCTGTGTTTGAAAGTTAATTTTATATATATATTTTAGTATCAACTTATCTAGATCTAGAAAAAATTTGATATTTTTATTGAGAGCACATTACATTTATAAATAAACTTAGGAAGAACTGACATCTTGGGCCAGAACTCGCGCAGCAAAATTCGGTTTCAGGCAGCTGCTATAGTGTTCCAAAATGGTAGTCCCAAAGCAGTATCATTTTGATGGAGAGTATCCCTCAGAATTCTTTCTCAGTTTTCTTATACTGAAATGTTAAGCTTTTGGAAACACATTATGATTATCATTTATAATGCAGGGCTAATTTTATGTAAGTATCAGGTTCCTGAACCTTTTCCTAGGCCCATCTGTGCACTTCCTCGTAAATTCCACTCTTAGCAAGACCCTGCTAAGTCAGTTAATCTAGGACCCCCCACCCTCCATATCTGATCACCCACAGTAACTGATCAGGTTTCTCATTCTCTGCCGTCTTCCTGGTAATATCTGATCATCCTGGCCTGTCTTCAACAAAGAATCCTGTTAGGTCGGTTTAGCCAGAATACCCATTACCTCTGATATTTCCTCTTAGTAATTTTCTATCCACTGACCCCTATCTTGCTCCTTGGATGTAAACTCCCAGTTTCTCATGCTGTATAGTGAAATAAGACTTGTTCTGTACTGAGGTCTCTTTCCTCCTATTGCAATAGTTCTTAATAAAATCTGTTTTTACCACTTCCACTACCGTTCAGCTCAGGTTTTTCTTTGGCAACATATATTATAGCACATAAACTTTTTCAGGAACCTTCATTTTATAATGGAACATATGTTCTTGGAATACAGATCTTCCTGGATTTATGATGGGGGTGTGTCCTAAATCCATCACAAGTTGAAAATATCTTTAAGTCAAAAATGCATTTAATACATCTATCTTACTAAACATCATAGCTTAGCCTAGCCTACCTTAAACATGCTCAGAACACTTACACTAGCCTAGAGTCGGGCAAAATTATCTAACACAAGGTGTTAAAGTGTTGAATAATTCACGTAATTCGTTTAATATTGTACAGAAGGTAAAAAACAGAATGGTTGTAAGTGTGTCATTGTTCACCCTAGTGAACAATGTGGCTGACTGAGACATGCTACTGCCCAGCATTATAACAGCATTTTTTTTTTTTTTTTTTTTTGTGGTACGCGGGCCTCTCACTGTTGTGGCCTCTCCCATTGCAGAGCACAGGCTCCGGACGCACAGGCTCAGCAGCCATGGCTCACGGGCCCAGCCGCTCCGCGGCATGTGGGATCTTCCCGGACCGGGGCACGAACCCGTGTCCCCTGCATAAGCAGGCGGACTCTCAACCACTGCGCCACCAGGGAAGCCCATGAGAGCATATTTTACCACGTATTGGTAGCCTGGGAAAAGATAAAAATTCAAAACTCAAAGTACAGTTTCTCTTGAATGTATATCACTGTCACACCATCATAAAGACAAAAATAATAAGTCAAACCATTGTAAGTCAAGGACTGTGTTGAAGACTGTGTGATTTTTTTTGGAGCCCTGCAGATAACTAAAAACTCTCTTAAAAGTCATACCTATTTACTTATATGTGATCCAGAGGTGATACTTTGTAAAAGCCTTCTAACTTATAAAATCATTGAATTAAAAAATGTTCATGAGAAGGCAGTTCAAGATGGTGGCATAAGAAGATCTTGAACTTGCCTCTTCTTCTGGACAAAAAAAATCTACAACTACATATGGAATAATTTTCTCTGATAAAACCCTGAAAGCTAGATGAATAGCAGCTCCACAACAAAGGGTAAAAGGGCTACATTGAGACAGAAGAGGCAGAGACAGTCTTGCCAAAATCCCAACCCAGGTACAGCAACCCACATTTGGGAGGAATCTCAAAACTATGGAACTTTTCCCCGAGGAACAAGCAGTTTGTGCCCCACATCGGGGCACAGCACTGGAGAGATGGGCCACCAAAACATCTGGCCTTAGAAAACAATGGGGAATATGTCCAGGAGAACCACAGAGCTGTAGGGAATGGAGAACCTGTTCTTGAAGGGCTTGCATGCAGACTCAGGGACTCCAATGCAAAAGCATCAGTCTGAAAAGTACATAAACCACATGTGAATACTAATCTTAAAGCATCTACTGGAGAGGCAGGAATCTGCCAGGACTCTCTCCACCACAGTTGTTGAGCTCATGCAACCCACACAGGGGATGCCCCTTGAGCACCTGTCTCTGGTG
Organism: Delphinus delphis; assembly: GCF_949987515.2. NCBI lineage: Eukaryota > Metazoa > Chordata > Mammalia > Artiodactyla > Delphinidae > Delphinus > Delphinus delphis. The sequence goes on from NC_082689.1 coordinate 51,711,722, forward strand.
GCCGGTGGGGGTGCAGTTGTACTTCTGGGCCCCAGGGATTTTATCCTACAAAAAGCCACTCCTTCAAGACTGGGAGAAGTAGCTGTTTTGCCTAATGCATAGAAACAAACACAGAGAGGAGTCAGGCAAAAATGAGGAAATGAAAGAATAAGACAAAACCTCAGAAAAAGATCTTAATGAAATGGAGATATCAGGAATCTACCTGATAAGGAATTCAAAGTAATGGTTGTAAAGATACTCACTGAACTCAATAAAAGCATAGATAAACACAGTGAGAACTTCGATAAAGAGGTAGAAAACATAAGAAAATACCACAAGAAAGTACCAAATAGAAATGACAGAATTAAAGAATACAATATCTGAACTGAAAAAATATAGAGGTTCAACAGCAGACTGGATGAAGCATAAGAAAAGATCAGCAAGCTGGAAGACAAAGCAATGAAACTCACCCAGAAAGAGCATGTATACACACACACACACACACACACACACACACACACACACACACACGCCCCCTTTGGGCCAACATCAAGTAGAATAACATTTGCATTATAGGGGTCCTAGAAGGAGAAGAGAGAAAGGAGCAGAAAACTTATTTGAAGAAATATGGCTGAAAACTTTCCTATTCTAGGGAAGAAAACAGGCATCAAGGTCCAGGAAGCCTGAAGAGTTACAAATAAGATGAACCTAAAGAGATCCACAGTAAGACACATTATAAGTAAAATATCAAAAGTTAAGAGAGAATCTTAAAAGTAGCAAGAAGAAAACAACTGGTAACATACAAGGGAAACCCCATAAGGCTATCGGCAAATTTTTCAGCATAAACTTTGCAGGTTAGAAGGGTATACTACAAAGCTATAGTAATTAAAACAGTCTATTGTTGGCATAAAAACAGACACATAGATCAATGGAACAGAATAGAGAGCCCAGAAATAAACCTATGCATTATATGGTCAATTAATTTATGACAAAGGAGGCAAGAATATGCAATGGGGAAAGGACAGTCTCTTTAATAAATGGTGTTTGGAAATCTGGACAGCTACATGCAAAACAATGAAACTGGACAACTGTTTATACCATATACAACTATTTACTCAAAATGGAATAAAGATTTGGATGTAAGACATGAAACTATAAATATCCTAGAAGAAAACATATGCAGTAAGCTCATGGACGTTGGTCCTAGCGATATATATTTTTTTGATCTGAATACAAAGGCAAGGGCAAGAAAAACAAAGATAGCAAATGGGACTACATTAAACTAAAAAGTTTCTGCACAGTGAAGGAAACCGTCAACAAATACAAAGGCAGCCTACTGAATAGGAGAAGATATTTGCAAATCATATATCCAATAAAGGGTTAATATCCAAAATATATTTATAAGGAACTCACACTATAACAAAAAAACAAACACTCTGATTAAAAAATGGGCAGAGTATCTGAATAGACTTTTTTTTTAAAGAAAACATACAGATGGCCAACAGACATATGAAAAGATGCTCAGCATCATTAATAATCAGGAAAATGCAAATCAAAACCACAATGAGATAATCACCTCACACCCATCAGAATCGCTATTATCAAAAAGACAAAAAATGTTGGCAAGGATGTAGAGAAAAGGGAACCCTCATGCACTGTTAGTGGGAATGTAAATGTTGCAACCACTATGGAAAACAATATGAAGGTACCTCAAAAATTGAGAATGGAACTGTGATGTGATCCGGCAGTTCCACTTTTGGATATCTGTCCAAAGAAAACAAAAACAGTAATTTGAAAATGTATATGCCCCCCTGTGTTTATTATGGCATTATTTACAATAGTTAAGATTTGGAAAGATCCTGTGTCCACTGATGAATGAATGGTTAAAGAAGATGTGGTACATATATACAACAGAATACTACTCAGTCATAAAAACAGAATGAAATTTAGCCATTTGCGAAAACATGGATGGATATTGAGGGTATTACGCTAAGCGAAATAAGTCCTAGTAAGACAAATACTATGTGATTTACTTATATGTGGAATCTAAAAAATCAGATAAAACAAAACCCAGACTCATAGGTACCGAGAACACATTGATGATTGCCAGAGGGGAGGGGTATAAGGGGTAAGGTGAAATGAGTATAGGGGAGCAGGAAGTACAAACTTTCAGGTATAATGTACAGCATGGAGAATACATTCAGTGATATTTTATAACTCTGTATGTTGAATATGATAACTAGACTTATTGCAGTGAATATTTTACAGTATATACAAATGTCGCATATCTATGTTGTACACATGAAAGTAATAAAATTGTATATCAGTTATAATTCAATGAAAAAATTTTAAAGTTTATTAAATTATTCTCTAATATTTTCATAATTTCATGGCTTTAGAAGGGTTAAATGTACAATTATTTCATCAAATCGGATTTTCATAAAGTTAGTCATATTTAAATGCTAATTATTTTAACTAATTCTGTAGTCAACTTCTAAGCAGAGCAAGGGAATAAAAAACTTTCCTGAAGCCAGTAACATGTATTTCTTTTCAGTCTGGGTTTTGTATTGGGGAAAGTGATATAGTGAACAAAATAAATAAAAATTTATTTTATCAAGATTATTATAAAAATCTGGTAAAAATAAATGGATAATATATTTTGTTAAATTTTCTTTCTTTTTCTCTTCTTTCTGTTTGTCCTGGCTCTGTCTACATAGTCTTAACTCCCTTATTGTTTAAATACTGAAGTATTGAGGTGATTATTCCTGGCAGCAGGTGATTCTTTCTACTAATTGCTGCTCAGTCCATTTCAGCTCTTAGAAATAGAGATATGTCACATTGGCGGGCTGCATGTGCATTCAGAAGTTATTGAGCTTGTTTGTTACTTTAAGTAGATTATATAGCATTTAGATTGTTTTCATTGGTATGTGTAAAGATGCGCATCAATTAGCTTTTGCTAATAATAAAGTGAAATTGATGCACTTAAATATATATCATGTAATATAAAATACTTCCAGCTCTGAGTGCTGCTGGGAAGTTGTTAAATCTTATGTGTGAAAGGTTTTTACCATCACTGTTACACATTAACTGGGTATAGTTTAATATTAATAGTTCCTGAGAATTGTGGCTAACTGAGGTCTTTATTTCCTGTGTATGTATTTTTGATTTGCAACAATTTGGTTGCTTTTCTGTGTAAAATGGTTGTGACTATATGCAAGACTATGACAAGGTTCTGGGCTCTTAATTTTGATGAACACCATGCCATTTCCATCATGCTGCACTCAAAACAGCACAGATGTGAGTCTGGGAGTGGCGTCCCCACTGCTCTCATGAGCCTTTGTTTGGAGAACACCCTGATTAACCCCCACCCTTCATGGTTCATTGACTCACTGATAGATCAAGTTTAAACTAGTACATATTAGCACATTTGTTACTAACAGAGGAACAGTTGGCCATTCTGTTTTACATTGCTTGTTCACTGCAAACTGGTGTGCTAAAAAGGTCTATACTCTAGAGTCTGAATTGAGAGGCTACCAAAAGACCGAGAACCAAGTCAGCTGCATATTAATGTTGAATCATATCTATAGTTTAATCTTGGATTATCTTTTGGGGGGATGCTTATACTATTGTAGAATTATGAATGAATGATAAAATCACTTTCAGATTCATTTTTTCAAAGAGTTCAGGGGATTTATGTGTCTCTATACAGCTTTCATATTAAACAGTTTGTCATAATTGGACGAGAGAAGAGCAAGGTTGTGACTGCCTGATGCTTCACATCATCTCATTCCAAAAATGTCTTCCTTAGAGTTCTTTGTAGCTAGTAATTTACATAAATCTTTACAGTGAACTATATTTCTATAGTACGTGCGAATGTTTATTGTTTGGGCAAGAGATCTAGGATGCATGTCTATTTTCCCACAAATGAAATTAAAATGTCTCCTTTTTCTTTATTTATCAATAAATAAATAAATTTCATAAAACTTAGAGAACTTCCTCCTCTTTTTTACCTTCCTAACCTAGTTTTCAAAGTCTCCAAATTCTTTTCTTAACTGTTACAGTTCTTTTTGTGGAAGATAGGTTTATTAGATTATTTGGCAGTCTCACCTGGTGAATTTTGTCTTGGTATAGATCATCTATACCATTTTTCTAGATTCCACATTTATGCATTTTTATACGATATTTGCTTTTCTCTTTCTGACTTACTTTACTCTGGATGACACTCTCTAGGTCCATCCATGTCTCTACAAATGACCCAATTTCATTTATTTTTATGGCTGAGTAATATTCCATTGTATATATGTACCACATCTTCTTTATCCATTCCTCTCTTGAGACATTTAAGTTGCTTCCATGTCCTGGCTATTGTAAACAGTGCTGCTTTGAACATTGGGGTGCATGTGTTTTTTTTGAATTGTGGTTTTCTCCCGATATATGGCTAGGAGTGGGATTGCTGGATCATATGGTAGTTCTATTTTTAGTTTTTTAAGGAACCTTCATACTGTTTTCCTCAATGCAAATTGATAGTGTCTGTATCAATTTACATTCCACCACACACGTAGGAGAGTTCCCTTTTCTCCATGCCCTCTCCAGCTGTTATCGTTTGTAGACTTTCGATGACGGCCATTCTGACTGGTGTGAGGTGATAGATATCTCATTGTGATTTTAATTTGCATTTCTGTAATATTTAGTGATGTTGAGCATCTTTTCATGTGTTTGTTGGCCATCTGTATGTCATCATCTTTACACACTGGTGCCATCTTATTGGCTACCTGCTTCTTTGCGTTGTCCTTATTCATGTGAGATGATGGCACACAAGTGCCCTGATGGGGCTGAAGGGCAGCACTCCCAGTCCAAGCCTAAGATGGGACAACTGACGTTGTTTTTCAAAACCAACTAGTACCATGTGCAGTAAAGGCAGTTTCTTTCTGGCCCACTTTCTGATTTTTTAATAACTGATGATTTTTTTTTGGAGGGCAAACTGATTTATTTTAAATTCTGAGCAAAAGGGTTAGTATTTATTTTCATTGTTGCTGTAAATTTAATTTAGAAAAGATTTCCCCAGCTCTTAAAAAATTCTTCTACTGGTCATAAGTTTGTATATATATAGGAAGTAAATATGAGTTAGTGATTGAATTATTTTTTAAAAGCTCAACTAGGCAGCAATAAGAGGTTGTCTGATTTTTCATGCTAAATGTTTCTTTCAAAGGATATAAATGTCTATTGCAAAACCTACTGTTGATAAATCTTTGGTTCTTTGTGAAGTATTTGCCTTAGTCTTTTTGTTTTACTTTAAGAATTAATGTAAGTGGTTATGTTTCTGGACTTATTTTATATCACAACAATTTTAAAAGGAAGACTTTTTGCTTAAATGTTGATCTCTTGTTTTCTTTAATGCAATCGGAATTACAGTTTTATAATTTATTTTTTCTTTAATTTTTGGTTTATTTTTAAAAAGAATACACACACACACACACACACACACACATATGGCTTCTATTGTGTGCCACATACTATTCTGGGGGCTAGTAATATAGCAGAGAGCAGAACCACAAAGTTTTTGACCTCAAGTAGCTTATGTTCTAGTGGTAGTGGAGTGTCTTAGTCTGTTTGGGATGGTATAACAAAGTACCATAGAAAGGGTGGCTTATAAATAACAGAAATTTACTTCTCACAGTCCTGGAAGCTTGAAGTCTGAGCTCAGGGTGCCAGCATGGTCAGGTTCTGGTGAGAGCCCTCTTCTTGTGTCTTCACATGGCAGAAAGAAAGCTAGAGCCCTCTGGGGTCTCCTTTATAAAAGCACTAATCCCATTCATAAGGGCTCAACCCTCATCACCTAATTACCTCCCAAAGGCCCAAACTCCTAATACCTCACATTGGGGGACTAGGATGTCAACATATAAATTTGGGGGCGGGACACAAGTATTTAATTCATAAGAAGAGGGAATTGAAAAAAATGTCAAATATATTTATGATGTGAAATGTACACAGGTGGTCAAGGAAGAGACTTCATGGGCTGTGAAGTGTTAGAAAAGAGCTGAAAGTAACAGGGAGCCATATGGATACGGAAATGTTCCAAGCAGAGGGAACAGTAAGTGCAAAAGCTTGAGCAAGAAAGCTTGTGCAGAGTAGAGTCAACGTGCAGAGTAAAGTCAACAGGGAGCCAAATAATTGGAAATGACGTCACAGAGGTGGCTGGGAATAGCCATGAAGGATCTTGCAAGATTTGTATGATTTTTTACTTTTATTCTGAGAAGAATGGGGGCTCATTGGGGAGTTTTAAGCAGAGGAGCGACATGGTGTGACTTACTTTCAAAATGGATATTCTGGCTGCCAAGTAGAGAGTAGATTTTGCGAGTGGGTGAGTGGGTGCAGCAGGAGACCAGTTAAGTGAAATTAGTATAATCCGGGCAAGAGATGGTGGCTTAAATCAGGGTAGGAGCGGGAGACATGGTATGAAGTGGTTGGTCTTTGCATTTGTTTTTGAAGATAGAAATGACTGGATTTACTGACTTAGTGGATACGGGGGATATTGAAAAAAAAATTCAAGGATGACATCAAGATATTTTTTACTCTATTATGAAAAATTATCAAACATCAAGGTGCCCATTATAATGTTCTTAGATTTTCTGTATTTCTGTTACCTAGATTCTATAGTTCTTAACATTCTTCCATAGTGACTTCAAACATTTTATTCTGTCAATGTGTTTTAAAGTAAATTATAAACATCATTATATTTTTCCCAGAAATATTTCAGTATGCATCTCTAAGAACAGAAATTTTACAAATAACAAAATATCATTATCCTATAAAATGAATGAACAATAGTTGTTTATTATGATCTAATACCTGGTCCACATTGAAATTTCCCCCCTGTTTTCCAGAATGTCTTTTATAGCTGATTTGTAACCATCAGTGTCCAGTCAATTAAATGCATTTAAACGACAACACTACAACAAGCTCTTCCTCATCTTTTATATCCTCTCGGACACTGACTTATGGAAGAGACTGGATTATTTGTCCTGTAGACATTTTAGTGTTCATAAGAAACATTTAGCCCATTTAAATATAGAGTATTGGTCCTTACTCCCAGAAATTTTGATTCAGTGGATCTGGTGTGGGCCTTTCTAATGAGCTGCTGCGTGATACTGGGGTGTCATTATGGAGACCACAGACTTTGAGCAGTACTGCTATGCCCCTATCTGATTGCTTCCTGTGGGCATCATTTAACTTGTTCTTCTATTCTCTGTATTTACTATAAACTGGATTTTCAATCTAAAGACTTAATCAGATTTATGTTATAAATTTTGGGCAAGGATACTTCATAAGTGTTATGGGTACTCATTTTTTTATCATCTCAGGTGGTACATAATGAATGTCTGACTTCCCTACTGTTAATGAGGCCAAGATGACTTCCCCAAGGCTAAGACTGATCCCTGAATCAAGGAGGTGAAAAAGCTTGATCCCTCCATTGCAATGTCTCTATTTGAAACTAGCGGATAATTTGTTGGGTGGTACTCAGGGACCGAGGGAATGTCTAGTCCTCAGTAAATATTTCATCTAACGGTTTTAACATGCATTGATTATCCTTGCCTGAACTGATTATTTAACTGGGGGTAGATCATGGAGATTTTCTAATTCAACCATTCTTCCTAAATGAGTGCTATTCTTCTTTTAAAAAATGATGTTGCTTCTGTAACTGGTACGGTTTGGTTAGCTAGGAGTATAGTGCATATTAGAAAGGCAGGGTAGATGCTTAAGTAGTTGTTCAAAGTAAAGTGAAGTTTCTGACTGGAGTGAGTGGAAGGATGAAGTTGTCATTTAGTGAGAAGCGGAAGATGGTGGGTAGACAGACCAGGTTTGGTGGGGAAAAGCAGAATTTCAGTTTTGAATATGTTAAATTTGAAATGTCTATTAAACATTTGTATTGATCAAAATTCAGTTGATATAAAACATAAAATACTCTAGCTATTTTAAATAGAAAGCTGTTTTATACAGATAATATTATTAATGGGCTAGAGGAGAAGGTTCTAGGGCATCAAATGTGCTGGTGGCCTACAACTGTTGCTGATTGCTTTTTTCCCCGTCACCCCACATATATGGCCTCATGAAACATTTTCTCTAACCAGTTGCCTAAGGGAACTAAATGGGGCCTAGTTCAGAGACAGCTCTGCATGGTATAATAGAAGTGAGCTCCTGAAGCATTACAGCCCCACTCAAGGTGTTCCTAAAAGATAGTAGGGAAGGGAGATCCTTCTGGTAGTCAGAACTTCAAACAGTTGATACTAGTTGTTAAGGAGCAATGGCCACGGGGATTGATGTATCTCAATGCATGAACAGTGGCGAAGAGCTTGGCCAAATAGTTGGAAGTAAAAATTTGGAGGGTTGGTGGCAAAGATGTATAAAGCAAAAGTATATGGATGACTTTCACAGAATAAGAGCAGAATATGAGATTTGTGTTTATGTAAATGCTCACCAAAGAAAATTTATTCTCTAGAAATAACCAGGAAATAACCAGGTAGGTAAGATGCTCCATTCTATAGATGTTTGTCAGCATCTTTTCAGAGCAAACCCAGGGCTTGCACAATGAACATATAAACAAAGTGGCCTTAAAGCAGGAAGGAGAAAAATACAGGGATTTAGCAATAAGCACTTCTGCTCACCAAGGCTGATTTGACTACCACCATTGCTGAGTACTCTGCCTGCGAGCAGATCAGCCTTGAGCCCTGGATACACCCCATATCCCAGGGCAACCAGTCCACCACTTGGTAGCAGGTTGATACATTGAATCCTCTCCTTTGTGAAAGGTCAGTGGCTTGGCCTCATTGCTATGAATGCTTACTTCTGGTATGGATTTGCATTTCCTGTCCACCATGTTTCTGCCAACACTACCATTGGTGGCCCTACTAAATGCCGTGTTCAGTGAATTTGCATCCTATACAATACTGCTTTTGATCAAGGGACTCATTCACATCAAAAATAGTGAAACAGTTGGCTGACAAGTATGGGATTCACTAGTCTTACCATTTTTCCTATTTTATAATATTGTCTTCCACCTGGGAGACTAAATCTTGTGATATTAAAGTAGTTTTTAGTTCCATAAACAGAATACATGGGTCTATGGACTAATGAATGAGTTAAGGTAGAAGTGTCATTTCTTATCTCCATCTTTTGTGACCCACTCATAATATTTTTGCTTCCGGCCTCTACAACTTTGAACTCTGCTGATTTAGAGCTTTTAGTTTAAAAGAATACTTTCATATAGGAACATGACAGTGGTTCAATTGAATTGGACTTTGAAAACTACCTGGCCACATTATTGAACCATATCACTGAACCAGCAAGTGAAAAATTAATAATGAAAGTTGCTCTGCTGGCAAAGGTGATCAGTTCTGATTATCAGGGGGAAATAGTGTTGCTACTACTACTCAATAGGAGGATGATATTTAGAACCCAGCAGGCAACCTGGGCTGCCTCTTAGGAGCAGGATGAAATGAATGAACACATTGTCCAGGAAAATAAAAATGGCCAAACTGACTCCAGAAGACATAGATAATGTTAAAGACCAGTTATCACCAAAGAAGCAGAAATTTTTGGTTACTCCTAAAAAAAGCACCAACTCTGATATTTTCACAGGGGTGTGCACCATACCTTTAAGGAACAGGAAAACTTCAATACTATTTAAATTATTCTGGAGCATAGGAAAATATGGAAAACTCCCAGATTTTATTTCTAGAGCTTGCATGAAATTAATACCAACATCTGACAATGAAGTCCAAAGAAGGAAAAGTATAGATTGATTTTACTTATGAGTGTCAAACAACCCTTAATAAAATAAGAATAGATGGCTGTGTTATCAACATGATAAATATATATCTCATTTTAAAGCCTATAATAGGAGAAACATGTGAGGGAGTCCCATTAAATTTTGAAACTGACAACAGTATCCTTCATCAGCACTGTTGGTCACATTCTTCTGGTGAAACCCACCAATGCAAGTAGACTAGAAAAGAACATGAATTTGTGTGACAGTTGGAAAGAGGAAATTACCATTATTTGAAGATGAAATAACTATTAGACTGGAAAATCCAAGAGAATAAGGGAAAATCTATGATGAACAATGAGAAAATTAAGTGCTAGGTGTAGAAATCTAATGGTTTTGATATATGGCATCAAGAGTCAGGAGATGGAGTTAGAAACATATTGACAGCAGCAGCAAAAAAAGGTGAAAAACCTAGACTTATTCAGCATTTATCTGAAAAATGTTTACCATGGTACTTAGGGACACAGGAGACTTAAAATGGAAAAGCATACCATGTTTCTGTAAAGAAAGACTGAATCTCATAAAAGTGTTAACAGCCCTTAAGATAATATATATTTAACATAATCCGAATAAAATACCAGGAGAATTTTTTCACACTAGACAAACTGATTTTAAGGATCATGTGTAAAAATAGACATGGAAATTCTTAAAAGTAGTAAGGAACTCTATCAGCTACTAAGTCATGTTATGAAACTATAATATTTAAGACATTATGATACTGGCATATGAATAAATCAATAGATCTCAGACTAGACACTCAAGAAGAGATTCAAATACATCCAGAAATTTAGTGTATCTAAGGGTGGCATTTGAAATCTGTAGGAGAAAGACTGATTATGCCATGAGTTATGTTGGGACAGATAGATAGCTACCTGGAAAAAAGTAAAGTCAACTCCCAATTTTGTATCATCTATCAAAATAAATTTCAGATAGTATTAAATAAAATATGAAATTGAGACCATAAAATTATTAGAAAAATATAGGGGATTTTTTTTGTCACAAAGGGAGCTTTTAAATATGACACAAAACCCAGAAACCATAAAAGAAGTGATAAATTCAACCATAGGCACATAAAAATGAAAACGTTTGACATAGAGAAAACAGCATAAATAAAATTAAAAGCACTAAATGACACGCGGGGAAAAATATTTGTAACTCACACAAGTAAAAGGTTGATACTGTATGGAGCACTGCTACAATTAACATGACAAACAGTACAAAGAAAGAATTGGCTAATGATATAAACAGACAGTTCATGGAAAAATATAAGTAGCTCTTAAACATTTGCAAAGTTTCTCAGCCTCTCTCATAATAAGAGAAATGTAAATTGAAATTAGAGTGATATGCGGTTTTTCACCCCTCAGATTGTCAAAGATCAAAATTTTGAAAATTTACAAGGGTGTAAGAAAACACCCTTGTAAATTGGTAGTAAAAATAATAGGTAAACTGAGTACTTACTATGTGCCATGCACTTTTCTAAGTACTTTACACTTATTTAATCATCACAGTTTGTGAGAGGCACTCTTATTATCCCCATTTTACAGATGAGGAAACTGAAGAACAGAGAAGTTAAACAATAACCCAAAGTCACACAGTTGGCAAATGGAGGAGCCAGGATTTAAGATCAGTTACTTTTACTCTAGCATTTACTTTTTTTTTTCAGTCACAAGTCTAAATTTCTATGGCAAGTGATTTGGGAATGTGCACTCTAAATTGTACATACCCTTGGACCCAGTGTTTCTACTTCTAGAAGTTTGTCCTGCAGTTTTATGTAAATAGATGCAAAATGACGCTCATTGCAGCTGTATTTGCAGTAAAGGAAGATTGGAAACAACCTAAATACCCATCCCCAGGGAACTCGTTAATTAAATTGAGGTTCATCTGTAGGAAGAAAGCTAGGCAGCTTTAAATAAAGTAAGGTAGCACTCTATGTAGTGATATGGAATTATCTCCAAAATATTGTAAAAGGAAAAGCAAGGCACAGAATAGTGGGTTGGGATGCTACCATCTATGTAAAAAGTCACAGAACGTATACCTACATTTTTGTATATGCAGAGAATGATTCTTGACATGATGCCAGTGGTTGCCCCTCAGGAAGGGAACTAGATACCAGGGAATGAGCTGAATAATGAGATTTTTGAATTCTGTACAATGTGTGTATTTTAATTTGTACAGAAAATAATTGTGTATATGGTTCTCAGATATAGAGATGTTTGCATGTGGTCACGTGGTGAAGAGTGTAACCAAGTGCCATAGACAGACCTGGGTTCAGACTCCAACACTGGATGGTTACCAGATGGAAAGGGGCTTTGGAGCAACTGTAGTTCCGGGCAACTTTGCTTCTTCCCTAACTTGGATATTGACCAGAGGGAAGACAGAATCCATAGAGCTTTTTGTGCTTGGGGTAAAACTCCACTCATCACTGCCCCACTCTCCAATCCCAACTGCTGCACACAATTTTTAGCTCTTTACACACACTGTGTTGCTGCCTGAGGCCCTTCATCACCTAGACTCTCATCCCTCTAAGGCCCTCTCTGTGTACCGCCTAACCTGACACCATCCCCTACTCTCCTCAACTCCAGACACCATTTTATTTTTGCCCTGTGGAACGAACGATTCATCATTAGCGAAATCTATATTGTCAACCACTTTTCCAAATATCCCCCTTTTGCTTTAGTAGAGAGACACAGCTCTTCCAGGAGCTTATAGCGTCCCCTGCAGTCCTCTCCTTTCATACAACTGGTGCTGGAGGTGCTGTTGATGTCTTGAAGTCTTCTTGCATCTCACTGATATTTGGGGACCATTTTCTCAGCGTACTCTCTTAAAAATCCTCAGCATTGAAGCTCAGTCCATCAGACACCACCTGCTAGCGTTACTTGCTGTCCTGTACAGCCTGCTGCATCCTTCTGCCAGTCCTTGAAGACTCTAGCTCCTGCCTCACTGTCACTCGCTCCAATACTACTGCTGTCATAATTTTATGTGGTTTTTTTGTACATTTCTCTCAGTTTTTACCTCTTCTCCTTCAGAGATCTTGACAGGTATTTCACTTTCCCCATTTTCTCCCATAATCATATTTCCAGTACAGTAGTTCTCCAAGTGTGGCCCCCTGGACCAACATCATCAGCGTCACCTGGGAATTAGTTATAAATATAAATTCTCAGACCCCACCACAGACTAGTGAGTCCAGAACTCTGGGGCTGGGGCCCAGAAATCTCTGTTTTAAGAAGCTCCTTTTTGTGATTCTGATGAATGTGGAAGTTCATCAGATCTTGTTATTGTCACTAGCAATAACTCTCTGTCTCAATTTTAATCATCCTACCCCCCATGTGGCTACTTCCTTCTGTCTTCCTAGCTCACCAGATCAACTCTCCCAACCCCTATAATCCTTCAGCCCCACTGAGACCACAATTTACTGTTTTTGCCGCTTTTCACTAGTCCTTAGCCCTCTTATGTCCTTACTTTCCCCTTTTTCAGCCACACATGTGACTACTCTTTGTTCTCTTTCATATACCATATCAAAATAGGAAACAAATCTTATCCATTCTCCCTTCGAAATATATCTAAATATATTCAAAATACATTCGAAAGTTGCTAAGAAAGTAAATCTTAGAAGTTCTCATCACAAGAAAAAAATTTTTTTGTAACTCTGTGGTGACAGATGGTAACTAGAATTATTGTGGTGATTATTTCCCAATGGATACAGATGTTGAATCATTATATTGTACACCCCAAACTAGTATAATGTGTATGTCAATTATACTTCCATGAGGAGATATATCTAGAATCTGACTTTTCTTATAATGTCCACTTCAAGCACTGTATCTAAGCACACAGTGTTAGACTGTTGCCAGTGTTCTTTGCTTTGTTAGTCCTTACCCTAACCGTGTCTACTTTCCATATGGCAGCTGAAGTGATCCTTTTAACACCTAAGGCTATGTTGCTGTAAACACTGCTCAAAATTCTCCATGCTGCTTCTCTCACTCAGAACCAAAGCTAAAATCCTTGTAAATGCCTACAAAGCTCTGGGTGATCTGACCTTCCCTGGCCAGCAAGTCATTTCTTCTACCTTTGCCCTTCTGCTCTCCCACAACTGAGCTTCACTTTTTTTTTTTTTAACATCTTTATTGGAGTATAATCGCTTTGTATACACCATAAACTATATGGTGTGTTAGTTTCTGCTTTATAACAAAGTGAATCAGCTATACATATATCCCCATATCTCTTGCATCTCCCTCCCTCCCACCCTCCCTATCCCGCCCCTCTAGGTGGTCACAAAGCACCGAACTGATCTCCCTGTGCTATGCAGAAGCTTCCCACTAGCTGTTTTACATTTGGTAGTGTATATATGTCCATGTAAAATATGTCTGTTTTACATTTGGTAGTGTATATACGTCCATGCCACTCTTTCATTTTGTCCCAGCTTACCCTTCCCCCTCCCTGTGTCCTCAAGTCCATTCTCTAGTAGGTCTGCGTCTTTATTCCTGTCCTGCCCCTAGGTTCTTCATGACTTTTTTTTTTTTTAGATTCCATATATATGTATTAGCATACAGTATTTGTTTTTCTCTTTCTGAATTACTTCACTCTGTATGGCAGACTCTAGGTCCATCCACCTCACTACAAATAACTCAATTTCATTTCTTTTTATGGCTGAGTAATATTCCATTGTATATATGTGCCACATCTTCTTTATCCATTCATCTGTCGATGGACACTTAGGTTGCTTCCATGTCCTGGCTATTGTAAATAGAGCTGCAATGAACATTGTGGTACATGACTCTTTTTGAATTATGGTTTTCTCAGGGTATATGCCCAGTAGTGGGATGGCTGGGTCGTATGGTAGTTCTATTTTTAGTTTTTTAAGGCACCTGCATACTGTTCTCCATAGTGGCTGTATCAACTTACATTCCCACCAACAGTGCAAGAGGGTTCCCTTTCTTCACACCCTCTCCAGCATTTATTGTTTGTAGATTTTTTGATGATGGCCATTCTGACTGGTGTGAGATGATATCTCATTGTAGTTTTGATTTGCATTTCTCTAATGATTAATGATGTTGAGCATTCTTTCATGTGTTTGTTGGCAATCTGTATATCTTCTTTGGAGAAATGTCTATTTAGGTCTTCTGCCCATTTTTGGATTGGGTTGTTTGTTTTTTTTTGTTTGTTATTGAGCTGCATGAGCTGCTTGTAAATTTTGGACATTAATCCTTTGTCAGTTGCTTCATTTGCAAATATTTTCTCCCATTCTGAGGGTTGTCTTTTCGTCTTGTTTATGGTTTCCTTTGCTGTGCAAAAGCTTTTAAGTTTCTTTAGGTCCTGAGCTTCACTTTTATCCTTAGAACTTTGTACCACTTAGCATGCTCTGAATTCTCTTGTTTATTTCTGTCTCCTACCATTGGAATGGAAGCTTCATGAGGACAGAGGCTTTTCTTGTTCACTGATAGAACCTCAGCTTCTAGAGCCCTGCCTGGCAAATAACAGGCATGTAGTTATTTGTGAATAAATGAATGGCTGTTATTGTTATCTAGATGACCTAAAGCTAACACTGCCCTTTTATTCACTCATCAAGTATTTGATCATCTATTATGTGCCCTGCACTAAGGAAATAGAATGTGGAGAAAAACCCAGAGAGTTTCCAGTCTAATATGGAAGAATAATTAATAAATAGATATAAAATAACAGCAGTGTAAGAATCAAGATTGGGAAGTATATGGACTTGTGAGAACAAATGATAAGGGGGAAATGACCTAGCTGAAGTCACAAAGCCAAGGAAGCCATGGTAGGCTTTCCCTAGAAACAATGACTGATGTGAGATCAAGACAAAGAGAAGAGGGGGTTAATTGGGCAAAGTGGCTATGGTGGCAGCGGGTGTAGGTGGGCAGCTAGTGGGGAGAGCAGGTGCAAGGACCCTGTGGTAGAGGGAACAAAGGAGTTCAAGAAACTGAATGGAATAGGAGGAGGCTTGAGGAGGGAGCATGGAAGGAGAGAAGGATGGGGATTTGTTAGTTATGTCTTTTTATTCCACTTAATTAAGAAAATTTTAAAAATCTGACTTTATTCGGTAGAGGTCTCCATCGTGATCTCTAAATTGATTTCAAATTGCTACCTAATTCATATATACTTAGGCTCTATCTTCATAGTCATCATATTAGATGCATCTAAAAGAAAAAGAGAAATGAGGAAATGAATACGTGCTCTGGTAAAGAAAAAAAAATTGGCTTTGTTGACTTGTATTTAAAAACCCCTTGATTGACCAGAATGTCTAAGGAATGGGACTTTCTGATTAATTTAGTTTTCATTGCTGTTGTTGTTAACTGAGGCTTAAAAATAAAATTATTTTGCTTAAATCCTTTTAGAAAGTCTTTAAAAATAATTTCAGCCCCTTTCCTGCCATTTTAAGAAGATTGTGTCACAAAGATTGGGTGGGACGTATAGCGTGCACTTTTAAACATATGTTTAAGGTCTACAAGCCTTCGACTGCAATGTGCTTATCCTCACTAACCCCGAATGACTGTTTCTCATTTCCACAAACGTCTGTTCCTCCACAGTCATGATATAAGAAAAGGGGGAAATAAAAGTTGGTTTGTATGACAGCATTTGGGGACTGCAATTTGGTGGCTAGACACCTTCCTTACTGGGTCTGTCCCTGCTGGAGAAATGAGGATATTCCAACAAATTTACCAGGTAAGGGAAACCTAAACAGATCTTTTGTCTGGACTCTGGAGTTTAGAACAAATTTCTGGTCCTTTTCGTGTTTTAATAAAAGTGAGCCCTAGATTAATCTGCTTCGTCCTTCCTGGTTGAAGGACACAAATGCTGTCCTTCGTGGCAGTTTTTTTTTTTTTTTTGCGGTACGCGGGCCTCTCACTGTTGTGGCCTCTCCCGTTGAGGAGCACAGGCTCCGGACGCGCAGGCTCAGCGGCCATGGCTCACGGGCCCAGCCGCTCCGCGGCACGTGGGATCTTTGCGGACCAGGGCACGAACCCGTGTCCCCTGCATCGGCAGGTGGGCTCTCAACCACTGCGCCCCCTTCATGGCAGTTTTGTTTTGACCTGATCCAGAGTCACATACTGCGTTTAGTTGTCACTCTTTAGTCTCCTTTAATCTGGTCTCCTTTAATCTCCTCAGTTTTTCTTTGTCTTTCGTGGCCTTGACATTTTTGAAAAGTTTAAGGCAGGTAATTTGAGAATGCCGCTCAACTTGGGTTTGTCTGAGTGTTTCATCTTGTTAGGTCCACATTATGTATGCACTTGGGGCAGGACTCCCACAGAAGTTGTGTGTCCTTAGTGCTGTGTATCTCGTACATGAGGCACATGTGTCAGTTTGTATCACTCAGTTTGTGTCAATTTGAGTTAACAACACTCAGAGTGTTGTTTACTTTGATCACCTGACTGAGGACGTGTCTGCCCGACTTCCCTACTGTAAATATTCCGTTTTACTTTCTGTAAATAGAGTAACAGGGAAGGACAGAGTTTAAGAATAAGTAAGTATTTTGTTCCCCAACTGACTGTCACCGATGGTTTTAGCATCCATTGCTGATTCTTGCCTAAATCCATCATTATTATGATGGTTGAAAATAGTGATTTTCTAACTCTGTAATTTTCCCGTATTTATTAATTGTTACTCTAAGATGAAGTTTTTCCTTTTCCTCCTTTATTTATATGTGTATTTAGTGTTGGTTTGACTCCCGGAATTGGGTTTTTTAAAAAGTCACTGTAGTATGTATGATATGTTACTGTCTTAATTCCATTTTGTGTTGTCCCAGGTTTGGCCAGTGGGAGTCCTGAGACATTGAGTCCTTTATCAGAGTTTTCTGTATAAATGATATAAAAAATCGATATTAGAGGTACAGAGAGTAACACGGGGAGCAAGAAGCCAGAGAGGTGACTTCTGCTGGTCAGGAAGGGCTTCAGTGAGGAAGTGGTATTTGAGGTGAGCTTTGAAAAAGTGGTCAGATTTTTACAGGATTGGAGATGAGGCAGAGTGGAAACGGTGAACTGTCTGAACAGAGGAAGGCCTAGCAGCTGGTATTCAGCAAGTAATACAGTGGGTCTGGATCGTGAAGGGGAAGTGGAAATGGAACAGAAAACCCTCTGCACTTAGTTTGCTTCGAGCATCTTCTGTGCTGGTCTCACTGCTTGGTATTTCCTCCCTGACTCTACCCCTGCTGTTTCGCTAAGGGGAGGATGAAGTGTGAGGCAGGAGGGAATTGCAAGTAGTGAAAACAGCATGAGCCCAGTCCCGCTCAAATGCTCCCTTCTCTGGGAAGCCTTTTCTGGATCCCTAATAAGAATTAACCACCCTCCTCTCATCCACTCCCAGGGCACTTTGTGCCTTCGTGTTAACAAATCTGTTCTGTCTTGTACTGGTTCTATTTGTGGATACGTCTTCCCCCTGTAAAGCATGAACACATGTTAATCACTTTCCACCTCTTCCCAGTTCTCAGTGCAAATGCTCAACAAGTATTTCTTGAATATGTGTGAGAGAGAGGAGGATAGGTTGGAGTTGGTTGGGGGAGGCTCTGGATGTCATTTTCAGGGGGTCAGGCTTGCCCCACAGGCAGTGATGAGCCCTGGTGCTTTGGACCAGTGCAGGGCTGCTGGGAGCTGTGATGTCTGAGGATATGGTGGAAGGGGGGGCTGCAAGGTACCCGTGAGTGGTCCTGGAGAACGCCGAGCCAGAGTGAGACAGCCAGGAAGGGCAGAGGCGTGGAAGCAAATAGTTATCACCTCACGAATCTGGGCACTCATTTGAATGTAGGAATTGAAAGAAAAACAAGGAATTGAGGTTGCAAGACTGGGTGATTAGGAGACTGGCAGAAGTCTCTCACCAAAATGGGATCCCAGGGCCAAGTACAGAAGAGGTAAGGAGTTCAGCATCGTCCCGTCTGGTCCTCAGCCAAGATACTCCCTGAATTCAAACAATATGTGTTGTTGAAAAATTTTTATTATTTCAAATATGGTAAGAAATAAAATATTGTCTCTACTTGAGGCACAAAAACTGACGTGGGTGTAATGGACATTTTTCTTTTGGCTTTAGTAACGGTTTCATTAAAAATGGATGCTAGTAACTGCTTTTCTAACTTTGAAGCATGGCCCCGTGAGAAGAGCTTACCGTGAAAGAAATAGTCGTCAGCTTTCTTCTGGCTCCTCTGTCCTCTCCTGCCCCTTCCTAACAACGGAAAATTTGCTTTGCACCTGCTCCAACTGGGCTCTAAGTGCTAAGCATCTTGCAAGCCCAGAAAATTGTAGTATCAAATCTCAGCCCCAACTGTGAGGCAGCACTATATTCCCGAACCCCCGCTGAGAGGCGTTGCTTTCCCAATTCCCCAGGGAAGAGTTCTTTCTCCCTTGGCCCCTTTTCAGGCTTGAACTCCGACCTAAACCCTCTTTTTAGCTTCCAGCGTGCATTGCTCTGGGTGCTGGCCCTGACCTGGCCTTGCATCCTCCACTCCACTCTGGGCTCATCAGCAGGTCAGCCCTGGGTAGCCCTGGGGTTACCGGAATGCCCAATTCCAATAATGAGCACATTTATCCAAGGAGAGGAAGTGGACTTTCTAATCTGTGATAGTCCATTGCTTTTTTCCCCAGAAACAAATGCTAAACGAACATCGGATATATTATCGGTGATTTGGTAAATATACTTAATCATTGCCTAATATTCATGAAGTCGCTTTCATTCACACCTTCCTTCATAAATTAAATGCTTTGTTATAACTCATGACTTATTTAAGAGGGATATTCTTATTTCACTGCTAGGAACTGTGAAATGTTTTAAAATAATGCCATATTCAGGAAAACTCTTGGAAGAATTTCAAATAAAAATAGCAAACAGTAATTAAATAGGTGTATAACATTCTAACTGGCCTTAGTGTATGGTTTTAAAGGGAAAGAAAAAAAATGCCGACAGAGACTATAATTTTTGTCTTTATATTTTCCTCTTAGGTTTTTCAGACAGACCAAAGTCATTAAAAATAGTCCTTAACCCTCAAAGCCACAAAAAAGAAGCTACTCAGGTCTATTATGAGAAGGTTGAACCACTGTTGAAGATTGCGGGAATAAAGACGGATGTAACAGGTAAGTATTTTCAGAATATAATTTCACCTCTAAAAAAAATCATACTTGAGGAAGCAAAATAACCTTGAGTTTGCTCTTGAGTCCAATTTAGGAAGCTACTTGTAATATCTAAAGCTTGTTTTTGTGCTTCGATAACTTACTGCAGCCAGCTCCAGGATTATAATTCAATTATTTTGTTTTCTTTTAATTGTGTTATTTTTATTAGAATATCAGTATTTTCTCTTTCAACCTTTTTTCAGACTTTAAAAATTATTAGGTGTCATTTTTAAAGGGGCTGCACACGTTTTGATGCCTTCATTGAGATGTTGGCTATTTAAACATTATCTCTGCAGTTCAGCAGCAATTGATTTTTGTTCACTTAAATGTTTGATGTCTTTCCATGGAATCCTTCATTAGGTGGTTTTTGTTCTGACTCTGACCCCTGCTGGTTAGGTCAAAACTAAGCACTTAACTGCTGATTTTAGATGAATTTAGAGAAGCCAGAAGCTTAAATTCATTGTCTAAAATAAGAAGGGTGCTTAGGTTTGTGCCCACGAAGACAGAAATTTGCTAATGCTAAAGTTCATATAAAGAAGATTAGTAAAATTCTTTTCAGCTTTTAAAATTTGGTGACCAGATTCCTTTGTTTCCTTGAGACTCTTATTTTTCCCACGGGGGTGGGGTGAGGAGGGTTGACGTTATCGTGAATCACACCCTCAGTTCTTCTGGTTTTATTTCTGTGTAGCTTCATTAACACACAGTGTAAATTTGTAGTAAATTTTAATTGATGAAGAATATTGCATAATAAGCCTACTCAGGATACAAGGCCAGAATGTACTTGGAATCTCCCAGTCCCAGTCATAAGTTCCTAGGGAAGGGATTCAGAGTGACCTGGCTTTGCTCTGCTGTCACCAGGGGAGATGGGTCTCACAACGTAAATAAGGTTTATAAACCTACATCTCATGACTTGATGGATGGGGTAGAAGGAAATTCCTTTAAACAAAAAAAGCAGCAACAATAATCTTTTGGAGAAGGTCATCCACCCCAAAAGGCATCTACTACAATGAAGGTTGGAGAGAAACTACCATGAAAAACTCAAGAGGAGTTTCTGAATTAAAATAAAATTGTAGTGAAGGAGTTAATCTTTCATCTTTGTGGCTTTTGTCTTACTTGGAGGTGATTTATAAGAAAAACAATTCAGATCTATTGTTGCTTTCCCTGAAGATTTTCAAGGCTTGGAAGAAGGAAAAGTTTGAAGTTCATATTAGGATGAGCCAATTAAAAGTTGAACAAACTTATTGGTGAACACAATAGTATTTAATTGTTGTTTCGTTGATTTAGTATCCAAAACAGTTTTACATGGATATTACGACATATCATTCAGTTCAAGAAACTCTTGTTGAATGCTTTGTGTTAAACACTATGCACCATGCAAGATGGATAAGTTCTACTACCTGCTCTTGAGTGACCGTTAATTTATTAGGGATTAAAATAGATATTTAAAGTAGATATAATTGGGATATACATAAAGGAATTATGGTGTCTCAGGGGTCTTATTTATTTTGATCAGAAGACCCAAGAAAAGAATTTGAACTGGACAGTTTTAGAAAGTCAGAGAAGGCAAATAATGGTTGACTGTTATAATAAATATACATATTTACTATATATATATAGCAGAAAAGAAAAGTGAGAGAAGGCAGGCACGCTAGCAGCACATACAAGTGGGTGTGGCTGTGTGTGCTGTACCCATAGTGTTTTGGTAGTTGTTTCATAACGTTGGCTTTATCTTAAATATGGTCCTTCCCATCATCGTAAAATGGTGCCAGTGAATTCAGTTCTTCTTTATTCAAATCTAGTGAGATGGGGAGAGGTGTGTATATGCAAGAGATTCAACATGTTTTAATCCTGAACAAGGATTAAAAATTTTTTCCTATCAGTTTGACTGTCCTAATGTAGTACATATACCCCACCTGGAGCACTTACTGTCTTAAGCATCAAGACCCTTCCCATGGGATGAGGGTGGGACCCCCTTCTCCTAAAGGCTGAGGACACCTGAACTGAAGTTGGGAAGGCTCCCAACAAAGTGCACAGGAGGAAGTCTGAGTCCAGATTAAGGATGAATCTTTATGCTACACTCAGGAGTTTCTTCATCATGCATTGATTCGGAGGTGGTGTACATTTTTTATCATAGTGTTGTAATCTAGTTTGGCAAAGATGATTATGTCATCAGAATAAATATCGGAAGAGAAGAGGGAGAGATTGGAGGAAAGGAAACCGGCCTATGAGGCCTGAATTAAAGTAGAGGAGATGATAGGAATGTGCTTTCCTTCTTAAAACAAGTGTATTGGAGAGAAAAATGTTATGTTCTAGGACTTTTTTCCCCTGAATTTTAGATGTTTTTGCTTATTATGTTTAGTTTAAGATAAAATTAGAATATTACATAAATGCAAATATAGAATTTATTTATATATTTGTGCAGCATGGCTAATTATTAGCTGCCTAACACTCCTCCTACAGGCAAAATTATAAAATTGCATCTTTTGCTTATAAAACCATTTTGATATGTATATTGGCTAAATATTTATATTAAAAATGTCTCCTGTTTCATGTGAAGGACTGAATAAACATTTGGGTATCTGAAAAGTTTTAGAATCTTCCTGCTTATCTCACAGTATAGTTTTATAATTTGAATAAGGTAGTATATTTAAAACTACCTTGTGTACTGTAAAGTACTATAAAAATATGGTCATAATGCAGTTGATTTGTTTCATAAATTATGTAACAGTAAGATTCAACTCAAACTTTGCAAAAGTATTTTCTATGAAAGAGTAAAGCAGAAAGAGTACATATTTTCTGCATGTCCAGTGTGACCATTGTTTTAACATATCTTCTGTGCACTGCCAAGTCCAAATGGAATATGAATTATGTAAGAAATTCTGTATGATGATGAATTCATTAAGAGATAGTGCTGTATAAATGAGGCATGATGTAAAAATTATAGCTAGATGAATACATTATAATTTTTCTATACATTAAAAAAATGAATAGCAAAACCCCCCACAAAAGAATCTGGTTAAAAAGTGCACAGATAACCTGAGTAGACATTTTTCCAAATAAGATATGCCTATAGCCAACTGGTACATAAACAGGTGCTCAGCATCACTAATCATCAGGGAAATGCAAATCAAATCACAAGGAGGTATCACCTCACACCTGTCAGAATGGGTATTTTCAGGGCTTCCCTGGTAGCGCGGTGGTTGAGAGTCCGCCTGCCGATGAAGGGGACATGGGTTCGTGCCCCGGTCTGGGAAGATCCCACGTGCCGCGGAGCGGCTGGGCCCGTGAGCCATGGCCGCTGAGCCTGCACGTCCGGAGCCTGTGCTCTGCAACGGGAGAGGCCACAACAGTGAGAGGCCTGCATACAGAAGAAAAAAAAAGAAGAATGGGTATTTTCAAAAAGACCAGAAATAACAAGTGTCGGTGAGGATGTGGAGAAAAGGGAACCCTCGTGCATTGTTGGTGGGAATGTAAATTGGTGCAGCCACTATGGAGGCCCGTCAAAAAATTAAAAATAGAACTACCATATGATCCAGCAATTCCACACTTCTGGGTATTTATCCGAAGGAAACAAAAACACTAACTCAAAACAGATATCTGTGCCCCATATTGATTGCAGCATTATTTACAACAGCCAAGACGTGGAATCAACCTAAGTGTCCGTCAGTTGATGAATGGATACAGAAGATGTGGTGTGTGTGTGTGTGTGTGTGTGTGTGTGTGTGTGTGTGTGTATACATATATATATATATTTGCATGCCATACCACAGAGTACTCTTCAGCTATGAAAAGGAAGGAAATCCTGCCATCTGGGACAACATAAATGGACCTTGAGGACATTATGCTATGTGAAATGAGTCAGAGAAAGACAAATGTCATATGATCTCACTTATATGTGGAATATTATTAAAAAATTCCCCCAAAGAAACCAGAACATGTCGATTCAGAGAACAGATTTCCAGAGGTTGGGGGACAGGGTGTCAGAAGAACTGGAAGAACCTAAAAAAAAAGAGTTATTTATTCCTAATAACTTGATATGTGAATCAGATGGCATATGATACCATTTCTTTCTCTTCCTCTCAGAGCAGACTTTCGGAATTACACTATTAAAGGTGTGAGAGGAATTTTGGACATCATAGATTCATACGATAATTCATAGAACGATAAAGTGAAAGAGTGAAGGCAGCAGAGAAATTAAACTGGAAAGAACTTTGGAGGCCATCTAGTTCATTTTCCCTCATGTGGTGGAGTGCAGTCACGTGACACTCTTGGTGGAAGAACACCCAGCCTCGGCTTGGGCACCCTGTGATGGAGTCAGTGTGTGCCGTTACTGGACAATACTGATGGATATTCTCAACTGGAGTTCAGGGTCATATTAGAAAAGAGCACCTCCTTTGTGCTAACTTACAAAAAGGTGCTCTTTCTTCTGGGCTGATGTAGCCCAAGGTCACCTCGCATGCTGAATAGGAGTACTGGCTGGATTGCAAACCTACCTGACCCTTTGCCAAATGCCTTTGTGCAAGACATAAACTGCAAGAACTTGTGAGCTGACGTTTGCCACCTTGTGACTTTCAGTGTTGACGTTATCTTTAGTAGTGATACAAAATAAATGAAATACGTGTCTTCCATGAGCTTTGAGGTATTTGAAAACAGATTTCATGTCTGCCCGTGATCTCTCTTGTTCAAGACAGGCAATTCCACCTCCTTCAGTCAATCTTGGTAGTAACAAAGCTGCTAGACCTTATCACGCTGATTGTCATTATCGTGGTCAAAGACACTTCTCTGAACGTAGCCTTGATCTCTGCCAGCTCAGGGCCCATGGGAGTGCCTAGTCACCAGATAATTTTACCTCCTTTCTGACCCTGGGCAGAGTTGTCAAAAGAGTGGGGTTTATTTTCACTTTTTTTTCCTCCTTCTAGAACCATGTGTTTAACTTTTGACACTTTTACCAAATCTTCTCTTTGAATTCTTTCCCTTTGGCTCTTTATGTCTCTACTTGAAGCCCTCCATTCCCTGGAGATGCCTCTAATGGTTCCTGATCTCACGGAGCAGGAGGCTAGGTAACCTGATAAAACTGTTACAAAAGATGCTAGTACGCTGAGGCATTACTCACTTCCAGTTTTACCTACATTTTAATAAAAATCTGGATCGTAAATGTTCCATGAATCAGATCCAGCTAGAGAGGGAGAGAATTATGGGTGAAAAGTTCTTTTTATTATCCCTAGGATAATTGTGTATATATATGACCAATCCCATTTCTAATAATAGGATCTCAGGGAGTTGGAACTTTATCCCTGGGGACAATGAATAGTAATCAGTGGTGTTTATGTAGGGAAGAGATGTGGTTAAACATGTGCTTGAGAAAGGTCATTCTAGCTAGAGTGGGATAAATGTTAGAGGGAAACTGGAGGAGAGGCTGATGTAGTTTGCGTATTAAAGATGGTGGTGACTAGGTTTAGGGCCTTGGCTTGAGGAATGTTGGATGCAGCCACATAAACTAAAAGACAGAAACCACTGGCTTTGGGTATGGAGGGGTTTTGGAGAGTAAAAGAAAGGGATACTCTAGAAAGAAGACATTTTCTTATCCTGGGTAGTGGGGAGTGGATGATGGAACACACAAAAGAATAGTGTAACTGAAAGGCAGTATATTTGAAGGTGGAAATGACGGATTCTATTTTGAACTTATGAAGTTTGAAGTACCTAAGGGACAGGAAAGAAAATGACATCTCAGTACCTTATCCCATCATAGAATTTTATCACCAGACTAAGAAATGTTTCCTTACATTCAAATCAGAACTCATCTGATTTGACTTCAGCCTGTTTCCTCAACATTCAGTATCAACCTCAAGACATTTCCTCAGAAAGACAATATTGGAGGAAGGTAGTAATATTTAAACTGAAGGTTGGTGTGCATGGGGGATCCCAGCACAGTGAGAACTGTGTGTTCAAAGAGTTGTAAATGATAAAAACTCCAAATTTCCTATGTAAGAGGCGTGTCAGTCTCATTGGCAAAGGAAAGTAGTTGAAAGAAGAGGCCAGTAACTTTCTTTTGGAAGTGCAGCTGCCCAGCAGCCCCCTGTTGATGTCTTTGTGAAGTGGAGTGATCTGAATCTGGTTCTTTCTGCTTCCAGAGCCCAAAACACTGTCTAAACACACGTTTTGATTTCTTCTACTCCTTCCAACTAGTAGTTCAGATTACTCTCTATCCTTTTCCCCTATATTATTTTTCTTCATAATCACTTAATACTACTTTATATATATTGTACATTCATTGAAAAAAATCAGTGCGTATCCTCTGTCTCCAGAAGGTAACCTCCCTGAGGCCAAGGACTTGATAAACTTTGTTCATTGTCCTAGTATATTGTGGTCAGGTTTCAGTCATCTTGTCCGTCTGTTGTTCCGGATCAGTCATCTTATTTAACTTTTACAATATCTCTTAAAAAATTACTGTTCTTGGATAATTTGCGTCAGTGTATAGTCACATTTCACCTGCAAGATGAAAGGAAGAAATAGACTATTACTTCAAAATTTCTCCTAAGTAAAAATAGCATTCAGCTACAAGATAATTTTAAGGCTAATTTTGTTTTGGATTCGAAAAGCTTTACCAAAGTAAGCTTTGGAATAAAAGCGAGACTTGATAAACTGACTCTCAGCATAAATATTTCTTCCTAATATCCTTAATTATTTTTAATGTGTGTTTGTAAGACATTTTATTATTTTGCTTTTTAAGGTTGCAACTACTTGCTGAAGTTATAGATGAGTGATCAGCACACAATCATTTACGATAACCTAAATTTATTAATATTAAATATTTCATTTTCTTGTAGCTTTCTTCTGAATAGAATTTAATAGAGAGAGGTTTTATTCATGTGAATGTTAACGGCATTTGAATAAGCTGTGGGAGAATTATAAGGTAATGCTGCTGGATACAGAATGATTCTTTTAGACTCCAAGACTGATCATTTTTAACAATATCTAAAAGCATTGTAGGAAAAGCTTGAACCATGCTGGCCCCAGGGACAGACAGGCATGAAAGATTAATGTAATCTTGCATATAATGATGCACATTCTTACACAAAAACATCCATCTGCAGTGTCACGTCAGTCAGCAGAAATCTTTGATGGGTGGGTACAGCTGGGCTGTCTCTTCTGGCAAAGCTGCCCTAGAAAATGCTAAATGTGGTTGGGATGCTTGGTGCCATCTGCAGTGTGCCAGTTTATCCTGTCTTCTCTGGCATTTGCAACACCGCATAGGGCATCATGACTGTAGAGGCAGCAATAGGGAGTGACAGATTCATTTCCTCAGAGAATCTGGGCTCTGGTGGGCCTGTGTGCCACCCTTCTTGGCGTTGGGTCTGTTATCCTTGGTGTTGGCTTTGCCTCACATTTTCACATCCAACTCCTCCTCTTTTTAGTCTAGCAGTTCCAGACACACATTCTTCTAGTATGTAAATCTTACACTAACCTTTCAACTAATTTATTCATGTAAGGTTGCCAAAGTGATTTAACATTGACTATTTGGTGCCAGCTAATATGCCTTATTTTCAAAATACTGCTGCTCCTAGGCTTCTGATTTAAAGGAAATGTGTCTTATTTAGGGAACACTAAACAGACAGGCACCAAGATAAATTATCTAATGGGATATCCCCAAATGACTTATGTAGTTGGAACAAATATATGACCCTCTTTTACATAAAGCTGTAAAACATAACAGGCAAGTAACACTTAATCCTCTTTCCCATGATTAAAATATAAATATTCAAGAATAAATGTTGTTTTACGACCTGACCATATGTTTAGCGTATTATTTTGCCAAACCAAGTTTAAAAGTGTAGATCATTTGTTTAAAACTTTCATCTTTTTCTGTGTTGTTTTTTTTCTCATATAGTAACAGAATATGAAGGGCATGCCGTGTCACTGCTAAAAGAATGTGAACTACAGGGATTTGATGGGTAGGTTGTATTATTAATCTATAACTGTCATATGGCTTATGTTATTAAATGTTTTCATTAGTTTTTAGCCGCATATTTGAGACTTACAATTTTTAAATGTTTGTGATGTATGTAATTAGGCTGTAGTTCATTTGTATCTGTGTAATAACAGTGCTGATAATGTACTACGGCATAGTCATCCACCTTGCAGGACCGGGCATAGGAAAGCAAAAGGAGGGATATAAATGTAAGTCCTGAGAAATCACAGTGTATCACCTTACTCTTACCTAATGTGTATACATTTGCCTCTGTAGTCCTTAATTCTTGGCTTTAACCCTGTGAGTATATAGAAAAGCATTGATGGAACATATTGTATTGATTGTATGATATAACTATACTATGATCATTTTTTGCAAATTTATTGATAGTATTAATAGCTACCCACTGGTTAATTTGGATATGATTGACTGAGTGTAAATATTCTGTAAAAACAAATATATATTTTTCAGGATGAAAAAATATGCTAATTTTACTTACCTTCTCTAATTTAGTAGCTACCAAATAAGTATGTTATTCACAGTAGGCATTAGAAACTGTTGTTTGCAATACATTGCTGGTGTGTGTAGAAATTGTTCACTGGCATGCAAACATTAGAAACAAGGCAAGTGACATATACTTTAATTGACATTTTTAAAATTTAGGTGAATCAATTTGCTAAAGTGATGGATTGATGTACAAGACTAAAAACATATTCTTTTAGGGAAGATGTTTTTTGCAAGGGTGGATATTTCAGAGTTTTAAAAGGTGGCAGGTATGTGAATTGTTTGTGTAACGTGGTAATGGACAGGGGGGCAACAATACACTCACAATATCAGGAAGGGCATTTGGGTTTTTCAACTGAAATGAAAAGCTTTGCTCTTCCTGAAAAATTATTAGAATGTGTTAGAGAGGAAAGTGCTGCAATCAGAATTAGTAGGGTTGTTTTTCAGACGTGCTTAATATTTGTTGGTGTGAAAAGTATTATTGGATGAAGAAGAAAGTTTGGTAAGTAAAACATAATTTTTCAAAAAGGAATTTATATTTCTAAATTTTATTTTATTTTTTTATACAGCAGGTTCTTATTAGTCAT
This sequence comes from Delphinus delphis, assembly GCF_949987515.2. Classification (NCBI taxonomy): domain Eukaryota; kingdom Metazoa; phylum Chordata; class Mammalia; order Artiodactyla; family Delphinidae; genus Delphinus; species Delphinus delphis. The sequence continues at coordinate 51,740,693 of NC_082689.1, forward strand.
CCATTTTATACACATCAGTGTATACATGTCAATCCCAATTGCCCAATTCATCACACCACCACCACCCAACCCCCTGCCACTTTCCCCCCTTGGTGTCCATACGTTTGTTCTCTACATCTGTGTCTCTATTTCTGCCCTGCAAACCAGTTCATCTGTACCATTTTTCTAGGTTCCACATATATGCGTTAATATACGATATTTGTTTTTCTCTTTCTGACTTACTTCACTCTGTATGACAGTCTCTAGATCCATCCACATCTCTACAAATGACCCAATTTCGTTCATTTTTATGGCTGAGTAATATTCTATTGTGTATATGTACCACATCTTCCTTATCCATTCGTCTGTCGATGGGCATTTAGGTTGATTCCATGTCCTGGCTATTGTAAATAGTGCTGCAATGAACACTGGGATGCATGTGTCTTCTTGAATTATGGTTTTCTCTGGGTATATGCCCAGTAGTGGGACTGCTGGGTCATATGGTAATTCTATTTTTAGTTTTTTAAGGAACCTCCGTACTGTTCTCCATAGTGACTGTATCAATTTACATTCCCACCGACAGTGCAAGAGGGTTCCCTTTTCTCCACACCCTCTCGAGCATTTGAATTTAATTGAGGGGAGCAAATCTAGATGGCAATGTTGTATAAATACTGAGCATGAAGAATATGAGGTAGGAGATTACTTCAGAGCTTTATACTTAGAGCTAGACAGATTGATTAATAGGCTACATTTAGGAAATTATCTTGCAAGTAGACAATTTAGGAAAAGTAATTGGGGGAATCATGCCTACCAGCTACCTACCTTAATATGCTGCATAGTCCTGAAGCACAGCTTGTGAGTATATAAGAGATGTTGCATTGCAAATAAGTCCTTGCTTCGAAACGTGATTATATAAATAATAACAGGTATTTGTAGGTATTAGACCTGGTCTTGCCTGTCCACGTTATGAAATGTTCTGATAGATGTGGTATCTATAACTAAGTTCCATTGGTAATTAACTATGCAAGGATCAAGAAGAACTTTGCAGAATGATGAAAGACTATAGCACAACAAGTAATGTTTTTCTCTTTACCTGAACATACTTAATTCTTGTTTATTCCACATGGCAGGTGCTGTTATTTTGCAGTGTGGCAGCGCAAGATATATAGATCCTTTAGTTATTAACTACATTTTTTTAAACCAAGTAGTTTGGCCTAACCATTATGTCAATTGAGTTCCAGTGAGTTCACTGTTTCTAAACTCTATAGCAGGGGTCCCCACCCCCCGGGCTGAGGACCGGTCCGGTCTGTGGCCTGTTAGGAACTGGGCCATACGGCAAGAGGTGAGCAGTGGGCAAAGGGAGTGCAGCTTCATCTGCCGCTTCCCATCCCCGCCATCGTTTGCATTACCGCCTGAACCCATCCCACCTCCACCGCCCACCGTCTGTGGAAAAATTGTCTTCCACCAAACAGGTCCCTGGTGCCAGAAAGGTTGGGGACCGCTGCTCTACAGCATGCTGAATTAATTAGAACTTATAATAATTTAAAATTTCTATTGCAAGTTGTCTCATCTTTCTAAGATCCTTTAAATAGCTTATTTATTTATTTATTTGAGCCCAGTCTTTCTAGTTAGGAGACGAAGTGGTGGTTGGGATAACTGTCTTAATAAAATAGTAATTTTAAGTCACTCTACTTAGAATTACATAGAGAAGTATACGTATAGGAGAACAATGGAAACAGTTTCTGTAGGCACTTCCAAAGAACAATTCTCTAACAAGTAGAGTTGTTTGAAAGTGGAAGACACTACATTCATGAGTTCCCTGTTCCTGAATCTGTTCAAAGAGTGGCTATAGGAGGACTTTTTGAGAAATTGATACAAAAGACTCAAGGTCGGGATAAGGTAACCCCAGGATTCTATGGTATTTTGATGAAAGAGGAGCTCAACTTGAGTCTGAAGCATCTCTGCCTGACTCTAGTGGAGCTGTTGGTAGGGAGTGACTAGGAAATCATCTAAAGCTTTTTAGACACAGACCAGACAGAGAGTTTTAAGATCCAAGAGAAATTCTATGTATATTTTTCAGTAAAGCAAAATGATTAGTAAATAATGTTTAAGAAGATTATTTGTTAAATTTTTGGAGTTTTTTTAATGAGTTGCATATGTTTCTATGAAGACATATTGTGACATATTCCTAATGCCAACAGGAACAGTGTATCAGTTCTCATGACAGCTTGTGTGCAGCTCCAGTGTGTTCTAGCAAATACTCTCAGATTCACTGCTAGAGCTTGCAGGAGCGTCCGTTTCCATATTGACCCCTCTTTACACTGGCATGAATAGGAAGTTTTGTAAAGGCAAAGAAAAGTGTAATATTGGGTGCATAGACTTGAAGCGGTAACAGCTGGATTTATGAATGTGAAAATTGTTAAGCTAATCTGTAGCTCTTATGCAATTATACATATACTAATATTTTCCTGTTTTATTTCACAGCATTTTAAAATTTTAATTTGTTGAATTATAGTTTTTTCCTCCTTTTAATTTCATGAGAATCTAGACATTATTTGGCTTGCACTAACATTTTATCACCACCATATCTGTATTACTAAATAAGGTTAAAAAAAAGTATCTCTTTTCAAAAAAAATTTTAAGTCAAAAATGCAATAATAAACATTTCAATAATGATATGGGTTGATAGACAAATACACGAACAGCAATTTAAAAATTTTCCTGTCACTTTTTAAAAAAGAGAAGTAAGATATTAGCCCCCAGTTGTACTTTTCTAGACAGAAAAGCTCTACTTTGGGTCATGGCAAGAAAGAGTTTGCTTATTCTGAAAACACAAGGTGTACCACTTGTAAAGGTTTATGTTTTAGGGTAGCTCTTAAGTGTGGTTAAATTATCTCATTATAAAAAGTTTAGTTTTTGCCTTTTCTTGTAATATCTAGACTCTTGCGATATGTTTGTATTAAGCATATTCCCTAGGTTGAGTAACTATATCTTGAGATGATCTCAGTGATCTAGTAGTTGTCAAGATAAATAAATATATTCCTTTCTCACTTATTTAATTCCACAGTGATTCTACTGGTAAACGGATTTCCAAAATAATAAAACTCTCATAAGGCTATTTTCATTAGGTTTTATATATAAGAAAGGAGTCTAATATATCAAATAGTAGTGTAGTTTCTAAGGCCAAATTGTCTTGGTTCAAAATCTCATTCCATAGCTTACTATAGTATGACCTTGGAAAAGTCGCTTAATCTTTTTATGTCTTAGTTTCCTAATCTGTAAATTGGGAGTAAAAGTATCTATTGCATACAGTTATTGTTCAAATTTAAAAAGTTAATACATGGAGAGTGCTGACAACAGTGTCTGGTACATAGTAATTGTTCACTAAATGTTACTTTATTGTTATAATTATCACTTGTTATAGTTTCAAAATATTTAACACAGAATGTGTTATAAATTTATTTATTTATTTATTTTTGGCTGTGTTGGGTCTTCGTTTCTGTGCGAGGGCTTTCTCTAGTTGCGGCGAGCGGGGGCCACTCTTCATCGCGGTGCGCAGGCCTCTCACTACCTCGGCCTCTCTTGTTGCAGAGCACAGGCTCCAGACGCGCAGGCTTAGTAGTTGTGGCTCACGGGGGGCCCATTTGCTCCGCGGCATGTGGGATCTTCCCAGACCAGGGCTCCAACCCGTGTCCCTTGCATTGGAAGGCAGACTCTCAACCACTGCGCCACCAGGGAAGCCCCAGAATGTGTTATGACAAAATTGCAAACGTTTTTGTAGCAGAGCATGTTCATAGAAAGGCCATTTCTACTAACTCTAGCAATGAGTTAACATGTGCTATAACTGGATGCACGATTCCAGGGTTCAAGTGTTGACATACTATATGGAAGAGGCAAGTTCTTTGTACTAAGTTAGATGCTGTGTTGGAAGACTTTACGGGTCCCTTTTAGGCCACATACACTTCGGTTGGTAGACAGGCATGGAACTGAAAGTTATAATTAAGTTCACAGAACGTTTGGAAATCTGCTCATAGAGGTTTTTGAAATCATACAGATAAGGTTCAAATGAAACCTTGGCTTCCCCATATATAAGGATGAGGCTAACGCTTACTTTACAGAATTCTGGGAATTTAACAGAAAAGAGCCAATGTATTACCTGATGTGAAGTTGGTCCTCGGCAGGTATAATCACTTTTCTCTGAATCAGTGACCACACTGATGGCCCCTGGAATCGGTTCAGACAAAATAACACCCCCAGCCAAAAATGACCTGGGTCGTATCTCATATCCTGGAGTTTCTTCTAATTAGGATAGACCTGGATCGCCCAGGCTATGTGCAGCCCTAGTGCTGAACCCCACCTAGGTGCCGGGGCTGGAAGGCTGAGAGGTAGAAGGGGTTGATGCAAAAAGTATTCTTAGCCTCTGGATTCACCAACTTCTGGAGCTTCCTAAACTTAGGGAACCAGGACCCCCTGCTGATTATGGCCCACAGGCTGTTTTGTTTGGCACATACAATTTTTAAATATATTGAATGCTAGTTGTGAGTGTTTGTAAGTTAGGAGACTGTCCCCAAAATCAGGACCCGTGGCTTCCCTAGAGAAATCAGAAGATGTGGTCCTCGAAAGCCTACCTCCTGGGTGACGGGAGTGGGCTGGTGCTGAGAAGCTGCCTGTTCTTTAGACTGAGCAGACTCTTCTGCTCCTGCTGGGCCTTGGAGGCCTTGGGGTGTGACCCCTGCTCTCAGTAACACAAAATCTTTTCCTTTTGGGTAAATTGATGTGATTTTGATACTTAAGATTATTTTGCATCTTTTATTTTTTATTTTTTTTGCGGTACGCGGGCCTCTCACTGTTGTGGCCTCTCCCGTTGCGGAGCACAGGCTCCGGACGCGCAGACTCAGCGGCCATGGCTCACGGGCCCAGCCGCTCCGCGGCATGTGGGATCTTCCCGGACCAGGGCACGAACCCGTGTCCCCTGCATCGGCAGGCGGACTCTCAACCACTGCGCCACCAGGGAAGCCCCTATTTTGCATCTTTTAAACACGAATGATTATGACAAAACTTCTGATACCTTGTATGACTTTCATGGATTCCCACCCCATCACTCCTGTAGTGTACATATGGTGAGGTTTTAAAAAAAATATTAGTAGTACTGACTAGGGTCAAAGGGTAGTAACACTAATTTTAAAAGTGCCATATCGCAGTAATGTCCAGGAGATGAAAACTAGTTCAGGTTTGCAATTAACATTTACATACTAATGATAATTAGCAGTTCCTTAAATTAAAGCCTCATATTTTACATGATTTTTATTGCTGTCTGTCTTTTCAGAACTATATTGAAAATTAGCAGGATTTTATGACTTTGGCTTGTGTTAGTTAAATGAATTGCAACGACTATTATTAACATAAACAAGATGAGGATAATATGCTTTGGGATATTAACTGAGCAAAATTCAGGTCAGATGTGAATTAACATGTTCAAGTGTTTAATGCCTCTTAACCCATTTAAAAATATTTTGCCTACGGGGTATCATCTAGGTATGATATTTGTGAAGTAAACTTTATCAGAGCAGTGCTAATGTCTTCTTATCCATTGACACATGTTGAAGTGTTTGAAGGTGTGAGTAATCACACGCACTGAATATATAAAATTAATATTGGGTTGGCCAAAAAGTTCGTTCGGGTTTTTCCATAAGCTGTTACGAAAACTTTTTGGCCAACCCAATATTTTAAAGTCAAAATTTCACGAATTATCACCAATTGTTTTGATGTTGTTCATTCTTTGACTTAATTTCTTCTTTTCTAGTGTGGTCTGTGTTGGTGGAGATGGATCTGCCAGTGAAGTAGCCCATGCTTTGCTTCTTAGTGCCCAGACGAATGCCGGGGTGGAAACAGACAGCATCCTGACTCCTGTCCGAGCCCAGCTTCCACTTGGTGTGATACCAGCAGGCAAGGGAGGGGCCACGGATTTGCCAAATGGAACCCCTCGCCTATCTTCCCCTGGTTTACTTCCTAACCTAGGCAGTGTCACACAGAGTTAAACGCACAGACTTTGAGTTTGAAAGACCCACGCTTGGCATCTCCACTAGCATATGTGAGACTCTGGCCAAGTTATTTAATTTCTTTGAGGCTTATTTTTCTAATTCATAAAAGAGAGATAACACACATGACACTCACTTTATTACAAGGTTATTATAGTATTAAATTAGATAGTATACGTGCAGGGTTTAATACATAGTTAAGCAAACAATAAATGGGACCGTTATTCTACCTTCCCACATAAAGGTCTAATGATCACACAGTCCCAGATGTGAAATTTTGAAACAGGGCCATTCCAGTCAAGCTGTTTATAATTTCTTGGGGGGGTAAAATGTGGTAACTCAATTCCCATAGTTGAAGTGTAAACAGATAAGCTTGAATATGCCAAAAGGATTCATCCTGACTGCTGTACCTCCAGCAGCTAGAACAGAATGTGATACAGTGAACACTCGATAAAGTCTAAGTGAATAAATGGAAAGAAGACATTACAGAGCAAGTACCACTTGAATTGCACCTAAAAATAGGTAGGACAATTTTTTTTCTGGCCTGAAAGATGGGAATGAGTTATTTTCTTGGCTACAAAAATAATAAATGGCAAGGCAAAATCCAGGAATGCTGAGGAATAGAAAACAGGCCATTTGTTTCGTAGTACTGGTGTCAAAACAGGTCCACATCATGGTGGCTCCTGGATGCCACAGGAAGGGGTCTGAATTGCAGTTGATGATCAGTAGGGAACAATGGGAGGTTTAGAGCAAGGGAGCAACCTGCTGGGAGCCTGTTCTAGGAAGATTCCTGATTAGGGGAAGGGAGGAAAAGGAAGTGGAGGTCAGAGCCAGGGAGAGCAGCCAGAGCAACACTGGGATCCAGAGAAGACAAAAGTATCTTTTGCAGGTTTATTATATGAGTCCCTCCTCTCAAATTATTATTGAAACAAACAGTAGTGAAGGAAAGTGACTTTTTTTTCCACTTTAGAACATCACATGTTATTATCTCTACAAGAAAAGCGGAAACAATTACAGTTGACCCTTGAACAATTTACAGTTGGCCCTCCTTTCCTCTGCATCCTCGAATTCAACCATCCGGAGACCATGAAGTACTGTAGTAATTACAACTGAAAAATATCCATGTCTAAGTGGACCCACTCAGTTCAAACCTGTGTTCAAGGGTCAACTGTATTCTTTCCTATGAAAATAGAAGACACATGGTTACACATGGTTGAAAAAAAAGCAACATTCTATCCATTTGATGACCAGAGTCATTTAGTATGAATTTCAGTATATTTAGTATTGTTAATTGACAAAGAGCAAAAGACACACCAATGCCCTTCTAGAGAAAAAAGTCTTTCATAAAAATAAGAATTTAAAAGGAGAGGGATATTGGGGTATATCCTGATGATTGTAAAAACCTGTTAAGAAAAATCTGTGAGAAAGACCCCCTTAGGTACAAGAGAACAAAATGCATCAACTCAAAACGATGCATTTGGGCTGCACTCTGACCTTTCTGTGTCACTTTAGAAGTGCCGTCTGTAATGGTGGAAATTTCCCAACATTTCCTTCTGTACAGAGTGGATGTGCTTAGGTCACTGTTTCTCTTCCTTAGTACTTACACCCCTGAAGTCACTCATTCACTGCTCTGCATCAAAAGTGGAAAGATGGGTGTCCCCATGGATCTTCATTTGACATAAAGTGAATAGCTAGCTAGAAAAACTGGTGGTTATGCTTACATTTTTAATACGTAACTCAGATGTTATAAAGGAACAGCATTGAGTTTTATTATCATTTATACTTTTTTTATATACATTATACTTTTTAAGCATATTTCTGATTTTGAAAGCATTTTTTAGATACAGTGGATATGTAGAAATGCCATTGGAACACTTTTTGTTTAGAAGATACAGCCTGTTGCCAAAACTTTAGTGGTTGTATAGAGTTCTAGGAGGAGGAAGTCATGTGCAGGATGTATTTAATATGAGGACTCTATGTCTGGTCAGGGCTTTGATAATGAATGGGAACACGAGCTAGGCAGGAAGTTTCTAAGCTAACGCAGAAGAGAGTCTGCCTTTGAAGCCATTTGCCTCCTGGAGAGAGACACCCAGAGGGAGAGTGTTTAGTAAATTACTCCACTGAGCCAACAGACTAAGCCGCTGAATTATGGTCAGACTCAGATGGATCAGATGTGGGGAAGCCTGTATTTGAACTGCTGGCCATTAGCAACGGTGTTTGTTGCTATGGGAACTGGTGCTAAGGAACTATACAGAGAGATTCCGATTAAGGGGATGAGGGGGAGGATAGGGAAAAAAGCCAGAGAGGACATAAAAATAAAAAAGCAATCCAGTTGTTGTAAAACAAGGCTCAATCCACATACTGATGACTGGGAACCATATATTTCTATAGCATTCACATAAATAAATTCATGCTTTCCAATTAATTTGAGGAGAATAAAATATTGCCAAGGGACTGTTAATTTCTGTGATATTTCAGGCAAAGAACCAAAGTGTAGGTGCAGTTTTCATGAGAATTTTAGATATGCTTGACTAGGAAGTCATTACATCACATTTATCTGTTTGGATGTGGGAGACATTAATGGCCTTATGAATATTCATGATGTCTGGTTAATTAAGTAAATTGTTCTGCAGAAGTGCTTGCACTTCCAAGGACAATTTTTTTTTCTTTTTGCCTCTGTAGTCTCTGCCTGGTTCTTCTACCAGTCATGCTTTACATGAGCTGCTACTTCTGTCCTTACTCATTGGATGTGGCACATTTTAGCAGGTTTGGGGTGGCGGTGGTGAGCAGAGTTGCTGGTAGTGTTAAGAAAAATAACTTTTCAGGCTAATTAAAATGTTTACCTTGAGGTAGAACATTTATAGCTTTTGTGAGAATGCTAAAATTACATAGTTTTTATTTATGTGAGCAGCATGTTCTTTTGGCATGTAGATATCTTTTTGGTTGGATCCCATTTTGTTTCTGGAAATTGTACTCTTTTAGATTATTCAAACAAAAATATGGAGCAATCTATAGTTTTATAATTTTACATCTACTTTCTTCATGAACTCTCCTTTTAAATTCAGAGTGTTAAAAACGTTCTTAAGGATTAAGGTACAGGTCAAGCAGAGTAGAAGATGACTGAGATGATTTTCTGATTTCTGGTCATGTCTGTCATCACTGCCAAGTTCAGTGGAATTAAAGAAAAGTGGCAAAGTTGCAAAGCCTGAGAAGACATAGAAATAAAAAAGCAATGAAATAAAAATTCTAAGAGGATTTGTACTTTGGCATACTTAGCATACTTCAAACTCACAGGGAATGAATGGTCTTTATTTTCTTGAGCCATGATATGTGTCATTCTCTATTGCACATGACAACATTACATTTTGTTTTTTAATAGTCTTTCTAGAGGAATGCTTTTATGGTCTACTCTTAATTAACCATGGTAATGGAGGAAATGTGTTTCATGGAGTACTGTAATCCATCGATAATCTTAAATATCTCACTCTAATTATGCGGCCTCCTCCAAAACCTTTACCATAAATCCGATTGGGAAGCAAAATTGATTTGTTTTTGCTTTTTCCCCCCACCCATTCCAAGTTAATTAGTATTAGACAGCCAAAGGGCAGGCTGTAGAGGGTCAAAGAATAACTGGAAAAACCTAGGTAATTGACTCCTGGTAAAGATCCACTGAGGAACCGGTTTCTGGATCACTTTTTCTCAGACCTTAGGGTGCATACAAATCACCTGGAGAACTTGCTAAGACACGGGCACGGGGGCCCCACTCCCAGATACTCCCTTTCCATTGGTTGGAGGTGGAACCCAGAAATTTCCCGTTTTTTTTTTTTTTTTTTTTTTTGCGGTACGCGGGCCTCTCACTGTCGTGGCCTCTCCCGTTGCGGAGCACAGGCTCCGGACGCGCAGGCTCAGCGGCCGTAGCTCACGGGCCCAGCCGCTCCGCGACATGTGGGATCTTCCCGGACCGGGGCACGAACCCGTGTCCCCTGCATCGGCAGGCAGACTCTCAACCACTGCGCCACCAGGGAAGCCCCAGAAATTTCCCTTTTTAACAAGCTCGCAAGTAATGTTGATGCCGCTGATCCTCGAACCATACGTTCTGGAGGAGGGCCTCTCCATATGCATAACCTGAGGATCTTATAAAATGCAGACTATGCCTCCTTAGGTCTGGAGTGGGGCCTGAGAGTCAAGAGTGTAATAAACACGGAGGTGTGGCCATTGCTGCTGGGCTGTGGGACATATTCTGAGTAACAAGGGTCAGAACATAAAGTACTGTTCGATGAATCAGTTAAAACCAGTTTACCAATTGGTTAAGGGGGACATTTCTTTGCATTGGTTTCACTAGAGGTCTGGAAATCATGAATGCTTAGATAGGTACCTCACGATGACTATTGTTTTAATGACAGTCTTGCTTGATAATGGCTTCATTGACTCAGCTTCTCCAGATGAGCAGCCCAAGCATAATACATCTGTTCAAAGTGACACAAACCGAAGGGATTACATATGACCACACAGGAAAGGTCCTGATTAGCTAGCCTTTGCATTGGTAGCGATTGTACACAGTACATCCATGCTTTCACAGTTCTTGGCTGTTACTGGACTTAAATCAAGAAAAATGTAGCTTCTTAATTTTAAATGCTTTTTACCTCCTGGGAATGGCAGTGGCTAGCTGGTATTTTCCCCTTCGAAACCAGGCCTTTACCCGAAGATCTCAGACACACACAAATGTTACAGGGGCCTGACTTGAGAAAGCTCTTTCTCTTTGTAGGCTGGTGGGAAAAATTCATGTGGATCTTAAATAATCTTAGTGATTATGGAAAACAGAAACCTATAATGTCTCAATACAGATTCTCAAACTATGGCAAATACCATGGGATGAAGAGTTTTCTTCATCTGGGGTACCATTTTTCAGATAATAGAAGGGATCTCCATTTGGTTGAGAGCTTTAAAATGTATTTAAAGCATATCTTTTGTACTTTATAGTGATTCTATACTTTTTTCTTAGTTATTATTTGGCTTTTTTGTGTTTATGCATTTGTCTGCTTTCCAGAGCCATCCTTCTGCTGTTGGTGCGCATTTTGGTAAAGAAGCCCGTTTATTAAAGTTGAATGGAGCAGATTTTGATATAACTAGCACTTTTTCAGGTAGAAAACAGACATTCATGATGGAAGAAGCTGTGAGCAAGTAGATACTATAACTTGTTTCCTAATTTTTAAGTTATTTAAAGATTAAATAATAATTGAGTAGCCATTCAGTGTGCATCTATGATGTGAACAAAAACTTATACACTTATACACTTCCACTTAATTTTTCATTTGAACATTACATAGTGACATCTCTATAAAGTAGGAGCAAATGGTTAATTTAAAATGTTTGCTATACTGATCATACATGTTTTAAATTTGATTTGGCAGGATCTACTAATGTATTGGCACATTCTCTTCATGGAATTTCTCATGTGGTAACTGCAACTTTGCACATTATAATGGGTAAGAATTCTTCCAAAGAAGTTTATGTTTTATAAGGAAGTTTCTATTTATATAAGGAAGGCTATTTTATATCCTTCAGGCTTGTCTAAGACAGATTCTTTATCTCTCAAAGCAGGGAAATGTCTGACTAAAAACCAAAAGTCAGTTAGGCAAAGCTTCACTATTGTGACTGCTGATTTTTTCAGAATACAGGTGCACTAAAGAGTAGTAAGTGAAGTTTTACTATAATCTTGATAGAAAATAATAGAATAATGTTCAAGATCACAATTTGATAACCAGGTCAAGAAAATCCATGCATACTGATGAAATATATCAGGTACTGTTGTTTGACTACCAAAACTCTAGGACTAGTTATTAAAAGAAAAAAAAAAGCACAAGAAAAAAACTTTTAGCCAGTGTACTTCCACTAGACCTTTTATTATCTCAACTGATATAAAGCATGTAAGCTCTAACAAATGCAAATCTGTTAAATCTGAGTTTACTCTGCACATGTACTTCAACTTCACTTCCTCAGCCATGCTTTGTTTAAAATAGCAGTAAGCTGCACCATTTACCACTTTGTGTCTCTTCCCTTGGTACCTGAAAACGTTATAAATGGGGCTTCCCTGGTGGCGCAGTGGTTGAGAGTCCGCCTGCCGATGCAGGGGACACGGGTTCGTGCCCCGGTCCGGGAAGATCCCACATGCCGCGGAGCGGCTGGGCCCGTGAGCCATGGCCGCTGAGCCTGCGCGTCCAGAGCCTGTGCTCCGCAACGGGAGAGGCCACACAGTGAGAGGCCCGTGTACCGCAAAAAAAAAAAAAAAAAAGTTATAAATGGCAATTGCAGTAATTGTAGGTAGTGAGAGTGGAAGAGAAAATAGGATATTATGGTATAAAGTAGCCTGACATCTTCTTCTTCTCTGAGTAAATAACTATGCTCTCCTATGTTTGCCATTTTGACACCTGGCTCTACTTACTTGCTGACTGACTAATGCTCAATATAACATTCAAGGGCACATACAACCGGTCGATGTCTGCACCTTCAGCACCACTGGCAAGTTTCTTCGCTTTGGGTTCTCAGCTATGTTTGGCTTTGGTGGAAGAGCTTTGGCTCTGGCAGAAAAACATCGATGGATGTCCCCTAACCAACGTATGGATTTTGCTGTCATTAAGGCACTGGCAAAACTTAAGTAAGTCTTTTTTTCTTAACCCCCAAATTTCATATCCCAGAGTCAATGAGTGCTAATAACAAATTTCATTATATTTTAGGCCAGAGGAATGTGAAATATCATTTTTACCAGTTAACGACCCTCAGGATTTAGGAGAAAGGTAAGTGAGCAGCTCAAAGTAATACAGGAGTCTGTATCTTTCTTTGAAGCATAAAACTGTTTGATATAAACAGTTTATTAGACTTGTGATCTTTGGTTGTTCTTCTATCGTATTAGTGAAGAATATAGAATCATGGGGTCCTACAGATGCTATTAGGCCACGTAGTTTGGCATCTGTCTTCAGAAACAACTATTCACTCCATCCATCCATCCATCCGTCCATTCAATATCTGTTTATTAAAGTACCTGCTGTATGCCAGACACCTTGGATAAAATATGCCTACAAACAAACGAACAAAATCCATAGTTTCTGCCCTCATGAGAATTTCTAATGTGGAACAAAAATATTACTCAAAGCCACACAAAGGAAGTGCTCTAGTCTTAAAAGAAATTTTGAAAATCATTGTTACTGATGAATCAATGAATCAACAACTAATGCAGTGACAGAATTGTTCACATATTTTTACTTACTGCTGAATCTAATATATATAATGTTGGGTTCTCTAATCATCTCATGTTTAATAGATGCTATTTCTTCGTGTGTGATGTGATGTTTCTTTGTCTTGTTTTCTTACTTTTAGGAGGGCACAGGGATCTCTGAAATCTGGTGAGTATGAAGTTACCTCCTTGAGAACTGAGCAGGGCTCTATTGACATTTTGATCTGGTGGGGGAAAGTAACCAATCCCTTCCGTTACCTTTAGACTGTAATGATCAGTGGCAAATGATCCAGGGTCAGTTCTTGAATGTCAGCATTATGGCAATTCCATGCCTGTGTTCAGTGGCACCTAGAGGCTTGGCACCTAATACCAGGTTAGTAAGCGTTTTTATTGAATCATTGATACTTTTCATTCATTCATTTATTTATTTTTGGCTGAGTTGGGTCTTTGTTGCTGCGCGCGGGCTTTCTCTAGTTGCGGTGAGCGGGGGCTACTCTTCGTTGGGGTGTGCAGGCTTCTCTTGTACGCAGGTTTCAGCAGTTGTGGCTCGTGGGCTCTAGAGTGCAGTCTCAGTAGTTGTGGTGCATGGGCTTAGTTGCTCTGCAGCATGTGGGATCTTCCCAGGCCAGGGCTCGAACCCGTGTCCCCTGCATTGATAGGTGGATTCTTAACCACTGTGCCACCAGGGAAGCCCCATTGAAACTTTTCTATAAACCACATTTATCTTTCAGAATACCCTGCTAACTCTTGGCTAACTAGAATATTATCAAGAGGTCATTTCTGAGTTGATTTTAAGGGATTTGTCTTCAGAGTAGGCTGAGAGTAACTGTTATGCTGGAAAAATGATAATTTACTCTGATATTTAATATCACTGAGGCTAAAATAATATTCCTTGGGTTTTATTGACATGATCTTATTGTGTTATTTTATGTCTACTTTGCTTTATTTATTTATTTACCAGTCATTGAGAATATTATATTTAATTCTGGTATTCCTTATGCACACCTCTGCCTTTCGATTTTAGTGCAGACGTATACAACCTTAGCAGGAATAGCATGTATGTGTGTATGATACTTTTAGTCAAAGGAAACATTTTAGTTATATTTAGTGTGAATTGTGGTACATCGGAATCTACTGCCCACATTTTCATGAGACATTTTATATATCATTTTATCCACAAGCTATAGCTATTCCATCTCTTGCACATCCTTTTCATGTAGTTGTCCATCATTGGTCTGAAAATATATTTCTCTTGCGTTTCTGTAGGGCATAGAAGAAAGGTGATGAATGTTGCATAATGTCGTCACCGCTAGATTTTCCCCAGAAGTGGAATAAAAGAATGACTTTTGTATGTACTTTGGCAATTCATAACATCATTTTAATGATTAGTTTCAACTTCCCTGCAAAATATTTAATCTGAAGGATTAACAATTGGTAAAGGGGTTGATTTAAAATGTTTTCCTTGGCAATTGATAGGAAGGTAAGAAAGAGGGAAATATCCAAAGTTAGAGAAGAAGAGAAACTTTTTTTTTTTTTTTTTTTTTTTTGCGGTACGTGGCCTCTCACTGTTGTGGCCTCTCCCATTGCGGAGCACAGGCTCCGGACGCGCAGGCTCAGTGGCCATGGCTCACGGGCCCAGCCACTCTGCGGCATGTGGGATCTTCCCGGACCGGGGCACGAACCTGTGTCCCCTGCATCGGCAGGAAGACTCTCAACCACTGCGCCACCAGGGAAGCCCGAGAAACTATTTTAAAAATCAGATGTCAGAGTCTCATTAATTATCTCTAGTGCTGGAGCTTGTGTGGTTTAGAAATTGAGGCTGATTGTTTCCTCCCCATACCCTCAGAAACCCTAGATAGCTGTGCATCTCCCTAGTGTAGTTTCCCCTATGAAAAGTGAAGATCTGGCTGGCTGACTAGAGCTGCATTCTCCAGGACTCGACACAATGCTGCTCTAGCCCTACGCCATCTCTGACTCTCGTGTTTGCTCGAGGACCTTCGTGGGAAGTAGTCCTGCTCTTCTGGGAGCAGTCGATTCATGCCTCCTTCCAAGCTGCTCCAGTCATTTTCCAGCTGGCCTGGAATTCCACTGCTTACTCTCCAGGTTCCATCTGCATTGATGAATTTTTCAGAGGAGGATGATTAGTTAGAGATGTCTTCTGTGGATTGTAAGCAAACATGCCATTTTTTTAAAGGCCTTTACATCAGAGCCTCAGCTGACCAAGGTATTCAAAAATTTAGCTTCTGGGTGATTCAGCAAAATTGCAAAGGAGTTTCAACTTCCACCTTTATTTTTTCACAGGAAAGTATAATTTACTTCAAAATACCTCAGTGTGAGTTGCTATCTAGGAACTAATTTTTTTATATTCGAATTTTTCTAAGATTATATGCATTAATGTAAGGAAAATATTTAGAACAGTGCCAGGCACATAGCTTGTGTTTCAATTACTAATAAGTATTGAAACGTAGACACGTGAAATGCTTTTCATATTTACCAGTAAAAACTAAGTAATTAAAAAAAATCAAGAATGCACAAAACACTAATGTTTTGGTACTATTTTTTTTTTACGTCTTTATAGGAGTATAATTGCTTTACAATGGTGTGTTAGTTTCTGCTTTATAACAAAGTGAATCAGTTATACATATACATATGTTCCCATATCTCTTCCCTCTTGCGTCTCCCTCCCTCCCACCCTCCCTATCCCACCCCTCTAGGTGGTCACAAAGCACAGAGCTGATCTCCCTGTGTTATATGGCTGCTTCCCACTAGCTGTCTATTTTACATTTGGTAGTGTATATACGTCCATGCCACTCTCTCACTTTGTCACAGATTACCCTTCCCACTCCCCATATCCTCAAGTCCATTCTCTAGTAGGTCTGCATCTTTATTCCTGTCTTACCCCTAGGCTCTTCATGACATTTTTTTTTTCTTAGATTCCATATATATGTGTTAGCATACGGTATTTGTCTTTCTCTTTCTGACTTACTTCACTGTGTATGACAGACTCTAGGTCCATCCACCTCACTACAAATAACTCATTTTCATTTCTTTTTATGGCTGAGTAATATTCCATTGTATATATGTGCCACATCTTCTTTATCCATTCATCTGTCGATGGACACTTAGGTTGCTTCCATGTCCTGGCTATTGTAAATAGAGCTGCAGTGAACATTGTGGTACATGACTCTTTTTGAATTATGGTTTTCTCAGGGTATATGCCCAGTAGTGGGATTGCTGGGTCATATGGTAGTTCTATTTGTAGTTTTTAAAGGAACCTCCATACTGTTCTCCATAGTGGCTGTACCAATTCACATTCCCACCAGCAGTGTAAGAGTGTTCCCTTTTCTCCACACGCTCTCCAGCATTTATTGTTTCTAGATTTTTTGCTGTTTTGGTACTGTTTATTTCCAGTTGGGAAGAGGTGACATAATGCGTAAAAGGAATGGTGGACCCTGGATTAAGCGCTCTGGTTCCAGTGATTATTTTGTTTTTCTCTGTCTTTGAACCAATCACTTAAACTTCGGGGCTTCTTTTCCTTCTACGTAAACTGAGTGAATGACTGGGTAATCTCCAAGGTCCCTTACAGCTCTAACCTGAGCTTCCATAAGATTTAAAGAGCTCTTTTTTATGTCGTCATTGTTATTCTTGGAATAACTTTATATTTGCACTGAAACTGAGCCTAGAAGTCATTTGCGCATATTTCTGCAAACTGCCTTCTAAAGCTAGATGCATCTGTGAGTGGCTTTTTGGCACTAAATCACACCTCTAAATTTGCAGCCTCTTATATTGAACTGAAGAGTTATGCAAGATTAAAATGTTCAGTCATTTAACTGAACATGTGTGGTAGCATTTGTTCACTCCAGTTCATCCATCCAAGAGCCTCTGATTTATTTGGTTTCCTATGTCACTTAGACCTGCCCATAAATAAATATTTAAATCACACTTTAGATTTTAAAAAGTGTTGAACTAGTTGTTAGACCATTTGTATTTATTAACTATCGTACAACACATCTTTAAAAAAATACATGGTTTCACACTTAGAATCCCTAAGTAAGTACATTGGATTTCAAATTATGTCTTGATATGTGAATAGGATGCATGATGATTCATTTTTTAAGAAGTGCTTGGTGTCAGTGCTTGGTGAGAAGGAAATCAGTCAGTCGTTTAATAAAACTAATTTGAAAGGCTGTTTCATTTAAAAGACAGCACAGCAAGATATGATTTAATAATTTTAGGTAAATTTAATGTGATGGTGATTTATCTAGCTTGCCTATAACTTCTAGTAAACATTATTTGTTAGGAGGAATGATACAGAGTAGTTTCTGATGTACTCTCTTAATAAATATTTTAATGTTAAATACAAATATTTAATTTCAGATTAAATAATGGAAGCATGGCTCTTATAATTTCACGAAACACTTCTCGACCAGAATTTATAAAACACCTGAAAAGATATGCAAGTGTTAAAAACCAGGTACAGTAAACCATTGAGATTACCTGTGTGCAAAGCAATTAATCATGGGGAGAGAGATGCTGCCGGAGTTGACACCGAGTCCTGCCTTGTAAGAAAGCTTTATTTTCTTCTGAATGCATTAACCTTTCTTTTTTTCAATTTGTTCTTCAAATTCTGAAAAGTATCCACCAGTATTAATACGGATTGGCCTTTTTGAATTGTGGGTTGGTGGTTATACACATTTATGTGTGTGTGTGCAAAGAGAAAATAGAAAATGTAGTGTTACATTGAAATGTGAAGTAAATTAAGGATACAATGACATACTCAGCTGTTCTTCAGAATGAAGAGTAGTGAAATCTGAGATTTTTAGCCTTCTTGATTTTATGGCAGCAGACTCCCTCTAAAGTTATGACCTTTGGATTTTCCTGTTGTTTAAGATCAGCCTACTTACATTGATTGAAATAGATTTGCAGAAACATATTTTAAAATACACTACTTTTATATAGATGTTATTTATTTTATTCTAAACTTAGGATATGTGGTGGTATTTGTAGAGATAGATAAAACTGTATTTCCGTTCTTAAGGGATTTGTTTTAAAGAGAAGCGATGACTGTTATAAGCCATATTCTTTGGGCAGACATTCTGAGCCGGTTATTAGGAAACTGATCCAGAAATATGTGAATTTCTGAAATTATGAATCTTGAAGTACAGAGTATGCATGTAAAACCCTACAGTCTCATACCTTCTTCCAGGTATAAAATTGTGCCTGGATATAGTTGGGGGAGAACAAATGGGGGAAGGAGAGTAAATCCAGCCGGTGACCAGCAGCTGTATCTTTCTTACATAGGTAGCCACTGCAAGGCTGTCATTTGTGCTTCTTTATAATTTTAAACTTTCTCAGGCAGGCTTCATGAAGTTTCAGTTCTCCTCTGCCTACTACATTATTCGATCAATGTTTATTGAGCAACCAGTTGAATGAAATGTTTAGGAAATTATGTCATAAAATTATATACAGGCCTATTTTCTTTAAATATAAATCTCTAAGGAGACAAAGTGGAAAAAAGCTGATATAATGTAGGTTGTAAGACTAACTAATAACTTTATGTGTTTGGGAAAATAGTGATTTATTGATTTTTAAAGGAATGTATGCCTTTTCAGATGTTGCTAATTTTGTTTGCAACTTTACTATTTTTCTTAATCCAAAGCAATACATGTTCATTGGTTTTTCTGTAAGTCAGAAAATAGAAACAAGATAACAATATATATAAAAAGCTCTCAAAATTCTATATTCCAAGAGATAATGAGTGCCATTATGTTGGTATAAACTTTTCCTATTCTTTTTCTATTAAATACATATGAGAACTTAAAGGAGTAATAACCCCAAGGTACTGACCCTGAGAAGCTGTATATTTATTTTAGGGAGGCACGATTGCACAGATTACTTACAGAAGTTCTCTTTTGGAATTGCCTAAGGGGCAAATGTCTTAGGTAATTTTTGTAGACATCCTTTTTTCATTACGAAAGTAGCTTTCTTCTGACTTTAAAAGTAATAGATGCTTACTATAAAAAATAAAGACAAAGACATAGTAGTGAATGTAATTCTGTATCTATAGGAAAGTAAAGTTTTTCAAAAGAAGACCATGTTATGCAAGACATAACCATTTTTCTCAGGTACTCAACCAGTCATATCTTGCTTTTGATACAAAAAAACTATTGCCTGTGTGTGTGTGTGTGTGTGTGTGTGTGGTGGGGGGTGTTCATTAGGCTTAACTGATTGGCTCAGCTCTTTCCAAAAATTCAAGTCCATGCTACTGCTCTGTAGTATTTTGCAAAGAAATTCTAAACTGTTTTGCATAATAGTATATAGTAAGAATAATTGGATTGATTCCCAAGGTGACTGCTTTCAAGCAATGTTAATCTGATACATTTGTTAAAAAATCACAGACATACATATACACATATACATGTGTATGTGTAGTCTCTTTCCTTCATGGTGACATGTTCAAAAATATAAACTTATATAAATTATGTACTATTATAAAGACCAGATAAATATAAGATTATATAATCCACTCTCAATTAGTAGCAGTTCTGGTATCCAAGAAGGGAAATGCGGCACTTCAGCCTAAGGAGAGCAACAGTCTAGGTCTCTGAACCATCTTTCCAGGTTGAACTGAATGTTCGCGTATCTGAACAATTGTAGAATGTACTGAAAACCATCATTTGTAGGTGACGCATCTTGCGTTTCCCATCTCTGTGTGAAATAGATAGAGGTAAAAATTACTCTTCAAGTCTTTTCAACTCCATCCTGTAGCTGGCCTTTGTTTCCTCTGTTCATATTGAAAACATTCCTATGTTTGCTTTGACCCACATTTTTGTTTAGGGGGTTTAAAAACCCTTGTTATTCCCCAGGGATTTGTTTGTAACCTTCTTCTCATGATACCTTTTCCTGGGTGATCTCACTGCTTCCCATTGCTTGAACCACTATCTGAACTTTGCACACTACCAAGGGTTCTCTCTTCCTTTCTGATTTGCAGGACCACTGTGCCTTCCTGTGTGCTGAGAAGGTTATAAAACTCACAGGCATCTTGAGTCCAGCACGTCCACTACTTACCTTATCGCCCTCTTCCTTGATGGTGCTCCTTCTGTGTTTCCCTACAAAGGGCAATGGTACCACTCTCTACCCATCCTGGAGTTACTCTGGATCCCTCTCCCTCATTCCTCACAACCAGTCCACCAATTAATTCAAACCTTAATCCCTTCTTGCTTCCAATAGCCTCCTTCTGATCTTTCTTTTCTCTGGTCTTCCACACTGCATTCTAGAGGGATTTTTCTAAAATACATATCTGATTTATCTCCTGCCTAATTCTTCAGTGTGTTATTGTCATCAGAATGACATCAAATTTCCTCAGTGTGGAATACAAGGCCCCTTGTATTCTAGCCCTTGCCTGTGTCACAGCCTCGCTTCTTGCCATCCTCCCCCAGATTTCTCGTGCTTTGGTCATTGAATTCGTTTTCTCGGGCTGCCATAACAAATACCACAGACTGGGTAGGTTTGGTTTCTCCCAAGACCTGTCTCCTTGGTTTACAGATGGCTGCCTTCTGGCTGTGTCCTCACTTGATCTTTTCTCTGTGCATGCACATTCCTGGGGTCTCTCTGTGTGTCCCAATTTCCTCCTTTTATAAGGACACCAGTCATATTGGATTGGGGCCTACCCTAAAAGACTCATTTAACTTAATCACCTTTTAAAGACCTAATCTCCAAATATGGTTACATTCTGAGGTACAGGGAGTTAGGACTTCAACATATAAATTGGGGAGAGGGGGGACACAATTCAGCCCATAACACCATATGTGTCTATGTTTTAAAATCAAATATAGGCATTAATATACTCTGAAAAATAAATGCCAAAATACCAGTGTTGCCATCAGTATCACACTATGCTTGATCATGGCATATCTCTGTATTCTTGCAAACGTGGTTTCCTCTCTCCAGAGCTTCTCTTTACCTCCAGGCTAATTCTTCTGTGTTAAGACTCAGCTCAAGAGGGCAATTCACCCAATATCCTGAGCCTGTTTGCCTCTTCTCATTTCTCTGTGCTTATACCATCATGGCACTTATATATATATCACAACTTTAATTGTTAACTTCCCTTCCTCATGCCCCAAACACACCCTCACACGTGATATCACGCTCTTGGCTTCCCTAAGTCCCATCTAACAATGTCTGTGGCTTCCTAGGTAATAAATGTGCATGCATGGATGAATGGAGCTTCATTTTGTGAAGTGTGCACATGAAAACTGACGATGTAAGACAATAGACTTACTGGTGATGGCCATCAGTTCCTGAGACTCCTTGGCTTTAGCTGCATGGCTCAAGTCTCTGACCCCTTCATCACATGACATTCTCCCTGAGTGTCTATCTTCACATGGCATTCTCCTCTCTTAACCAGGACATCAGTCATATTGGATTAGGGCCACCCAAATGACCTCATCTTGATTACATTTGCAAAGACCCTATTTCCAAATAAGGTGACAGTCACATGTACTAAGAGTTAGGACTTCTAGATATCTTTACGGGGGACACAATTTAACCCATAATGGGTTATGGGTTAAATGACTCATTTAAAACACATTATTTTGGGACTTCCCTGGTGGCGCAGGGTTAAGACTCCGTGCTCCCAAAGCAGGGGGGCCGGGTTCGATCCCTGGTCAGGGAACTAGATCCCACATGCATGCTGCAACTGAGAATTCACATGCCACAGCTAAGGAGCCTGCCTGCCGCAACTAAGACCCGGCACAACCAAATGAATAAATAAAATTTTAAAAAATGTTTAAAAAAACAACTAAAACACATTATTTTTACAATGAATGAAAAATGTAGAACATTTTACAAGTGCAGTGTGAAGCGTGGCCCCAAACCTTACACCTGAAATGGGAAGTCTAATGCAGTGACTATTAGGCAGTTTTAGAGAGAGCCTTGCTTTTTCCAACAGAGAGTTGCTTGGGGCCTGCTAACCCTGTACTTCAAATAGAACAACTGTTGCCATCATGTAACCCAGTATTATCCACCATGTAACCCATGCATTATTCAGTATAAAGTGTAAGATCTGCTGGACATTGATGTTTCCACATTTGGCAAAATAAGGGTTTTGGGGAAAATAGTTTTCCGGCAACTTTTAAAATTCTGTGCTTCATCAAGGTTTATATGTGAAAGAAGGGAAAAAAACATGTAGATAATATATTTGTGATAAACCTCATGCCATTTATCTGAAAACTGAAATAAATGAGTAGTTGTGCATTTCTACTAAAAAGTTACTTGGCAATCTTACTTATTTCAGAGAATATATATTTTTTCACTATAGTTTCCTTAGGCAAGTAAGAAAAATTTAAATTTTTAAAAATTTTTTTACTGGAGTATAGTTGATTTACTATGTGTTAATTTCTGCTTACAGCAAAGTGATTCAGTTATACATATATATAATATTTTTCATATTTTTTTCCATTATGGTTTATTGCAGGATATTGAATATAGTTCCCCATGCTACACAGTAGGACCTTGTTGTTTATCCATCCTATATATAATAGGTGGCATCTGCTAATCCCAAACTCCCAATCCTTCCCTCCCCTGCCCGCACCTTGGGAACCACAAGTCTGTTCTCTGTGAGTCTGTTTCTGTTTCGTAGGTAAGTTCATTTGTGTTGTATTTTAGATTCCACATATAAGTGATAGCATATGGTATTTGTCTTTCTCTGTCTGGCTTACTTCACTTAGTATGATAATGTCTAGGTTCATCCATGTTGCTGCAAATGGCATTATTTCATTCTTTTTTATGGCTGAGTAATAGTCCATTGTATATATGTACCACATCTTCTTTATCTTTCATCTGTTGTTGGGCATTTAGGTTGTTTCCATGTCTTGGCTACTATAAATAGTGCTGTTTTGAACACTGGGTGCATGTATCTTTTCGAATTAAGGTTTTGTCTGGGTATATGCCCAGGAATGGGATTGCTGGAACATATGGCAACTCTATTTTTAGTTTTTT
Organism: Delphinus delphis; assembly: GCF_949987515.2. Taxonomy (NCBI): domain Eukaryota; kingdom Metazoa; phylum Chordata; class Mammalia; order Artiodactyla; family Delphinidae; genus Delphinus; species Delphinus delphis. Next base: position 51,763,940 of record NC_082689.1, read on the forward strand.
GAGGAACCTTCATACTGTTTTCCATAGTGGCTGCACCAATTTACATTCCCACCAACAGTGTAGGAGGGCTCCCTTTTCTCCACACCCTCTCCAGCATTTGTTATTTGTAGACTTTTTAATGAGGGCCATTCTGACCAGTGAGGGGTGGCACCTCATTGTAGTTCTGATTTGCATTTCTCTGATGATTAGGAATGATGAGCATCTTTTCATGTGCCGATGGGCCATCTGTATGTCTTCTCTGGAGAAGTGTCTATTTAGATATTCTGCCCACTTTTCGATTTTTTTTGTTGTTGTTGTTATTAAATTGTATGAGCTCTTTGTATATTTTTGAAATTAAGCCCTTGTCAGTCATATCATTTGGAAATATTTTCTTCCATTCCTTAGGTTGTCTTTTAATTTTGATTATGGTTTCCTTTGCTGTGCAAAAGCTTATAAGTGTGATTAGGCCCCATTTGTTTAATTTTGATTTTATTTCTATTGCCTTGGGAGACTGATCTAAGAAAACATTGGTATGATTTATGTCAGAGAATGTTTTGCCTATATTCTCTTCTAGGGGTTTTATGGTGTCATGTCTTATATGTAAGTCTTTAAGCCATTTTGAGTTCGTTTTTGTCTATGATGTGAGGGAATGTTCTAACTTCATTGATTTTCATGTGGCTGTCCAATTTTCCCAACACCACTTGCTGAAAAGACTGTCTTTTCCCCATTGTATATTCTTCCCTCCTTTGTCAAAGATTAAATTGTCCATAGGTGTGTGGGCTTATTTCTGGGCTCTCTATTCTGTTCCATTGATCTATGTGTCTGTTTTTGTGCCGGTACCACACTGTTTTGATTAGTAGTAGTATTTGTAGTAGCTTTGTAGTATTGTCTGAAGTCTGGGAGGGTTATGCCTCCTGCTTTGTTCTTTTTCCTCAGGGTTGCTTTGGCAATTCTGGGTCTTTTATGGTTCCATATGAATTTTAGGATTATTTGTTCTATTTCTGTGAAGAATGCCATGGGTAGTTTGATAAGGATCACATTAAATCTGTAGGTTGCTTTGGGTAGCATGACCAAGAAAGACTGAAATATGAAGCTGACTTTGTACCATGCTAGAGTGGTCAGTAAGCAGCCATAATTATCATGCAACTTGTGTCCATCTTTAAAGTGAGGATGAGACAGGCAAATGCCTGTCAAAATCACATGGGATGGACTTTCTCTTTTTACCTTCATAAGTTTAGTTCTTCGTAATTAAATTCCAAATGTGAAACTTATTCTAGAGTTTGCTCTACATCAGTTAAACTAGTTGACAATAATCAAGTCAGTGGATTATATAAATCCTCCATAACAACAGACCAATATTAAAGATTTAGTTTTTATTGGAAATTATTGTATACAATTTCATGGACATATACTACTTGTCATAAAACAAGTTTGCCAGCTGCTAGATCTAAATGAGCTAGGAAAGCAGAAAAGGGGCTCCTTCTTCCAAAGAAATTGGAACTAATTAGGGTTTCAAAGCTATGAAAACATCAGCATGCACACTGATATTTACTTGCAAATGAGAGCACAGTGAACTTTCCTAGTTTGCATTACAGTTAGGGATAAAGCAAGTACCAAGATTATTTGCATTTATTTTTTGGTTTTTTTAGTTTAATTTTCCATTTGTTGAGACTTACACTGTTGAAGAAGTAAAAGTTCACCCAAGGAGTAACAGCAGTGGACACAATCCAGAGGAAGAAGACGTACCACATGAAACTGCTACAGGAAGCAGTTTCCCTTGGAATGTAGATGGTGATTTAATGGAAGTTGCATCAGAGGTCCATGTTAGGTAAGTCTAATTACTTCACCATCTTGTACTATCAGTTTTGTGTCTGATAGACATATAAATGGAAGTTGCTGCCTTATAACTATCAAAACAGGCAATTGGGCTAATTTTGCTTTAAATTCGTAAGTCAGGGAAGCATAAAAAGACACATGTACAATTTTAATAAATAAAGAAGTGTAACTTTGTATTTATTCACTAATTGTTATGTAGAACCAAAGCATTTTCTTTGGTTATGAGTCTCTACGTTGGCATTCCGAATTACCATTCTTCACAAACTATACAGATAATGTATGTCTACAATTTCCATTTTGAATTTTAAAAAATGGATTAAGATCTGAAACCTTGTGATGCCATCTGAATAGCAGATGGTTACAATTTAATCCCCCAGTCGTTTGAAATTTCCTTTTACCCACAGCAAATACTGTAACACTTTGTGTTCAGCAGTTTGCTTTTATCGTCTTTCCAAAGCATACTTTACGTAAGAACAATTTTACATATTAACAAGAGCAATGGGTTACAAACAGGCTTGGGAACATGCAAACTTATTGTTGATAAGCATTATGACTCAGTGGGTAGAAGAAGTGTGCAGGGCTCCCTGAGTAGCCTGCTAGGTGTGAGCTTTCTACATTCGTGGGTGACTGGGCTTTACAGGAATTACTGCTGCTGATTTATTAGGCCCTGCATTTTTTCCTAGATGGCAGCTCTGCCATGAAAGTATGCTCGTTGGCTATCATTAGATTTCTATTTGGTATTATGCACCACATTCGATAGGGGTTATGTGTGAAAAATACAGAATGATAGGTTGATGAAATAATCATACATATTCTTATATTCTTTACAGAGTACACCCAAGACTTATCAATCTTTATGGAAAAAGCATGGAAGAAACGAATGATTCCAAAGTAACATGTAGTTGTTTATAAGAGGAATGTGAAAATTAATTAGAATTTTAATATGAAGGGATATTGTCATGTTTTAAACAGATATTTTAGTAAGGAAAAAACTATTTTAAAAGAAATTAAAATTGCTATTTTTGATGTTACTAAAAATTAGCTTCTAGGCTTTAAGACATGAAATATATAATATACAAAACGATTTAAATTCTGGTTTTTGGAAAGTATTTATTGGAATGGAAAGTAAATCTTTCATATACTTGAAATTTAAACATGATATATCAATATTTAACCTAGGTTAATTCCAAAATGAACTAATTTGGATTCCTGGATGGATTTGAGTCCATCAATTCTGATGTTAAATTTCCTATAGCCTGATGCCAACAGACCACAGAGTTCATGTAAGAAAGACTGTCCTGATTTCTTGATGAGGTACAGTAATCCAGCGGTATTAAATTACACAGCTAGGAAATGATATAACCAGAAATAGTACTATTTTTTCAAAAGCTCTCTAATAATACCTAGACTACTTGCCAAAAAGAAAAAAGATGGATTTTTTAAAAAGTTAGTTATAGTACCACTTTGGTGAATAGTCTCTGAAAGTTGAAAACTCAAAGTGGTAGGGTTTTGAAATCCATAATACACATAAACTATTCAAAATATCTAACTGGTTAGAATCCTACCTGAAATGGTGTCATTTCTAGTAGGAAGGAACAAAATTTAAATTTCCTCAGGGATCATCCTTGAGGAAGCAATTCTAAATTTGGATTTGATTTTCCACCAATGAGCCTAGACATTTTCTTGAAAGAACTACTTGTTTTTTAATCATAAAAAAACATAGTATCGTTTGTTCAAAGGGTTCTTTAAAATTGAATTAATTTCTATTGGTACACCCCCGAGTTCAGGAGCTTTCGTGCTCATTGGGTCCCGCTGCTCAAATGCCTTCACAAGTTTCTGTGCATTTTTCATTGTCCAGCCACCAATTTGTGAACAGATAACTTACAGGAATTAAGTGGTCTGAGGAAGACAGCTGTTGGCAGGGACCTCTATGAAGTAATCCTCTTCCATAGTGGTAAAGACTGCCCTCTAACCTATCACTTCCCGTAACAGATTTCGAAAATTTGGCCACAACCTTCATATCAAGACAGATGTAGGGACAAATCAGAGGAAATTATATTCTGGTGTTTATCAGCATTTAGTTCATATGCATGAATAAATATTACAAAAAGTGATTGTATTTGCAAATGAAGAGGTATTTTAGACGCAGAAAAACTACTTCATTATAAAAAGTCTAAGATAACACCAACAAAAAACCTAAAATAGTTCAGCCATCACTAAAACATGGAAATTTTGATGTCACATTTTTACCTGATACAAGCTAAATCTATATTTTTCAATTTTACAGTTAAATTTGCTTCTCTACTGGTGAAAACACATTTCATACTTACATTTGAGGAGAAAGGAGTAACATCCAAACAAGAATTTGTTTATTTGCTGAATTTGATAGTCAACATTTTAAACAGTATCTAATTTGTATGAAATACTGGTCCCCAATATGTTCTTTGCAGAGCTTTGATTTTTAAAAATTAGTGAGGTACAGTTTTCATAGTTTACATATATCAGCTAAAGTGCAACATTCGATCTGTTTTAGAATATAAATTAGAATTCTAAGTACTGTTGTTTTTATAAACAAAAAATTTGATTAAAGATGGATTTTTACAATTTACTCTTCAGTACCTTTCCCTTGATAAAATTGTGTTATAGAAGGACTTACTGGATTTATACCTATATAAACATATTTTCTCTTAAAAACTTACTTATGTATATATATATGTACAGAAAGAAAAAAATCCATAGCTGTATAAACAATAATTAGCCAGAAATTATCCCATTAAGCTCAAACCAGTGTATAACTTCAGTCTGAAGTTTGCTCATCAGGCCATAGTATTCATAGACTGCTGAATAGATGGTTGTTGATCAAAGGTTATAGGAAATATATTACAAATCAATGTCTTTAAAGATAAAATATGCTTTAAAATGATAATGTTCCTCTTCTATTCATTAGAAAATTTGGGAACAGCCTTTCAAAAATTCTGCTAAATATTTCTAGAGAACATATTCCAAACAAGTCTCAAAGATCTATTAGAAATGAGTCCTTACCTATTTGGTGGAATTAATTTTACCAAAGCCAGCACATATGGTAAATAGTATTGCTTTTATGGTAAATAGTATTGCTTTTAAAGGAATGATACCTCAAAGTCCAAGTTTTCTCCAGTCGAGTTGTTTACTTCAACATAATTTTAATTCAGATGCACTCATTTCAAGGTATTGTCCAGGGATTACTTATCTTGGATAAGCTGATGCTTTAGTGTTTTTCTATCCATTTAAGAGCATTATCTTTTTGGATATATTAAAATATTACTTTTGGAGTTATTATTTTCTCTTAGAATAATCACTGCTTGAATAATCACTGCTTGGATTTTTCATCTGCATTAAGACATAACATGTCACAAGGTCACGACTAAAAGAAGTACACAGAAGTCTGAGGCAAAATTCACGGTTTCTTGTAAACAATGTCTAAATTTGTTTTAGTATACTGTAACCTGAGTCTGTTATTCTCTCAATTTGAAAGAAGTCTTCAATCATCTTTACTGCTTTTACTGTTAATGTAACTCCAACTGTCTCTTCTGTTTTCTTGTTGTAGGATAGACTTGTACTGTCTTTTGAAGAAGCCAGCCTGAAAATAGCATTAGTCATGAACATTAGCTATTTGATATGAGTATAATAAGAGTCAATGTCAATTGTAGTCAGTAAAAATTAGTTTGGGAAATAATTAGTTTGGGAAATACTGGGTTAAAGAGCATTGTTTTGTTGTTACTGCAGGATTTCTCAGTGATGCACGCACTCTCCAAAATTGAAATTCAACATATAACGTGCAGTGTTTGCCCAATGCTTAGCTAGAAAGAACATCTTTCAAAACGTTTGTTATAGTTTGAACATTTGTTGAAGATAAGTTATCTTTTAAGAAGGCATATTTTTCTAGAAAGACTGTGGTACTAAAGTTAAGAGAAATATGCAATCAGTCAGTGTAAGAATTAACATTAAAAATACTGAAATGCTGAAATCTAGTAACGTGGGAGTCACAAGTTGGCTTTGAGAAGATCAAGAATGGCATTTTGAGTGGTTTAACAATGGTAATTATTAAAGGCTTACCTTCCACATAACATATGAAATCAATAAAAGTAAAATAAGTCCAAGTAGCAAGCTACTTAAAATAATAGCTATAGTGAAATGGCGTTTGGGTCTTTGATGATGTAGTCCTTCGAGTAGCACCTACATAAATTAACCAAAATAAAGAAACACCACTTTAAAACCTTGCCTCTATTTCGTTTGAAGCCCCTCCATGATCCCCAATAGTATTCAGAATAACCCATCCCATTCTCTTGCTGGTCTAACACAAACCATAGGAAACATTGGTAATTGTTTAGCAGCAACAGGGTGTGTAATGGGCCATATCTGTGGTTCTTCCTCCAATCCATCCTACCAAAATCACCTCCTGAAAGAGCTATGTCATGCCTTCCTGGCAGTTGTAGAAAATACCAATCCCCTGTAAAGTATATTAGGCTTGCCATGATTTTCCTGACCAAACACTAGCAATATTTTTTTCCACAATGTTTATGTTTTGGTTAAAAAGGTAATACTCTTACATGTGCAACATTCTCATCCTTGTTTAGTTCAATAACTTTTGGATTTGGCTCTGGAAAAGCTGTTGCTCTTATTTCAAACTTCAGGGCTCTAGTCTCATCCTGTTTAATAAATAAAAAAAGATCACTGTAGCCTGATACATCGTTTTGTTTCATGAAAACACAGAGCAGGTAAGAATCACGAGAAACTCCTTCTATTCTAAAGGTTTTCACATAGAGCAGGTAAGAATCACGAGAAACTCCTTCTATTCTAAAGGTTTTCACAAAGAGCAGGTAAGAATCACGAGAAACTCCTTCTATTCTAAAGGTTTTCACAAGTTATCTTCTCCGGTTTCACCATTTGTAGTTAATTGCAATGCAATGCTTCCTTTGGTTCCAAAGGCATGTCCTTGGTATTAATTTATATGGCATCATTTTGTTGAAATCCTTTTATGCTGCTTTGCAGAGAACTTGATTTAAATGCTTATAATATTTAATATTTAAATACTATTTGATAATTACCAGTGTATTTTTACCTTAGCTATTGAATTTTTATTCCCAAAGAAGACCTTCTTTGTCTGATAAACATTTCCTCAAATTAATTTTATTTGGGCTTGTTTGTTTTTCTTAATTGTGTTGTCATCTTTCTGCTCTGATCAAATACAGATTAGTGTACCAAATATCGTAATGAAAAAATCTGGTACAAATATTTATAACATTCAAAAATAAAATCAGTGGCTGACCTCAGAGCTTTACTGTCTAACAGAGGGCTTTATCACCCAGAATCCAGAGCTTGAGCATCTGTGGACAGGCTCCATAGACTCTAAGGATCTTTGAAGTTGTATTCAAAAATCGAGATTTTTTTTTTTTTTATTTTTCATATGTGCCTTCATTAGGGTAGATGAGAATATATTCTTTTGTCAAATTCTTAAAGAGGACACTATGACCAACAAAAGTTAAAACTACTGTGTAGAACATGTAGAATTTTAGGGCTAAAAATAAATTATATACTTTATCTGGAGCAGTTTTTTTCAACAGGGATGATTCTGTACCCTCGAGGAGAGTCAGCTATGTCTGGAGACATTTCTGGCTGGCAGGACTTGGGAGGGAGTGTACTGCCATTTAGTGGGGAGAAGCCAGCTATGCTGATAAATATCCTACAATGCACAGGACAGCCCCTGACAACAAAGAAGCATTTGGTCCAAAATGCTACTAGTGCCCACTGTTGAGAAACCTGGACCTCAAAAAGAGTATGAAGGCAGGCTGCAAAAGTTTAAATAACTTGTAACTAAAACAGACAGCTCTTATTTCCCTGTCTGGTGCGTGTTCCTCTTGACCACCTTGTGGTAATTTCAACTACTCCTCTTAACAAAACATAATAGCTCTCATTTCCTTTGGCTTATTATGTGCTGTGCACTAAGTGCTTTATGAAAACCATCTAATCTGCAGCAACCCTGAAAAAGAGATATTACCCATATTAATCTGATAAGGAAACTGGAGAACAGAACTCCAGATAAAACCAATGATCTCAAAGTACTTCTCATAAATATGCATACTGCTTCTTAGGAAGAAGTCCAACATGTATTTAGTTAATTTTTAATTCAGCCTTTCAAAGTTCATCTTCTTAAAAGCGTGTTTGTGTTTTACTGTTGATAAATTTTGATGTTTTGGTTTGATTTTCTGGAAGTCTTAATTTTTAGCAAATATATATTAATAAATGTATACGATATACAATAGTAGGTTTTTAAGCATAAAGTCATTTGGAAAGAATTTTAAGGATATATGAAATGTTAAAGCAGCTAACTTCTCTAATTTGATCAAGGTTCATAAATAGTTGGACATGCTTTCTAAAATCTCTTAATTATAGTCTATTTACAGTCTTAGTAATCTGTTTAATTACTAAAGCCATGTCATTTAGACAGTGTATATTGTAGTGATAAATGGAAACAGTTTTGGAGTTTCACTCCAGATTTTACATTCATTCATACCGTCTTAATTTGTTGAATGCCTCCTTACATACTATCCTACCTGTATAAGATGGTCGCGTTTGTAGATTCTATATGAAATCTTCTCCACAAAGTTGTCACTGTATCATAGACTTACCATTTCTAAAATGGATGGCCGACCCTCCAACTGAATGTGAACACTGGCTTCTTTTCCACTGTCCATTCTCCCAAAATTGCATGAGAAAGTTAAACAATGTGGATCAGCTCTCATGCAGTACTTGAAAAGAATACAAAAGAGCGATGTTAAAATTTCAACATTTTAAAAAAAGATGGCTAAAATATTTAGATGGCTGAATATTTAGATGGCTGAATATTTAGATGGCTAAATATTTAGATGGCTAAATACACGTGGAGTTCAAGATCTGCTCCCCTTAGTGGCATTTTGCAGAAATTTATCTTGATATAAACATGGAATTAAAGATATGCTTTCATTAGTGGCACTTAAAAAATTATCTTGTTTTAAACAAAACACAAATGTTTAGTAAATTAACAAAAACAAAGTATTCGAACTAGATCACATGTTTTCATTATTCTTATGAACTTAATCTTCTGGGATAGAAAAAGTAAGACACCTAATCAGAGTCTTGCTACGTTACATGTTCTATGTTCATTGTAAAACTTGGATCATTTTAAGGGCTTTCTCGGGTTTTTTTCCCCATACATTCACTAAAATGAAAATACTGAAAATTAATTTCATGCCACAAAGGCCGTTCAGCTGAGAACAGCATCTTGACCCGCAAAGGGTCTGACACAACGTCTGGTTGGCATAAATTGGGCACTTGTTGCATAAATAATGAAAGTATATTGTATATATTTAACCCTGGGTGTCTCTCAACTCTCCAATCATGCCTGTTCCTCACACACAAGAACATTACCTGAACTGGCTTCTCTCCTATACTCAACTGACAGTTCAAAACCCCTTGGTTCATGGGTTTAAGTGTTTCAGTTCTGTAGGTTGGAAAGCAAAGACTACAACCTGAAAAATTGAAACTTACCAGTAGCCTCTTATCAGTCTTTGATAAAAATTTGAATATATCTTTCAGGGTCTCCATTGTGCCTTTTTTCTGCTCTAATGCACACTTTCTTTGGTACTTCTTAAAATGGCATTCTCCAACAGTAGTCTACAAAGAAAGAAAGAAAAATCTTATCCAATATTGGAAAGAACAACAGCTACATGGCTTTAAAACTTACCTTTTAAAGCTTACCTTTCCTGAAATATATCAAGTACTTATAAAATTGTGTGAAAATATTTTTTGATGTGGGAGAGATTAAATCTCTGTGGCAAAAAACGCAACAAAAACCCAGAAAAATTTTAAAGGGTTGGATATAGGTCAATTAGGGCAATTAGGGCAATATGAAAAATGGACATTTGAACATTAGTATTATATTGAACAGTTCTTTGGCTTTAGACATACAACAAAGTGTTCTAAAAGCATGCCCTACCATCTAAATCTGGGATTCAAGTAAGATTTTTAAGGATTATATATCAAATCTACTGAGTAGGTTTCTTTGTCGATTGTCTTAAAACTGGAACGTAAAAACAATTCTGATAGAATCATCAACACAAGAATATTGATTCTTAAGTAGTTATTTGAATATTAATAAAAGGCTGAAGTACTGCTTTTTCAACAGTGGTCTCAAGCTTTATGGAGAATCCCACCAATTAAATTACTGCCACAGGTCCCTATCACAAAGAAAATCTACCAAAGATGGTAGAGCATAGTTCTTTTATTGTGTTAAGTCACATGTAGAGGCTCCACTGTAATCCTGCCATTCTAATGCAATATTCAAAGTGTCCACAGTAAATGCACGGTGCATTCGTAGTTTAGACTAAGTGTGACTGAAGTAACAGAAATCTCCATTTTAGCAATATTACTTAGAATAAAGGAAGGAACACGTTTTTACCTGGACATCCAAAATGTTGAACAGTTTATCCGTTTGGGGAATAAAAGAATTTGGTATCGTTATTTCCACACTAATATTTGGAGCCATGCTTTGGCCAGTGTTGATAACCTGATAAGAAGAAAGAAAATTTAAACACTCAAAAAATACTTTTTATAGAAGTACAGATACCAATGAACTTTTCAGGTGAACCCATACATTTCATGTAACATTTATAATGGTGGGGGTTTGGAGTTGGCAGCTGCACGGCAAAAGGAGACAGAATATCCAGTCAGAACTTTAAAACGTTTGTTAATAATATAACTAGTCATTATTCCCAGACCTCTCCTTTTGGTGCCGATGAGACCAAACTGTCTACACTGATGGTCTACCGCAGAAGTAGTCGGAGGAAAAAGACATCAGTAATACACAGTTGACCCCTGAACCACTCAGGGGGATTAGGGTCACTGACCTCAGCACAGTTGAAACTCCTAATATAGTGTATACTCAGCCCTCTGCCTACATGGTTTCTCTGTTTGCACAGATTCAACCAACCGTGGATTGTGTAGTACTATAGTATTTACTATTGAAAAAAACCCCACATATAAGTGGACCCGTGCAGTTTAAACCTGTGTTGTTCAAGGGCCAACTGTACCTGGGTATGGCACATTATAGATCTAAAAAACCATGATCGGTTGTCCTTATAACTATCCCATGAGGTGGGCTGACATTTTATTATTTGCCATCTCAGGAGAATGCTGAGGTGTTAACGTTGTAACCAAGATGAAAGTTAAAAAGTGACAAGAAGCGGGACCAAAACCCAGGTATTCTAATTCTAAATTCTATGTGGGTTTCACAAAGTCACTCTGTGCTGAGAGAATAATCAGCAGCAGTAAGTGAATAAAAATATTTTAAATTCAGGAAAATTACAATGCTGATACACTCATAAAATCAGAAGAGGCTAGGTTATTGGGTTTTAGGAAAAAAAACAGTTTTTTAATAATGCATAAGGGGAAGATATTTCATTATTGTTGATAAATCTGGGGTTTGCAGACCGCTGAAGAAGGAAATTGGGCCAAAATATGGCCTCCTGAGAACTATAAAACCAACACAGTAAGTCAGAAAAAAGATGTGCTACAATATCTAAATGAAATAGCATGACTCAAAGACTTGCAATAATCTTCTGAACACACACGATGTAAATAGAGAGAGAGTATCCCTGGGCTTTGGGACAGGTGGTAACTGCCAGGCCTTGGAAGCACAGGGCAGTTGCAAAAGGCAATGTCAGCAATGGGGACCCAGCACTGCCCAGACCTTTAGACAAGGTCTTCCTGACGCCAGCAAATAACCAAGCTCACTTACAATATTCTTTATGCATGTTCGCCTAATAACATTTACACCTCCGAGAACATCTTCATACTTGGACAAGTCACCAAGCCTACAGACTGAAAGAATCTCCATGCCCAGTCACTCCATTGTAATTTAACTAGACAATACTTGTGAACTATTATTTGCAACGTAATAAATAGGCCTTCTAGAGTCCAACTCAGTTTCTGTTTATCAGAGTACAAACCCCCACTGGACTGTGACAGGAGCATTTTGGGGGACTTCAAAGTAGAGGGCGACATTTTTCCAACACTAGGGTATACTAGTGTAACAACAACTTGAGTACGGACTCAAAAGAATTTTGAGGTCATTCTTCTTCCACAGATTGGGGCAGTGGCCCAGGAGTTTGCATTTTGGATAAGCACCTCAAGTGATTCTAATACACATTTTGAAAAGCATTGCCTTACAAAGTATCATAATGTACCTACTGCAGATTCACTCACAGTCTGTCGATTGTTACATAGCTCTTGAGAATGTGTGAGCAGTGCTTTCGGTTCAAAAAATGTTTTTGTGGACATTATCTCCAATTATTTGCTCATTATCAACACCCATGCTGTAACAAAAATTTCAGTTTGACGGTAAAAAGTGTTTAATGAAATTTTAGCTCTCTATTAGTATGTTAATACTTCCGGATGATGATGATACTCTTTCCTTTTTAAAAAGATTATTTAGTAAATGATGGATCACTTGTCATGGGTCATATACCAATGGCTTGAAAGGCTGACTAAGCAGACCTTAAATGGAGATGCGGAGGTAAAAGCTTCCTTTACTTGGTAAGGTTAGGACTTGTATGAAGCTTGGACCACGAAGAGGTTTCACTGATTTGCACCCAAAGATGCCTTTTCTTGACCTATTCTGATTTCTGCATGCATCTTTAGCAGATTCAGTTCCTCCCGTAACTTTGCCTATTTCAGGCATTACCTCTGTTCCCAGGAGGTACTTACTGTAAGGAGAGGTAGTATAAGGAGAGGTAGTATAAGGAGAGTGGGCTTAATAACAGGGACAAGATGAATGGGAGAGAAGGCGCAGGGGCCCACCAGGCAAGGGCATGAGCCCTGCTGCAGCTCCCTTCTCGCCCTCAGCCAGCTGAGGTGGCCCAAAGCTGAGGGATGCCACACAGATATGATGTCCTCTGGAGCAATGCATCGGTAACATTCTTTCAGTTTGCTACAAATATCAGCACAATCAACTTTTCTTACGTGGAAAGTGAAGTTCATTTTCTCTGCCATACACATTTCAGGCTCACTTTCCTCCTTTGGGCCATACACAAACGACGTTGGGTTTACAAACCTGCCAGAAATGAATTCAGATTTAATTTAACTGTCTTATTTGATGAGGTATTAGAAACAGTCTTTCTCTCTAGTCTAAATATAGCATATCTCTTAAATATCCCTTAAATATGCCATCATTCAGACGACAGGTGCCTCTAAGTACCATGGAATACTTTTGGTTTCTTGTAAAGATAAGAATTTTAGGGAAAATGTAATGAAATTAGAAAGCCACGTGCTCTGACTGGGGTGATCATTTCTCTTCCCGCCAATATCCTTTGCCTTCCCAATACTGCCTGGCTCACTCTAGTGACCATTCCTTCTCTCTCAGCCCTCAAATGCTTCACGCAAACTTGACGAATATGAGATAAATTCTTAGCTTTTCCCTAGGGCTCCAGTATCCTCCTGTATTTCAATCTAGCTGACAGATGTTTGAGTGATTTCTTATCACGCCCAGTTCCTGCTGGCTGTTTGTAATGGACCCCAAGTCTGGGGAACAATTCAAACATCAAGAAGTAGGGCAAATTTTTGTTAGGGTACAAGGTTGTCATTCCTTTACCTGAGATGAGACACACGCACGGTCAGTAATGAACTTTAAGACGTATTTTTCTAGGAAAATCCCGACTCCCCAGGTTGCTAATATTTGGCAGCTAATATGAGGTAATATGTTAGAGACTCTTTTACAAAGGAAAGAAATGAGAAATATTCCAATGTTGTAGATTTAGGCAGCTTGACAGTTGCAGAGCATCCCTTGCTCAAAATGAGATGTGGATGACGGAAAAGCAGGAGGACATACTTATAACAGAACCAAGGAGGCGAGGCGAGGTAAGCATTCGAACCCAGGCAACGTGCAACTGACTTCTCTTTACTCCCCACTACTCGCCCTTGAATGGATTCCTCTTTCCTCCGCTGGTTTTCTCTCACAAACTGGAGAATCAGTTCCATCAGTTTCGGACACTATTTTTATATAACTATATGCCACCTTTATGGGTGGTTAAAAATGACTAGGGATGCTTTATAGTTAGGGCAACTAGAAGAGCTCATCTATTTGTCCTGTGTCTCATATTGTCTATTGCTTTAAAAATGTGGTTTTAAACAAAGATTAGTAGGCTCAATAATTTCCAGTAAAATCATGAAAGGTTTTCATGATACTCCTTTAATTCCTTCTCTTCACATCTCCTTCCTGAGTCATAGGAGGGTCCACTCAAACAATTACTAAAATTGTGAGGAATCAGTGACTGCGGGGCTGTGGCTATGGAACTCTGTAATTCACGGATATAAAGAGGGGACAAGGGAGCCGGCTCTCTTGTATCTCAATTCATCTGCCACGCAGGTAGATGCGGGGTCTGCACAAGGGCGATTTGGCCAACCTTCCACTTCTCTGAACTTCACACTTGCCCTGGCCACTGAGCATGATACAAAGTGCACGCTGGCACTCTGGGGCCCTGGCCTGCACGGCGTACCGCTGAATGGTTGGACGTGGCCTCCTATTGGGCTTTTCCAGTAAGAAATCTCCTCCATTGGGGCATTAGTTTGAGGTGGTCTCAGTGATGACTACAGAGTGGGTTAAAATAACGAACACCTAAGCAATGGGCTGCAACACCGAGGTAATTGTTAAGAGACAGAAACAGCACATGACCTTTTCTTAAAAAACTTTAAATAGGCTTTTGACCAGTAGTTTAAGAAGCAACAGAATTCAAAATCAGCTCAGAATTTTACAGGAGTCCTCCATATCTACTCACCCATGAACAGTTAGCATGACTTCATACTTGAGAGGTACTGTTAAAGTCACTTTGTTACGCTTCACGTTGCCTGTTTCTCCTTCATTTTCACTACAGAAGCAAATAGAAAACACCGTCTTAGAATCCAGTCAGCACAAAACTTCTCTTCAGAGGGAACTAGTTACGCCCCATGTATACCTAATGTACTTGGAGGTTGGTTTAAAAAATGCTTTTTGAGGAGCGGGGATAAAAGTAGACGCAGTAGTAAGAAATATTTATGTCAGAGTTGGCAGAAATTTGCTCTCATTATTTATGCTGTTATTTGCTTCTATGCTATAAAACCCTGTGTTAGAAGGGTTTTTTGTTTGTTTAACAGATCACATAAGGAAGTTTTCTCCTGCAGACAATGGAACACAGCTCCATGGTTCCCCTAAGGTCACCCCCTTTTCTCCCCCCAAAAGTCAGGGGTTCATTTCCTTTAACACAATTGTTTTTTCATAATGAAATATACCAGGCGGCATGCACTGTGATGTTGAGATCCTCTTCTGCTCTGCTGAGTGAGCTGGCATCCAGAAGAAAGCTAATATCTGTCTGAAAAACATAGGGAACGCTCATTTTAAAAATAATCTAGGCACAAATATACAATGGAATATTACTTAGCCATAAAAAGAAACGAAATTGAGCTATTTGTAATGAGGTGGATAGACCTAGAGTCTGTCATACAGAGTGAAGTAAGTCAGAAAGAGAAAGACAAATACCGTATGCTAACACATATATATATATGGAATTTAAGAAAAAAAAATGTCATGAAGAACCTAGGGGTAAGACAGGAATAAAGACACAGACCTACTAGAGAATGGACTTGAGGATATGGGGAGTGGGAACGGTAAGCTGTGACAAAGCAAGAGAGAGGCATGGACATATATACACTACGAAACGTAAGGTAGATAGCTAGTGGGAAGCAGCCGCATAGCACAGGGAGATCAGCTCGGTGCTTTGTGACTGCCTGGAGGGGCGGGATAGGGAGGGTGGGAGGGAGGGAAGGAGACGCAAGAGGGAAGAGATATGAGAACATATGTATATGTATAACTGATTCACTTTGCTATGAAGCAGAAACTAACACACCATTGTAAAGCAATTATACTCCAATAAAGATGTAAAAAAAAAATAAAAAAATAAAAATAATCTAAAGTTTGTTTTTACAATCTGAATTTTAGTTTTTCTTATTATTTATGTTCTGTGAAATACAGATACGAAATGATGTCCTACAAGCATAGGCTAACCCTCACTCAGAGAACTACGGGGAAGCTGTCGGGTCTGTGGCAATTTTAAAGCTGCAGCATTTCCACGAGTGACGTTCAGAGACAAAGCCTCCTCTGAATGTAGATAGGCAGGTCCAGACTGACAAAATTAGAGATGCTTTAACAACTTGAGTGGGCACTCTTGCCAGAAACACCTTTTAGTAGAGGACAGGTGACATGCCTGGCAGATAGGACCACCCGGGGTGGAGTTGGGGGAGTGTTGGGGAAGGGTGAGGCTGGGCAGCGGAATTGATTGACGCATTCACCTGCCCGTCCTGACACAAACAGGCGCCCCCTTCTTTTTCTTTCTTTTAAACAGTGAACATTGCCAAGAATATAAACACAATCTCAAAGATCTCAAGCCCAGTTGGTTTGGGTTTTATTTCATTTAGCTACTTACTCTTAGTAAATAATAAAAACGACAACAACAAATTATTTGCATGCAGCACAAACATAAGGAAACAGAAAATATTTTATATTCATGTCAGTAACAAAAACTATAAATGCTAAATGCTTACCCTTGATAGATGATCTACATATATATAACCAACCCTGCAGTCAAGTTTTACTATGCCAGAGCTGTCTGTTACTTCGCAGTTTATTTGTTTCTCGTCCTAAAAGGAAAATGAAATAACTGGTTTAAGTAGGTAAGGAATGAGAAGTTCATAACATATGTTTAAGGATGGTTTTTGAAAAGAAAATCATCCCTGAATACTTTCTTGGAAGACTAATTTCTGTTTACTTTGGGGATAAATCAATAGGAATATAAATACACTACATAAATATGTGTGTACAAGTATAGATTCATTCTAATATTCACATATATTCTCCACAGAATAATTCCTGGATTTGTAGCTTTCAACCATGTTTCTGTGTTCCCTAACTCAAGGTTCCTTGAAAAATCACAAAGCAAGGGATTCATAAGGTCTATATTTCATTGGCTGCCTTCTGTCTGGGTTGTGAGAGTGTGATAAAGGTATTTAATTATAACTGTAATCACAATTATATATATATTCAAATATTCAGGGAAATATAAATTTATATACATCTCACAGATGTATATTTCCCTGAATAACTGAGTTTTCCCTCTTACCATTGCAAACAGGCTCCCAAAGCTCTAGAGGAAGTGGGTAGTAGATATTTATAAGAGGTCAAAGGCCTTTCTAAATGTCCTTAGTGTGAAGAAATGGTCTCTGGATAAGAGATGGGTAAATTTTTCTAAGAGGCAGAGGAGCATCCACGGAGAAAGTGACTGAGACTTTTCTCTTTCAAATTTAACATTATTAATACCTCACTGATGGATTTAAGTGCTCATGACTGAGGCACAGTGGTAAAAAGGAAAAAAAAAAAGGAAAAGGTCTCCAGGTGCTCCAAACTCTTGCAGGAAAGGAGAAACTTGCCTACAATCTGGTTGACACCAGGATTTTGGAATTTGACGCTGGTTCTAGCATTTTGGAGGTCCTCTGGGATCGAGACAGTGTACGTGAACTTAAAATGCAGAGCAGTAACTCTGGGAGCCCAGCATGAAGGACCAATATGGCCCGTGTAGAGACCCCAACCATGAGGAACACCATCACAGCACCAGATGAGGTTGTACCAGTGAGAAAAGCAATGACACCCGGGCAGCTTGCTTGGATAACTGGACAATCGCTTCTGTCTCACAGTAGCATTGGTAAGCAGGAAGCTGACTCTCTTGATCTCAGTCAGATCCCAAGGAACTTTCCATTTTGATTAGGGGCACAGAGGAAAAAAATTACTGGAAGCCCGAGTGATAAGTCTGA
Source organism: Delphinus delphis (assembly GCF_949987515.2). Classification (NCBI taxonomy): domain Eukaryota; kingdom Metazoa; phylum Chordata; class Mammalia; order Artiodactyla; family Delphinidae; genus Delphinus; species Delphinus delphis. The sequence goes on from NC_082689.1 coordinate 51,781,664, forward strand.
ATATTAAGACTCATACGCCAAATATTTATACCTCAAATGATAAAGTGATTTATACATTTACATTCTTTAAAAGTTAAGTAAAATATCAATGTAGTATCATGCTACTGTAGTTTTCGATTCTTACCAGATCTAAAATCTTAATGAAGTAAAGACCAGTGGGTAGTCTGATATGCAGAGTTGTCTCATACGCATCATCTCCGGCATTAAATAAGGACACGTTCAACATTAATGTCTTCATACTTCCAACAGCAAGATAGGTTTTATTTTCATGTGGCCTAAAAATTAAGTACGATTTAGTTTTCGTTTGGAAGTAAAAATCCCATCTCTTCATTTATGTATCCTGAGCATAAAATACTAATTTGGAAGCACAGCCATAGGAGATGACCCCACGCAAGTGGATGTAAATCCATTGTAAAAAGAACTCAGTTTCCCAGGTTTCAGATAAATTCAGTTAGTTATTACACAGGAAAAGTTTTCTAATTTAGTTATAATTAAACTAGTCTGCTTTCTGTTTAACTTCTTGCTTCTATCATTTTAGCATATTTTTCTCATTATTTCAAAATATCTTCCTAAAAGAAAAGATTTTTTTTTTCTTTCTTCATTCTTGAGTAGACATTGAACTAGCTGCTGCCAAAGCCAAAGGAGAATGACTATTTCCACCAAAACAGAGGATGCTTTGGTGGAAGTGAGCATGGCATGGGAAAGGACTGCTATGGCCAGCACGTGGGTACCACTAAAATCTGTTGAACTAGAAAGAATTTCTTAAGGCAGGCTGGTCACCTCTACCAATAACTAGACCAAATTAAAAATAGAACTGCGGAAGTGTTTCACCATCTTGTGAACTGGAAAGGGAACACTGCTACAAATCCAAACACGTAAGTGAGTTCAAGTTCTGGCTCTGGCCCCTGTTCTTCTGGGGGAGAGGTCATTTAGCATTTTAAAGACTCAGTCACCCCACCTGTAATAATAACTACTGTTCAGTGAAGATATGACTCATGCACATTCCATGAAACCCCAAGGATCCTGAGGTTTAAGAAATGTATTCAAGGTACCACAGCTAGAATGTTCTAAAGTCTCAAGGCAACCCATTCCCTTTACTGATTAGATGGTTAGAAGAGCTCAGAACCTGCTACAGAATGTCATGATTCTGTAAGCTGTCCTCAAAAACAGACACTCTTAGATATCAAAGTATTTAAATTAAAAACAAATCAGTTCAACCAGAGAAGAATATGACCCAAAGCAAAATATCAGACGAGGATAATCATAACAATAAGAAAGATATTCACCTAGCAACTAGAGTTTAGAAAACATTTCTTCAACAATGCTTACATTGTATCATTCTAATCAACATCTGTATTTGTGTTTGAATAAACTATTTATGGAAATGTTAAACACATAGTAGGCATTTAGTAGTTATTTGTGAGTTAATTTAAGACAGAATGTTTAAGGACAGAGTTAAAGAACAAGTTTCAAGATTGATGCTTTTAAGCATTACTTGAAGATGAAGAGTGATTTTAATTGAAAGCCCCTGTATAATAATCGTTACATCTATTACTCCCACATACAAAAATAGTATAACAAATTCCCACCTTTGTAGAGCTTATAAAGGGCAGATTTATAAACAGATGTAAACAGATATTAGAAATACTTGAAAAGAGTTATGAATGAAGGGCTCTGGGACCAGGGTGGGGACCCATTTTGCCTGGGGGTAGCAAAGGCATGTTGCTTCTTGCTTTTGTACTATTCTAGTTATTTAGGTTGAGCTGAATGAAGATTAAAATTTCTTTTCTTAAATAAAGAACATCTGAAAATTTCATGATTGAACTGGCATTCACTTGGATTATACTCTTAATTGATTTGTCAAGTCCTCTTCCAATTTTCACACTACTGGGGGCGGGTGGTGGTCACTTTGCAGAAAGCAAACTTGATAATGTCACGTGTCTGCTTCCTTTCCTCCAGTGCTTTCAAGATAGAGTTCTGATTAGTGCAGCAGATGCAGCCTGCAAGAGCTGGTCGTGCCTTACTTTCCACTGCACAACCCATTCCTTCCCTTTAGCCATGCTCACCTACAAACAGGGGTCCAAACACCTGTGTTTTGTGTCCTATTTCAAGCCATCCCTCTGCCTTCAACCTCTTCCCTCTTCATGTTATCTGGTTAACTTATACTTGTTCTTCAAGACTCAGCTTGAGTGTCAATGTTAAGAGTCCTCAGAAGTTCTTCCACTTGATAACTTATTGCTAAGCCCCTTCACCCAGCATTGCATCCTCCCTAACAGAAATGGCTTCTCTCTCTGCCACTTTCCCACACACTGGGCAACCCTCTAATGCAATACGTTCACACTGTCTGGCTTTTCTCACCACTAGAATAAGTTCTCTTGGAGAAAAGGTGCCGGGTCATGAATATCACTGTTTTCTCAGAGGCTAGCAACACAGTGTTCAAAATATATGTGTGGTATGTAAGTGTATCAAACATTAAAAAGGGCTGGATAACACTAAAAAAAAAAGTCTGAAAGATTGAGGAAATTACTGGATAAGTGACTGTTAAGAGTTCATGAACTCATTATACATTCTATGAAATTAGAGCCATGCTTATCTGTTCTGTGACGGTATGCAAATTCCAAATGTTTCATTAAGATAAAGTAAACATCTACTACTACCACATCATGTGATCTATACCCCGCCCATATAACCTAATGTTTTAGTGGCTATACAACTATTGAGTTGACCAATAAATTAATGGCAACATTGATACTGTTTGAGTTTGAATTTGAGAAGCAAATTATTATGAGCCTCAGAATCTACAAACCAAATTATTATAATTTTGAACACTTCCCCCCACTTTGATACTTCTAATAATATATCTATGAGAAACTGGACATTTCACTTAATACCTAAAAGTTCTTCCCTCCTTATCCTAATTGTTTTTCACTTTAAACCTTCTTATCAAGGTAGGACATACATATAGAAAAATGCGCACAACCTAAGTGTAGAGCTCAGCAAATTTTTATAAACTGAATACATGTGTGAAACCAGCACCCAGATCAAGAAAAGCATATTGCCAGCACCAAAGAAATACCCTTGTGCCCCCTTCCAATTCTTGGCCCTGCCCACCATCTTGCTTTTACTAGTATAGACTGGCTTTGCCCAGTTTTATATTTCATATAAATGGAATCACTGAGTATGTAATCTTGGAGTATCCAACATTCTTTACTCAAAATTTTGTTTTTAAGTTTAATCTATATTGATGCATGGAGTTGTAAATCGTTTCTTCTCATTGGTGTGTATACTAATTTTTGTAAATATGCCACATTTTATTTATCCTTTCAACTATCATTGGGAATTTTGGCAATTACAGTTTGGAGCCTTTATAGTTTTCCAGTAAACATATATACATAATTCCATTGTGTCAGTCTGTCTGTCTATCTATGAGCAGGCCCTTATGGTTTATTAACCCAGGACTAATTCCTGAAAAAAAACTCTAAATCTGGCTAATTTTGGCAACCAGCTTAAATTTTACTAACAAATTACATTAAAAAAATAAAATATAAAGGAACTATATTTAAATAATAAAAAATAAAAATGTCCTACAGGATTATCATATAAAAGAAAGCATACCAAAGAGTAGGGGTTCAAAAACTGCTGCCTGAAGGCCAAATTGGGACCGCTGCCTGGTCTTGTAAATAAAGGTTTATTGGAACACAGCCATGCTCTTTCGTCTGTGGCCACTTTTGCCCTATGACGGCAGAGTTGAGCAGTTGCAACATCTCTGTCCCACAAAGCCTAAAAATATTTACAGTCTGTCCCTTCAAGTAAAAAGTTTGCTGGCTCTGCCATTGGGCAGTCTGACTGAGGAGCATAATTAGTTTCAAAATAAGCGTACCACATCATATTACTATATTTAAAACCTGTATTATTCTGACAATAACAGAAGCTTCATTATTTCAGATGGCACCCGATGCTGCCTTAGAGGAAACGATCTCCCAGACCTCATAATTCCTTGTCTGGTACTAAAGACATCGAGGAGAAAGGAATGAAGAAAATGTCCCTATGTAGCATTTCTAGTTCCGATCCCCGGCTTTGAGAAGCTGGATATTTCTGGAAGGATGTATGATAAGTAACAAGGCAGTACCTCTTCTGAATCATGGCTATCATTTCAGGGTGGAAGAATCTGACTCCGTCATAATGTGCTATTCCTCCCAGTGTTTGAGGGGATGGCTGACTTATTCTTGTGTTGTAAACCTTTGTGTTACACAAGCACGCATCTGCTTGGTGGCCCTGTGATAAAGGGCAGAGTGAAGACATGCGGGAACATGGCTGTCCCACATCCCCTCTACTTCTCTAGAACCACGTTACAACTAAAGGAAACTAAGAGGTTCTAGAAGTAAACTTCAGCTTGACATTAAAGTTTAATTAAGACTTGTAGAAGAGCTGCCTATAAATAGACATTTATAAAATATTCTGGCTTGTAACCAAAGCATTAGTCACTGAACACCTTTGGGAAAGAAGTTGGCACTTAGACAAGCAACAGAAGGTGAAAGCACTGCATAAACAGCTAGGTTCCAAGACAACAGCAAATGAAAGAGAAACACAGTATTCACATTTCAACAGCGAGGCTGCTGGTCTGTTTTCCATTTTTAAGCTATTCTGCCACATTACCATAATTACAATTCTACTCTTTATGTGTGTGTGTGTGTATATATATATATATATATGTATACATCTTACTGTATCTTGATTAACAAGGTGCTGTCAGAAAGATACCCACTAGCTTTTTACATGAGACATAATAAAGGACCAGGTGCACATCTGGAAGTGTGACAAGGCCGAACCAGAGCTTTCCCCGGGAATCGCAGTTCATTCTTTATTAAAACATGCATAATGCAGACTTGAAATTTACAAAGCAGCCTAGAATCCATGTAATTTAAACAAATCAAGATACTGTGTACATACAGAATCATAACTTAATAAGTGAAAGGAAAAACAGAAAAATGATGTATTTCGGCACCAGGCTCTACGTTTTTCCTGAATGAACGCTACTGTTCTATTTTGTGAGAAATGCTCCCTAAGTCTTCATATAATTAATGCATTTTGCCTTGATAAGATGAATGACTGCTTCATAGCTAACATGTTTTTAATCAAGATGCTAGAACAAAATATAACAGAAATTGCTATGTACCCAGGTCAAGGTAATACGAGTCATTTATTTGACAAAAGACTAGCCTGCGGCAAAGTGGCCTCAGGCCCAAGTAAAATTTTGTCCTCTTTTTTCTTTATTACTGACTTCAGGGAAAAAAATAAAATAGTGGAAAATTCTCATCTACTGGGCAATATCAGATACCTGACATTTAAGAAGATTTTACTGAACAGACAAATTCACTAAGATGCCAAGGAGGATAGCAGAAGAACATGGATTGGAAGATAGAGCTAGGAATTAGAATGTTTAGTGTATGAAGCATACGATTCCTCTTCCCCAAACTCTGTGACATCAGTGAGGCATATATTCCCACTATCTGCATTTTAAAAATGGACAGTTTTGTTACACTCACTCTTTTGGGGGTAACAGCACAGTGCGGTTACACACCGCTCACTGTCTACCCAACAGTGAGTTCCCTTCTTAGCTGCTAACAGAACCCTGGATTCGCCAGGCAGTCGGTAGTATCCCCTTGATACTGCAGAAGCTAAGCCCCCAGCTCAGCTTCAGGGAGTGAATTATGATTGATCTACTATGATCGTGATGACTCCATCCTCTTTCAACCAGGATAGATCAGGGGCAGCATGTGACACCACTCTGGTTAATCAGAATAAGGCGTCTGCTCAGACACTTCCCTTCCTTGAGAGGCAGCCTCAGGAGGACATAGAATTTTGCTCCTGCCCCTTTCTGTTTACTGGGAACCTTGGTGCCCCAGCCGCCACAAGGGAAAAGCCAAGAGAACTGGAAAGATAACCATGAACCACGAAGGCCCAGATTTTGGTAGCTTCTCACTAAACCTGCAACCACCTTCTCCAGACTGCTTATTATGCAAAAGAATTAAACACCTTTGTTTAAGTTACTATTAGTCCCGTACTCTGTTACTCACAGTTAAAAGCATTCCTCACTGATATGAAAGCACTTTTGTTCAGGAAAAGCCTCCATCACTTACCCTGGAAGCATGACGGAGGCACAGAAGAGAAGTAGTGTCATTTAGATCAGTCATCTCTGCGAAAGACTCGATTTTAAATTACCTAGGTGATGGTTAATACCTGCTCTTCTATTTGTAATCTTTTAGCTAAAGTCATATTTGTTCATTTTCACTTCGCACTGTAAGTCCATTTGAATGTGGTTTACCGTCCTGAGAATTTAGAGATTGAGGAGGAAGCCTCAACTTAACGAAAACATGAGATGGAGTGCATCAGCACTATTTAGTTTGCTGTCGGCAGTCTATTAGTGCAGTCATCAGAAACTCATCATACCTGAAGCAGGTATGTAGCTCTGAGACACAGAAATACCACTAGTGCCAGCAGAGTTACAGTCGGGAGAAGGCATAGAACATATGGTTGCAATTTGCCTACCACGACCGAGAAGGCAGAGAGGACTCCTTTGAGGGAGAGGCAAATTGTTCTCTGAGAGAGCATCATTTATTAAAATGCAAAGTAGTTTGTCAGAACCCTTCACCCGTGGGCCTAAAAACTAATTCAAAGAGTTTTCATTTGAAAACTCTTCAAATAAGTTATTTACCTAATGGAAAGAGCCTGTAATCTTCCTAACTGATGCAAAACATGTGGGGCTTACACTTTACACTGGCCTTGAGGCCACTACAAACTTCATAGAACTGAAAACAACTGACCCAGGCACAGTCAGCAGCTATCTCGGGACATAAAGAAACAATAAACTCTGGACAAATAACCAGTACACGTGCAGAAAATGTTTAGAATTCACTGGCAATATTTCATTTTTTTATCCAAATGAAAACATTTTTATCGTGGTCTATAACTATTCCAACCATAATTTATCAAAAATAACACCTTTTCTCAAATCTTCATATGTACCAGGCTTTGCGCTATGCAATACACTGGCCTGCATTATTGCATTTTATTTTTAAAACAACCTTACAGAAGCCCCAATGGCCTAATGGATACGGCACTGGCCTCCTAAAACAACCTTACAGAGTACTATTTTACCTTCTTGCCAATGAGGAAGGACGTTTACAGAGGTTGAAAGGCTTCTCTGAAAAGGTCATTCAGCTAGTAAATGGTAGATAGACTTGAACCAGGTTAGCCTGACTCCAAATCTAAACTCTAAACCACCACAACACTGGTTCTCAGATTTCAGCTTGATAAGAACCACTGACAGCCTTCTTAATAATGAACATTTCTGGCCTGGTCCCCATGGATTCTGATTTGGATGGTCAGGGGCCTAGGAGCCTGCATGTCTACCAAGCATCCCAGGTGATTCTCATGAAGGTGACTCAAAGACCACACCTTGAGAAAAACTGCCTTACCTTCTGTTGGCTGCCATACAAAATCATAATGGACTTGATATTTCGACTACAGGAAACATTATCACTTCGAATTAAAAATGCAATGTAGGTAATGTAATTTCTCGTGAGAAATACATAATGAAGAAGAACTGATAATTCAATTACATTAATGATTTAATATCTTAATTCAGTAAGATATTACTTTCATTCTTCAGGAAATAAGCATTCTCAGTAATATTTCCACATAAATTTCAACATCTCATTTTTTTCACGGGCCAGAGGGACTGCAGTGAAAGATGACAAGGTAACCATGGAAGTGTCTGACTTGAGAAGATGAAAACACCACTTATTTGGAGCTTAGATAATCTTTCCCACACAAAATACTTCTTCTTATCAAAGGCCCATGAGAGCCAAAGCACCAGGAAGACTAAGCATTTTAGAAAGAAAACAAATATGTGAATGGGAAGGTTATAAATTATTCATCTAATAATTCAACAAAGGCACCACAATTACATGCTGGATTACAAAGCAGTTAGCGGTTGCTGTTTTTGGACTATCTAAGCAGCCAATCTGGATAATTTAAGTATAAAGTCCAATTATCTATCAAATAGGTTAGGGCTTCTTGGCCCTCAACTGTGGATGCTCAAGGCTATCCTGGCATTGCCTAGGTGAAAAGAATTAATTTATTCTCTGCCATATGTGATCCCACCCCAGCAGGGTACTCAGTGCTGTTTGTCAACCTTTTTACTCATTCCTGGTTGATTCCCTATCCCATTTATCTTCACAGCTATTTTGAATCTTTTCCCATTCCCTTCACAAGGTCCCAAACCCAACCTCAGAGCCCTCACCTTCCATATACAAACCCATTTTTTATTCTGGCCATCCATTAATTCTCTATATTTCCCTCCCTTCCACGTTAAAATTTCTTAATCAATGTCAGCATCTATTCACAGCTTCTTAGCTCAAGACAAGGGGAATCTTAACTTCTTTCTAAGGCTAACCCTTCCACCTGAGTCTGATCCCAGGTGCATGCTGTTTCCTTTAGAACCCTGTTCCATCCTCAGCAAACATCCATTTGTCACCTACAGTGTTCCAGGCACTGTGTTACCTATTGGGAACGCAAGATGAAAAGACAGGAACCCACCTTGAAGCAGTGTACAGGATAGTGTGGAGACAGACAATAATAGTTCTGAGCACAGGTGCAATGGGACCAGGGCCACAGGAGGACTAGGTTTATGTAGCTGGAGACAAAGTTGGGGGGGGGGCGGGCTTTACCTAGAAAACAGCTGAGATTTATAAGATAAATAAGCATTAATCAGATAAGTCAAAGTGAAAAGATACAGAGGCTCAGGAGAGCATGGCATGGCCACACAACTATTCTGCAATCAATGGAAAAAAGTCCTGTGGAATTGCTGAGGAAGGGCACTAAGGACTTTAGATGTTAATGAGCTACTGAAGCCTTGCTATCAAAAGTGTAAGTTAGAAAGGTCACTCTGGAAACGTCTTGGTAGAGGAATTTGAATAATGTAAAATCAGAGGCCAGTAGCCCAGAAAGCGGTAAAGCTCAGTGATTCAGGCAGGATATTGAGTGCCTGATTTGGAGCAACAGTGATAGAGATGGAGAAGTATGATGGATAAAAAACACATCTGGGTGGCAATATTATAGGACTTGGTAATTTATTTGATGTCAGGGATAAGAGAGAGAGAAGAATGCAGGTTGAGCTCCAGGCTGTTGGCTTTGGTAACTAATGGTTGTGTCACTGGTGGATAGTGACTGGGCACCCAAGACTGCATGTCTGTTAGCCAGCTGGATGGGTGGGTGTGGAACTCAGAGACACTGATTTGGGCATCAGCAGTGGAGGCAGAGCAGGTGAGGTTATGGTTGTGGGCAAGATTATCCAGGGAAAAAATGGGAGTGTGAGAAGGAGTGAGAGAGGGCTATTAAGGGAGCCAAAAGAGGCAAATTCAGAGGTCCTCCAAACACAAGTGAGAAGGAGGGCCTAGAGAAGTAAAAGGAGATTGGGAGCAGGATGGCATCCGGGAAATTAAAAGACATTGAAAAAAAGGAAGTGAACTGCTGTCAAATTCTTCACAGGACAGTTCAAGTAATATACGAAGTGTCCCCTGGATTTAAGCAGACCATTTCTTTGTTCAATTTATTCTTTTCCCTGCCTTTGATCCTCACACTTGTTTATATCTTCCCATAATTAAATAACACTTGATAAATACATAAAAATTCAGTTGAACCTACTTGTTCCTAATAAATTCTCCTTCCCTTAATCACTGATGCTGTCATTTAGCTATGACTGCACAGAAATTTCTGTTAAAATTTGCCAGCGACATCCTTCTTCTCCCCCACCAGTCACATTTTAAGTGCCAACTTCCACGACCTTTCCTCAGTCATTATGCTCTCTGATTGCTACAAAATCACAGCATTAGGTCCCTCTTTTTACATTCTCCATTGGCTATTTCACCTTGGAGGTGGTTTTCTCTTAGTTCGATGAAGATACTTTTTCAGTCTCCTGGAGTTAAGTCCTTATTCTTTTTAAGCTCTTTAAATAAAATTTACCCACCCCTCTCAAGATTTGATCCTTAGTTCTTTGTGAAATTCACATTTCCATCACAGGCATTCACATAACTAATGTGAAGAGGACCTCCAAACATAATCCTGAACTAGATTTTCCACTGCAGAGCTACATATAGAAGTCTCATCAAATTCAACACACCCCAATTTAAACCTGCTTCCTCTATATCCCTACCTCCCCCAAACAGTCTCCCATATTCCTGTCCTGTCAGTGATGCCTCCTTGCCCTCTTTCACTTTCCATACACAACCAGCTCTTAACCTGAAGTGTGGATTCTCTCTCTCTGGTCCTCATTTTCACATCTTCCCTCTGACATGCAGAACAATTTCAACAGAGGGGATACAGACATGATACAGAATTACAATGGTTTATTTCCCAACATAAATAATGATAGCAATCAACATTTATCCAGTTTGCACTGTGGGCACTATTCTAAGCACGTTTACATGTATTTTCTTTTTCCTGTTTCCCTTCTATGAATTTAGAAGACAAAGATGATTTATTCCCTTTCAAATGGGTCACATATATATTTAGGGATATCTTCGTTTTGTACATCAATCTGAATTATGTAACCAGTTTTTGGATGATAAAATACTAAGCATTATGTAGTAAAGGTTAGCTCATTTTGAACCAAAACTCTATTAACAGGCACTTACAGATGTCTGAAAAATAACTACAGTTATGATAACAATAACCCAAAGCACATTTAAATCCTGAAATATCTTCCGAGTTATCACTGAAAGGTTAAAATCATGCTTGATAAAACCATGGTGCTCACACATTCTCATTCTTTTGAAAAGTGGTAATCTTTGAGTGTATACTTATGTGACTGCTGTACAGAACACTTGGTCTCTTTCAGCAGAATGAGACTGCTGTTCTTTTCCGGGTCTTTAAATGCTGCTAACCCCCAAGGATTAGTTCTTAGTCCTTTACTCTTTAGAACCCACATGCACACACCAATTACCCCATCCTGATAAGTAAGCAGAGAGCCAACTACACTTACCTCAAAAATCCAATTTTTGCAGAAACCTGTAAATCAGCAGAACAGTTTTCATGCACACAAAATCTTGCAAAGTTTATCTGGAAATAAAATATGACAGTACTTTTTATCTTAGTTCAAATCAGTAGGTATATTTCTATGTTTTTTAAAGGATAAAATATCTATGACACATGAAAAAATAAAATTAATATAGCAAATGGATAACTCCTTTATACCTTTTGAAGAGTTCGATTTGAGTATCAGTAGGTTCAGATGACAATGCCAGGGCTAAAGTAACCACGTTCTTTCAATAGGTCAATTTAAAGCCTAAGTTTGTTAAGCGAAAGAAATAACTTCTTTCTTTCATAATAGTTGTATAAAAAGAAGTTTAATCAGACTGTGGTAGTAACCTCTGTAAATGTTTAGAACCTGTGCTGCCAAGATGTTCTTCGCTGAGTCCCTCTCGATTTTCTGGTGCTGCCGTTTGATCCCGCCTATTATGCATACGCATGACACTTAATTTTCACAGATGGCAGGACAGTGATTTTATATTGGTTGAAAATAATAAAATGTAGAAATTTTACTTTGAGGATACAGTGAATAAAAATAAATGATAGTTTATCAACAGGTTCCAGAATTTATTTAATTCTGAGTATTTTAATAGGACCCAGAGATACCGCAAGGTACACAGGAAGCCCTGAGGTATAAGCTGGACAAAGGAAAAATAGAGAGATACAAAAAGAAAGGAAGCTGAGAGGAACAGGTGAGAGAGGGAGAGATGCAGAAAAGAAAGAAATCTGGAAAGTCAGAGAAGGAGCCAGGCACATGAAATGTGAAGTGGGTAGAGCGTTGTCAAACGGCACGTCAGACCAGAGACTGCCTATACCAGCGGGAGCAGTGGGAAAGTGTAAATAGTTCTCTAGATTATTAATATAATTTTTTTCTACTTCTCTTATTCGTAAAGCAGGTGGCTTGAAGAATCAAAATGTAGCTCATTTGTAGCTCATTCTAATATAACTATAAATTGCTAAGGTTTGGGCTTATGTACTTTACAATATTGAGAGGTTCATTATTAAAGACATTTAAAAGTAGTTGATATTGAAAACTGAAGTTCAACAGAAGAGTGAAAAAAACCGACTTCCATAAATATTTTCATACAAGGCTATAGAAAGACTTTGCTCTTAATTTATTATCTTCATTTGATCTAGTATTGTAGACCAGACAGTGCTGACTGTAAGCTCAAATATGTTAAAGCGACTTAGGGGCAATTTTATCTGGACAGGATATGAACAGGACCTTTAAATGTCCTTTCATCTTTTGCATTCTGTGTGCCATTACTGAATGTTTTAATGAATGCTTTAACCATGGCCCCAAACATCCTGTTGACTCTGTCTTTGTGTTGTTGGACAGTAAAAGTCTGAACAACTGGACTCCTGGGAATAAACACACAGTGAGTGAAACTGATATATTTTGGGATACATTTATTTTAAATTTTTAAAAAAAATCATCATTAGAGTATAATTGCTTTACAATGGTGTGTCAGTTTCTGCTTTATAAAAAAGTGCATCAGTTATACATATACATATGTCCCCATATCTCTTCCCTCTTGCATCACCCTTCCTCCCACGCTCCCTATCCCACCCCTCTAGGTGGTCACAAAGCACAGAGCTGATCTCCCTGTGCTATGTGACTGCTTCCCACTAGCTATCTATTTTACATTTGGTAGTGTATATATGTATATGCCATTTTCTCATTTTGTCACAGCTTACCTTTCCCCCTCCCCATATCCTCAAGTCCATTCTCTGGTAGGTCTGCGTCTTTATTCCCGTCTTGCCCCTAGGTTCTTCATGACCTTTTTTTTTTTTTTTGACTCCATATATATGTGTTAGCATACGGTATTTGTTTTTCTCTTTCTGACTTACTTCACTCTGTATGACAGTGTCTAGGTCCATCCACCTCATTACAAATAACTCAATTTCATTTCTTTTTATGGCTGAGTAATATTCCATTGTATATATGTGCCACATCTTCTTTATCCATTCATCTGTCGATGGACACTTAGGTTGCTTCCATGTCCTGGCTATTGTCAATAAAGCTGCAATGAACATTGTGGTACATGACTCTTTATGAATTATGGTTTTCTCAGGGTATATGCCCAGTAGTGGGATTGCTGGGTCGTATGGTAATTCTATTTTTAGTTTTTTAAGGAACCTCCATACTGTTCTCCATAGTGGCTGTATCAATTTACATTCCCACCAACAGTGCATGAGGGTTCCCTTTTCTCCACACACTCTCCAGCATTTATTGTTTGTAGATTTTTTGATGATGGCCATTCTGACCGGTGTGAGGTGATACCTGATCGTAGTTTTGATTTGCATTTCTCTAACGATTAGTGATGTTGAGCATTCTTTCATGTGTTTGTTGGAAATCTGTATATCTTCTTTGGAGAAATGTCTGTTTAGGTCTTCTGCCCATTCTTGGATTGGGTTGTTTCCTTTTTTGATATTGGGCTGCATGAGCTGCTTGTTAATTTTGGAGATCAATCCTTTGTCAGTTGCTTCATTTGCAAATATTTTCTCCCATTCTGCGGGTTGTCTTTTGGTCTTGCTTATGGTTTCCTTTGCTGTGCAAAAGTTTTTAAGTTTCATTAGGTCCCATTTGTTTATTTTTGTTTTTATTTCCATTTCTCTAGGAGGTGGGTCAAAAAGGACCTTGCTGTGATTTATGTCATACAGTGTTCTGCCTATGTTTTCCTCTAAGAGTTTGAAAGTGTCTGGCCTTACATTTAGGTCTTTAATTCATTTTGAGTTTATTTTTGTGTATGGTGTTAGGGAGTGTTCTAATTTCATTCTTTTACATGTAGCTGTCCAGTTTTCCCAGCACCACTTATTGAAGAGGCTGTCTTTTCTCCACTGTATATTCTTGCCTCCTTTAACAAAAATAGGGTGACCACAGGTGCATGGGTTTAACTCTGGGCCTTCTATCCTGTTCCATTGACCTATATTTCTGTTTTTGTGCCAGTACCATACTGTCTTTATTACTGTAGCTTTGTAGTATAGTCTGAAGTCTGGGAGTCTGATTCCTCCAGCTCCATTTTTCTTTCTCAAGATTGCTTTGGCTATTCAGGGTCTTTTGTGTTTCCATACAAATTGTGAAATTTTTTGTTCTATTTCTGTGAAAAATGCCATTGGTAGTTTGATAGGGATTGCGTTGAATCTGTAGATTGCTTTGGGTAGTAGAGTCATTTGCACAATGTTAATTCTTCCAATCCAAGAACACGGTATATCTCTCCATCTGTTTGTATCATCTTTAATTTCTTTCATCAGTGTCTTACAGTTTTCTGCATACAGGTCTTTTGTCTCCTTAGGTAGGTTTATTCCTAGGTATTTTATTCTTTTGTTGCAATGGTAAATGGGAGTGTTTCCTTAATTTCTCTTTCAGATTTTTCATCATTAGTGTACAGGAATGCAAGAGATTTCTGTGCATTAATTTTGTATCCTGCTACTTTACCAAATTCATTGATTAGCTCTAGTAGTTTTCTGGTAGCATCTTTAGGATTCTCTATGTATAGTATCATGTCATCTGCAAAAAGTGACAGTTTTGCATCTTCTTTTCTGATTTGGATTCCTTTCATTTTTTTGTTCTCTGATTGCTGTGGCTAAACTTCCAAAACTATGTTGAATAACAGTGGTGAGAGTGGGCACCCTTGTCTTGTTCCTGATCTTAGAGGAAATGCTTTCAGTGTTTCACCATTGAGAATGATGTTCACTGTGGGTTTGTCAAATACGGCCTTTATTATGTTGAGGTAAGTTCTCTCTACGCCTACTTTCTGGAGGGTTTTTATCATAAATGTGTGCTGAATTTTGTCAAAAGCTTTTTCTGCATCTACTGGGATGATAGTATGGTCTTTCTCCTTCAATTTGTTAATATGGTTTATCACATTGATTGATTTGCGTATATTGAAGAATCCTTGCATTCCTGGGATAAACCCCATTTGATCATGCTGTATGATCCTTTTAATGTGCTGCTGGATTCTGTTTGCTGGTATTTTGTTGAGGTTTTTTGCATCTATGTTCGTCAGTGATATTGGCCTATAGTTTTCCTTCTCTGTGACATCTTTGTCTGGTTTTGGTATCAGGGTGGCCTCACAGAATGAGTTTGAGAGTGTTACTTCCTCTGCTATATTTTGGAAGAGTTTGAGAAGGATAGGTGGCAAGGCATCAAGGAGAGAAAATTAACATTTTATGTATATGGGAAACCACTGTTATGACTAAATGCATATTTAAAAGTATTCAGTTCAATATCCTAAAGGGAATATTAAAAATAAAGAAAAATGGAAAACAAGACATACCATAAATCTTTTTTATAAAAACATAATTTTAAAGAAATTTAGAGGGAGTTCATTTCCTCAGAACTATGTACTATTTCAAAAAAATTTCTTCAGTTATATGTCACATGATGTTTCAAATAAAGGAAAAATTTCCTACTGTTTTTGCAATGATGTCTTTTTCTTTCTTCTGCTGAAGAATTGGCTGAAGTGGTGGGAATTCCTCTGTACTTCGTTTACTGATGACATGATGTCCCAGGTGGTAAGCGGCTTCAATCTGAATTGGGGTGAGGATGTCCCGTACATCTTTCTAAAGAAATTGAAAGCCATATGAATTAATAACAAAAATAAGCATCTAAATAAAAAATATATATAAAGTCCCTCCTTTCCTGCATAAGGTCAAACACAATATATGGAAGTCAAAGAAAATCCTTTCCTTTTAAGCTAAATTGTTAAAAAATTGAACTATTTTCACACATTACAAAAGCAATCACATTTATTAGGAAAAAGACAAAATGTATTAAAAATGAAAAACCGTAACTATCCAATAATAGTTATGCAGGTCTACATTTTGGCATATTTTCTTCAATGCTATTTTCTATGCATACAATTTTCTTATTAGTTGTTACAGTTTTTCTACATTTATTGTGCTTTTACACTTTATAAAGAAAGAGTTCTTGGATTTATTTATCAATGATACAGGAATTGTAACCCATTTGGAATCCATTCTGCTCTGTATGACACTCTTTTAAGTTTAATATCTTACTAATTTTTTACACAGCATTTATCATTCTTAATCTTCTTTATATGTAGTCAAAAAGTCTTTGAGTGATTAGGTTTTTAAAATTTATTGTCTTCTGCCCCCCAAGGAATGACTCTTGAGTTTATTACACTGGTTGTCAATTCATATATTTTAATCTTTATTTCTACATGCAGGTATTATTTTTCTCTCTTTTAAAAACATTTTCCCATGAACTTAAAATTTATTTCATCTTTTCATTTGATTATTCAATAGCCCCTTCATTAAATGGGAATATACAACATTACTATCAAAATTATTTGCTAACATAAACATGCACAAACACTAAAATAACTGACAAGAAAATAACTTTGAAGTAGTTTGGCATTCAATTAAGAAAACACTTCCCTAAAGAGTAAAGGTGTTCTAGAATCCCAAGTCTGTAAAAAAAAAAAAAAAGGAAGTCAAGTAAGATAAAAAACATGGCATCTCTTAGAAAGCGCTTCTCAGAGCAGCCCTGCCTATACAGATATGAGATTTTCAAAATATATTGAACAAAGCAGACTCATTTATTTTTCTCCCTATCTAAGAGGATGGGCAAATAAGATTCCACTATAAAGTAATCCATGAGGATTTATAACAGAATTCAGTCGACAATTTAAACTGCACGAAATAAGACATATTGATGGCAAATCTATAGAACAAGTAGCTTATGCACAACAAAAATTAAAAGTAGATATTACATCAGGATTTGAGAGAGAAGCTCACGATCAGCAGATACAGTCCACCTACACAGGAACTATGCAGTTTTTTTCTTTTTCTTGGTATTAGAATTGTTACTATACTCAGAAGATATTCAAAGAATTGGTCACACACTTTGTCTTTCACACTAACAATTTAAATGTAAAGCTAGGCTTGACTCTACGTTTCGTATGCCCGTTTCAATTTACATTTCTTCTGATTTAAAAAAAAAATAGATTCATCAAAGTCCCAATAAAGAAACTCAAGTGTTTTCATTGGGACTAGACATATTAATTTTAACCATAATTGAGCTTTATATTTATGAGGTTTATATTTACACTTAGTGAGTTCTTTAGTAGATCCATGACACTGTAATTGACAGACCTCCTACTGAATAATGTCAGCGGATTTCTATTTATCTAGACAATTCAGAGTTGGAATATAGCTTAAACATTTCTGCCTAAAAGCAGATTTCCAAAGCTCATAAATGAACAATCCCTACTGAATAGAAAAAAATACCTATCATACAGATTACTGCTATGCTATTTATGCCTATAGTAACTTTTGATAAAAATCAATGAAGTTAATAAAGATGACATTTCACATAAGACTACACCTATCCTATGTCTTTTATGTAATTATAAAAAAGGATGTAATTGTTTCTTCTCATCATTTACAACATTATATATAAATTATATAAATATATATATATATAAATTGGTTAAAAGCAAGTGGTCTGAAGGTAGAGTACTGGGGTTCAAACCTCAGGTCCTTCACTTGTTATCTATATGTAACCTTGGGCAAATTACATAATCTGTCTATGGAACTATTACCTCATCTGAAAATGGTTGGTAATAATGATAATGAAAATGATGATTACGACACCTATACCTTATTGTGAGGATTCAATGACATAATGTATGTAAAACACTTAGTACAATGCCTGGTACGTATTAAGGTCTCAATAGATGTTAAATATTATAATTATTATGTGTATATTACTGCAAAATGTAGCTATATAAGCCAACCAAGAAATTACAGAAGTTCAATTTCTTATAATAAATTCTGGTGACTATTTGGAAGGAATAAGAAAAAAGAAAATTAGTCTATTGCCAACCAGTGAACACTAAATAGAAAATGAGCTACGTTTTCTACTAATACAACTATTAGACTTGTATTAATTAAGTGGTACCTGGAAGATGTGTAGCATGACTCAGAGTACTCAAGATCTCTCATGGCTTTTCCATTCTCACACATGGAGATGTTTTTATTAGATTACTTGGTAAGTGATCATCTCAACTCGAAACCTTGACCATATAGGAATGCTGCAAATCAAGGTCCAAATCCCAAGTTATCAACTTGTGAAAATGGAACAGCTTGAAGCCCTGAGTATTACAATAGCAAACTTGATTAAATTATTCCCTAGGTGTAGGAGCTAGACAGCCACTGACTGTCCCTCCACATGTCCACTGTTTTAATTCTTCTCAACAAGCTTGCTTTGACCACATCACATGTTATCTAATTCATACTAATTTTCCACAAGGTCTTCTCTACATCTGGTGTATATTACTTTCATTATCCTAATTTGCTATTAATTACGCCTTTCTCACAATATATAAAATGTACGTGCACTCTTGCAAGAACTGTATTTGACAGATATTCACACTTACTTAACTTTAACAGCTCCACCTAAGGACAAAAGCTATAATATCAAAAATTCTTAAAGTGACTAATTAATATACAGGAGGAAAAAGTAGATTTGCTTAAAATTTTTAATTTGCATGGCATGTGCTATCTATATTAAAAATAATGAAGATTCCATGCCACATTTTTATGGACAATTACATAAAACAGGGCACCCACAAGCATACAAATTAGCACATGCCTGAAATTACACAAAGTCTGCCTTCTTGTCTGACTTTCACAGAAATTTTTATTATGGCCAGCTTGAGAACTGAGCTGTAGGCCCACGTCATCCTATTGTGTTTATGCAGTGAGGGAATTTATTTAAAGGATGGAGCCAGAAATATTTATAAAATATTACTTAATGAACAATGATGTTGAGGTATAAATAAACATGTGAAAATATCTATTCATGGGTCTACTCTGTAGAAGACAGGATCTAGGGATACAAAACTGAAAGCCAGTGCCTACATTACACTTTAAAACCCATAAATCCACACATGTGGTGGAGGGGTGAGCATTCTGATACATGCAGACACAAGTACAGAAGAGGGAGGGCCACCTAACCTACACTCGAAAGGTCATGGGAAAATTCTTACATAGAAGAATTTTAAGAAGGAATGTGATCAGATTTGTGTGGAGAAGGTTAAGACTGAGGCATAGATTGGAATCTGAGCTAGCAATGCCTTGTGTAATTATAACCATTTTATCTAGTAAGTATGTTTCAGAGGGTGAACTGTCAAACATCTGGGACTACAACTTCCTGAGAAAAGACAACACCCCCAAGACAGGTGCCCTCACCATCACACGAATAGAACATTACAGATTTTCCCTCACAGAATTCTTTAAAAAGCTCTGAGAACACATCATCTATAAATTTATTAAATATTGATTGATTGGGGGCCTTATGTAATGAGTTGTGCTAGCTCTAAGAAGAAAACAAACATGGAAAAGATAATATCCTGTCTTCAAAGACCTTGTAATCTAACAAAGAATTAATATATGTTGGAATAATCAATCATCTTCTAGGTTACCATAGTATCAGTATAGTTATATAGTTGGTCTGTATTTAGATTTTCAGCAGAAATGCATGCATATATGGACTGGTCCACAGTGGTTAAAATATAACTACTTTGGAGCAAATGGTACTTCATTAAACTATGTGTTTGTATAGCTTAAAAATATAAGCAAATAAAATACAAATACATATATTTAGTAATCATATACGTGTTCATTTTTTGAAGTTATTACTGAAAATGATGGGTTTTGTAAGTTACCTAAGACTTAGATAACAAAATAAAATTCCTTTATTTCAGAAGTCCAAAATCCAGAATTTAGAGAAACCAAAGGAAAGAAAGAATAAACTAATCTACTAAATACATAGGCAGGTTGATTTCATGATTATTATACAACATACTAAGGCCACTGAACTCACTGGATCTCAGATACCAGTAGAGACAGGCATTCCTGGTCCAATGACTAAGCTAAATATTTCTAGATTTTATGGAATGCTGTAGACAGGAAGGGAATGTTTGTTTTCTTCTCAAGCATCAGAGAGTATTTTGATGCAGAGATTCCATCAAGATCAATCAAGAAATATCTCTAAAAACCTGAAGGTAAGTCTCACTACCATGGCTGCTCCAACATTTCTAAATATTGCTGCCAATTGTTGAATGGGTTTCTCTAAATCAAAACAGCCTCAAAATTATCCTTTGTCCTAAAATCTTGTCCTAAGAAATCTCTAAGACCTAATCAAGTTGTACCTTTGAAGATAACAAAGATTCATTTTCATATGCTTACATGGATGGGGAAACATTTTCATAAAGGGAAAAGCGAGGTCCAAGAGAACAGAATTTCAATAGATAAAACACTATAAGGCCTAAAAAATTAACCATTTGCCTTCTACCATAGAAACCTTTTATTAACTCCCAACTCTAAATTCTAGATTCTCCTTTCATAACATCTAATAATTGTAAGGCTCTAACAGTAAAAAATAAAGCTTGGCATAATTAAAAACCACCAAAAAATGGAGTTCTATAAGGAAAAAAATAATTTCTGCCTTATTTTCTGAGGAATACATTTTGACCGTACACATAAAACAGTCTTATGTAATACCCGTTTTAATTATGAGTAGATGAAGCAGACGTGAGAAAACTGATGTGCTTACCAACCAGGTAAATGACCATATAGTCTCAGAAAAATAACATACCAGCAAATGCATATGCTAGTGATGTGATACTTATTAGATTGCTAACAATGTCTCCTATATTCCAAGAAGATCCAATACATGAAACTAGAGAATGTGTGATTAAAAGAGAAGGACTTAATAAAAGCCAAGTTTTATGAGAAGATGTGGATTTTCTAAAATAGCCAAATTCTCTACTATCAAAGACTGTGATGGGTTTTTTTTAAATATAAGTAGGTTTAAAGACTTTCATTTATGTGAGATCATCAAGGGGTTGTGAGCAAGAATAAAAATAAAATTCAATTCTTTTTCTCACCTTCAGGTCCCCAATGGCTCTAACATGTTGTCATACTGATGAAATCTTTCTGGCTCATTCTCTTTAATACTCAAGTCCAACAATGTGCTGCTGCCACTGGGACCTCCAATTCAACTTTGTTCCCCTGTCCCTCACACACCCTCTTGCTGTCCTCTCTCCTCTCCTTACCCTGCTTAATCTTCATGGCCAAAAATATAACCACTCCCTCGCATACTCCTCGGCTCTCTCGTGCGTTCCTTCTTTGCTTCACTCTATTGGCAGACCACAACCATGGTTGATTGTAACTCTTCATCTACCCCCACCTGTAAGGTTGAACATGACTGGAAAAAACCACAACCATACTGACTCGTCTCACTTTCTGATGCAACTTAGAGCCTAACTCCATCTCAGGACCACACTGTACTTTCTCACTCTCCCACTCTCCTAGAAGACTACTTCACGTCTTCTTCCCGAACTCTAAACACCACTTCTCCCATTCCGATGGAAGCTAATGCCTTTGCTTCTTACTTCGCTGATAATATTAAAGCAATCAGAAGAGAACTTCCAGTCCTCTCAACCACATCTGCCCAGCATCTGCAAGCAAATAAACAAATGAACTATGCATGTGCTATCTAGAATCAATCCTTTCATCTGTACAATTAATCCCACCCTTTTTGCCCTCTTTGCACTGACGATTCTTTCCTCGTATCTGTCTCATTTACTCTATTGGAACACACCCATCAGCATAAAAGCATGCTATTCCTCCCATCTTAAAAGAAACAAAAAGTCTCTCCACTTCTCTTGTCAGCTACTGACTCCCCACCCCTTTTCTTTAGCTCCCCTAGGAACAAAAATCTGTGAAAGAATAAGCTACACTCTGTCTCCAATTCCTCTCCTCCTTTTCCTCTGAACTGCTGTTGTCATGATCACCAATAGCTTCGACATTGCTAAAGCCAATGGTGAGTTCTTAGCCCTCATCTTCTTCAACTAAGAGGAAAGCACTGAAAACACTGTCACGCCTTTCTCCTTGCCCTGCTTTATTCACTTCACTTCCGGGATGCCACAAGCTCCTGTTTTTCTTCCTTACTGGTTAGTCCTTCTCATCTCCTTTGTAAGCCTTCTCTTCTCTCTAACCACTTCATGTTGTAGGGTCCAGAGTGCAGACCTTAGCTCTTTTCTCCTCCTGTGATGATCTCAGCCACCTCACATGACTTTCAAACCCATTCATATGCCAAAGATGCATTGTTAGATTTCCAGTTCCATGCCCCTCTCCAATTCCAGATGAGTATATACAAATGATTAATTGCTGTTTACACTTAAAAGTAAAATAGGTCTCTCCAGCTCCGCAGGTCCACAACTGAACTCCAACATTTTACACCCAAAAGTTGTTTCCCTTGCCCTATTGATGAAAACTGTATTCTTCTAGTTGCTTGGGCTAATGACTTTGGAGTCGTCTTGGAGCCTTTCTTTCTCAAATGCTAGACATCAGTCTGTCAGTAAATTTTGTAGAATCTGTCTTCTACTACTTCTCAGCAGATCCACTGCTACCACCTTCGTTGGAGCCATCAACTCTCACCTGGCTTATTGCAGTGTCCTCTTCTTCCTGTGTCAACCTGTGGTCGCCTACTGTGTAGTCTCAACATAGCAGTCAGAGTATTCCTTTTTATTACTCAGTCAGATCATGTCAATTATCTGCCCCAAACTCTACAATAGATCCCCATGTCACTTGGAGAAAAAGTCACAGGGTCTTATGCGATTTGACTCTTTTTCTACTGCTCTCCCCCTTGCTCACTCTTCCAGCCATCCTTGCCTCCTCATGGTTTCCTAAAACAACCAGGCTCATTCTTTTCCTGATGCTTTTTTACCTAGCTCTTCTTTCAGTAATGTTCTCCTCCTGGATCAGGGGTTCTCAAAGTACAGCTCTCAAGCTGGCAGCATCAGCATCACCTGGGGACTTTGTAGAAAAGCAAATTCTCAGGCCTTGTTGAAGACATACTGAATCAAGAACTCTAGGTGGGGCCCAGCAATCTGTGTTTCAACAAGCCCCCCAGGTAAGGCTGTTGCATGCTAAAGTTGCAGACCACTGCCCCAGACGTCTACATGGTAACTTCTTAGCTTCCTACAAGTCTTTGCTCAGATGTCACCTTCTGAATGAGGCCCGCACTGCTCACCCTATTTAAAATTGCATTCTTCATTCCTTCCCCAGCACCCTATAATTTCCTGTGCTCTGCTCTCCTTTCCTTTTTCCATCACCCATATAATCCTCTAAAACAGGGGTTCCCAATCCCCGGGCCATGGACCGGTACCGGTCTGTGGCCTGTTAGGAACTGGGCTGCACAGCAGGAGGTGAGTGAGGGGCGAGCAAGCGAAGCTTTATCTGCCGCTCCCCATCGCTCCCCATCGCTCACACTACCTCCTGAACCATCCCCCCCGCCCCAGTGGAAAAACTGTCTTCCATGAAACCGGTCCCTGGTGCCTAAAAGGTTGGGGTCTGCTGCTCTAAAATACTATAAAATTTACATTTTGTTACTATTGTGCTATTACATTTTGTTACTATTGTGTTACTATTTGTTACTATTGTGTATCGTTACATTTTGTGCCATTGTTTATCTCACCACACTAGACTATAAACTCTGTGAGGGTGGTAATCTTTTTGTTTCAGTCACTGACCTGTATAAGTGTCTCAAACAGAACCTGACACTACATAGGTACTCAATATCTATTAACTGGAAGAAGTGGAACTTAATTGGTACAGCCAACAGGAGCTATGCAAAGAAAGCATGCCTAACCAGCAGGCAGGGAGTCCTCTGAGAGGTGGGGGCTGTGGCCCTGAGCACATAATTAACAAGTGTCACCTTATTTCACTGTAAGGGGCGCTGAGGTAGAATGCACATGTATGTTAACACTCCTGACACCGGACGCGCTTTACAGAGCAAAGGAACAATCCGGTTAATGTTTCCGAAAGCCTCGGGTACCATGCTGGTGGGGGTGGGAAATGCACTCATTATATTTTCATCTCCTCCTAAATAACAGCTAGGGGTCCTTGACAAAACTCAAGATTAGGGCAGCTGTTTCTGTGGTTCTTACACCTGCCTTTGGATTTGTTGCAAGGGAGAGTGTTGGAGTAGCCTTTTGCCTTTCTATGTATGAGTTTTAAAACGTCCCAAACAAAAGCAAGGTAAGTTAGGAAGGAAAAAAAAATATTGGAAGAAACAATCACTTTTTCAAAAACAGTCCCTCTATGTACCAATCCCAGAGCTAAGTGCTTTTTTTGACATTGACAGTATGGCCCAAAGTCATGGCTGTAACCTGCTTTTGTTGTGTTACCATGGTAGTGACAAGTATATATGCAACTAACACAGAAACCTCTGCTAAATTGTCATTTCTGGTACAAATCTATTCTGAAGAAAGTGCACAATTTTGATGAACCCTCAGTCATAGGAACAATGTCAAGAAACGGGACTAAATAAATCAGATCAATTTGCTGCCATTTATACAGGTTCAACACAATATGTCTGTCAATGCCTGATGTTGGTCCTTTTACTGCCCTTTAAAATGGTCTCAATGTTAGGCTCTAAAATTGATTAACCTGAGTAAAATCAACTATGCAGAATTAAAAAGAAAAAACCCTCTTTAATCCCCACCGCATCAATGATGGTTGCACTAATATCATTCTATACTTTTGGCTCTCGACCATCTAATAGCTTTACTCTAGTACGACAATAAAAACTGTTAAGGGAAATGAGGAAATAGCATAGGGATTACTGCTGTTAGCATTTAATAGTCCTGATGCTTGTTTGCATTTGCTTGGAATAAGTATCTAAGGAAAAATTAAGTTCTAAGCTGAGGCTACTATTTGAAATCCCAGAAAAGGCTCCTGGGAATAGTTTGGCTTTTTTGTGACAGTAGTTTTTCTGTTGAAGTACACCATTCCCTAATGAAAAAGACCTGGCACCGCTTCATACGATAAAATGTGATCAATGCAAGGAACGTGATGATCAGTTTGGGAATGAGTGTTTTAATAAGAGAAACATGAAACTGGCTGTGCTTTGGCAGGATATACCCCAAACCATCATGAGAAGCATCATCCTGGCCCACAGATGATCCCCATCACGCTACAACTGTGCAAGTTCCCACTGACATCACCGACAATGCTGGCATAGAGACAAAGGCACGATCCAAAAGCAGTCACGTTGGATTCTGCTTCTTAAAGTCACATGAAAAATAAACCAACTTCCCTGCCTCCCCCCACCCTCCATTATCTACCAGGAATAGATCTGGGGCTCAGCAGAGCTACTCGACACTTACATTTTTAGGCAAGTGCATAAACAGAGAGGGACAATAGCAATTGTGAAGAGGAAAAGGCAAATCTTTAAAAAACAGTGACGCGGTAAAATGTGATAAATGTGAAATAAGGAAGAAGCAAAAAGTAGAGTTTGAATTATCTAGATCTGTCACAGGATCCTCTAACATTTTGACGCTGGAAGAATAGATCAGCTAGTTCAAGTAATACTTGCTTTTCACCGTGTTTTATAAAAGATACCAATGCAAGAAGATTTAAGCGTATTGATAATATTGAAGTTTACGTATCTGTTAATAAAAACAAGTTTACGTTACCCGCATAAATGCTTGATGTGTTTTGCAGTTAGCCACTCTGCTTGATACTTTTATGCTTCCTGTAATCACGTCAGAAGTTCCATTGGAAGAGAAGTAAAATCTCGATGGAGACTCTGCCTTTCGGTTCACATCCAGGCTCATGTTATAAAACAAAACTGCAAAAATGTAGAGAGAATTGCAATTAGTATAATTATCTGAAGGCATTTGTTTTGTTATTTTTAAAGTGATAATAGTCAAAGTTATATAGAATACTGGAAATATATTAAATTATCTTCATTAAATAACTTTCTAAAAACTAACCTGAAATATGAAAGAGGGAACAACTTAAAATACACATTTCAAAAATTATTTTTATAAATTAAAAAAAGAATTATAAACTTTTCTCTAGGTTTCTACTTTTAAAATTAACATCTTTAGTGATTTGCTTAATCCTCCTACATATAAACATTTCACAGCTATACTACCAAAGTTCTTACTAATAATAAAAGTCTCAAGTAAAGTTTCAGATTTCTTCGAGTCCTTTTGTCCATAGAACGTCTGGCTGAGGAAGTACAGGCACCCAAATGTCACTTGTAATAATTTTATCTTGTGTGGTTACAGAACTAATTTCATATATGGTTGGGTTCATTTATTTCCATTTGTTTCCAATTTGAGGGGTTGCTATTTTTCTTTTTTTTTTTTTTAACGTGAAGTGAACACATGGTTTAAAAGTCAAACCTACATAAACAGCTGACTCACAGACCTCTCCTTTCCAGCCCTAGACCCTGATTATTTCCCTTCCTTGTTTTTATTGGTTTCTGGTTGGATCTTCCAGTGTTGATTTATGCAAAAATAAACAAATATATACAGACATTCTCTCAATAAATATTCTGGCAGTTTGGTAAGAACTTATTTCAAATCTGACATGGTAAATGATGTGCTAAAGAAGATCTTCAATAACCAAAAAATTAAGGAAAATTTACAACAACCAAAAAAAAATTCCAAGACCGATCTTACCAAGAAAGAAAGAGCTATTTCTTGAATATAAAAGGGTTCTTTGTCAGACTGGTGGTTGTCAGAGGTGAGGGGTGGGGGATGGGTGACGGGATCAAAAGGTACAAAGTTCTAGCTACAAAAAAATTCATGGGGATGTAATGTACAGCATGGTGACAACAGTTAATCATACCGTATTGCACACTTGAAAGGTGCTAAGAGAGTAGATCTTAAAATTTCTTATCACAAGAAAAAAATATTTACAACTATGTATGACGATGGATGGTAACTAGACTTATTTTGCTGATTATTTTACAATACACACAAATATTGAATCATCTCATGTTTTATACCTGAAACTAATATAATGTTGTTCGTCAGTTATACCTCAATTTAAAAAATTGAAAAATAAAAGGCTTCTTCGCAAAACAAGCTACATCTAGTAGTCCACCGAGAGATCATTCATTATATAGGAGAAATAATTCGTAAGTGATATTTAAAATAATTTATATTATTCCTCAAGTGTTCATTTACATTTTAGGAGTATCTTACTCTTCTGGAAGGATTTTATCCACTTCAAGGAAACATAAGTATAAAACCTACATCACTCCTACAAACTTCAAATAAATCTTTCAACCTTCCTTTTATTTAGAAAATAAAGTCCAAATCAATTGGCTTCAAAATTACTACAACTGAGGTTCAATGCCTCAGAGATAGAGTTGCAACTGAAATAGTCATCTACAAATTCATCACTCTGAGCTCAGACAAGAGCACATGAAACAAGGGAAATAAAAATCCATTCACAGTAAGTGGCAAAATGTCCTGGTTTTATTAAATATGCTTACTATGTGAATTATTTCTCCCAAGGAGTCATTTTATGACAACTATAAAGCATGTTTTGTAACAATGCTATGATTATTTATGATTTTCATATATTTGTTTTCAATCATTTAAAGAAATATTTGGTCACAATGGAATCGGTAGTACGACAAATACTGATTTTCCATAAAGGGAAATAGTTCTCTCTATTTAACGTGTGTCTCTCAGATAATCATCAGCTTGTCTGTGTCACTGTGTTACTAGGGTCATGCTCTCCAACTGCTACTTCTTCAATCAATAACCAGATGAAGGTTTTGCCCACTGGCCTATCACTGCATCTTTAATGAGGACTTCTGCAGAGTACCATTAAAAATGAATCTTATCTATGATATCTGTAAGAAAAGAATCTAAAAAAGAATGAATATACATATATGTAAAACTGAATCATTTTGCTGTACACCTGAAACTAATACAACATTGTAAATCAACTATACTCCAATAAAATTAAAATTTTAAAAAAATGAATCTGATCTAAAATAGAAATACCAGGCTCATTCTCTACTTCTTATTACAGGCTAATTCAGACTGAGGCCTCTGCTACATATCTATAGCTTGGTTCAATCAGTATCTGCTACCCTTCATGATGTTTAGAGGACACCCGGCAGGGTCACGGGAACAAACAACTCTTGATAGGCCTTGCGGGGCTCAGGAAATATATGAATTATTTATGTCCAAATGGTAAACTCCGTTATGCTTCTCTCCTACCATGGGCTAGTTTCATTAGTAGTTATTCTAATATTAGCTTAAATATAACATAATTAGGAACATTAACCTGCTAGAAAAAAATGTAATGATTATGAAGTCACACAGACGTTATTTGAGATTAACCACAATGTTGGATGAGCCATATCAAAGATACTTTCTCCAGAGCAGATCACTGAGAGTTGCCTATGTACGGGCAAATGGGCATGGCTCTTAGGAGCCGATAGTCATAGTAAATCCTTAAGAGATGTGTGTTATTTATGGAAATTAGAATCAGGGTCTAGACTCCAGATAAGCTTCTTCAATTACTCAAAGAGGATAGAATAAGAAAAAAAGAATCTTCCCCCTCTCAGGCCTCCAACTTAAGCCAGCTCAAGACTTCAGTGAGCCTCATAAAACAGGAGGAGCTGTGGTGATGTTCTTTTTATTCCAAAGAGACCTTACAGATTAAGCTCAATTAGTTTACCTTAAATAACACAGCAAGTGATACTCTTGCTCTATTTCCTGCCATAATCTCTAAACAACTAGAGCCTTAATGTGTCCAACTCATTGGTTAGAACAAAGCGAGAATCCGGAAGATGAAGAGGAAAGGTTATCAGGTGGCTGCTCTCTCCTGCCCTAAAATCCCCTCCATGGTGAAATACAGAGAGAGCTCGAAAGATGACCAAGAGATTTCTGAGGGAAGTGCACATTCTATCAGGCATTAATTTGTTAAGGGCACCCTTACCGATATAACCTGGAACCTCTTTGCCCTTATATGAGAAACAGAGTGTTAGATCCATGCACACAGAAGGCAATCCATTTTCAATACAGTTAAAATTTGTTCTATTTACTGACTCAGGATGGTTTAAAGAAGCTTCGACAATCACTACAGGTCTCGTCCTAAGAAGGAAATAAAATTAGCAATATTAATTGCAGAATTATTTTTCCTTAAGATGACAGTTAACATTTGTTTTGTCAGTTTCCACTGATCACGTAATTTCATGAAACTGTTTAATAATATGTGTATATATATACCCAATTACATTTCCATGTATGAATCAAAAGAAATTTTCATTTAAACTTCTAAAAATATTGACTTTGATGATTTATGTATATATCTAGGTAAGGTGGGAAAAATATCCTAAAGTTCAATAATTAAATTTCAGAGTATCAAAAGGAGTGTTATGAGGTCACCACCCTGCTGATTTTAAAAACTGCCTCCCATCATTTAAATTAAGCCCAACTGTCATTAAGCAGTGAAATGTATCAACCTTACCTTAGCAGCACAGCAGAATCAGACCGAAAAGCACCAACTGCTACATCTGGAGGATAAAAAACAACACAGATTAATGATCATCATTAGTCAAAGAGAATTATTTTCAGCCGTAAATACTTAACTACATATCACCTTTCGACTATATCAAAACACTATTTACAGAAAATTAATTAGAAGAGGTATGCTTACATCTTAAGATTCATTTCACATATGTCTGAATCTGCTCATTTACAATGACATTCATCCCTTTACAGTATAAATATAAACATTAGGATATAAACATAAGATATAAAGACAGCCTTGCTGAAACAAGATTCAATTTTTAGACTATAAACATTCACCCAGAAATCTCTTTTTAAATTACCAAAGAAACCCCTCTTTCTTTTCATCATTGTGTGTTTGACTTATTTTCATGAATGCTTTTAATTTTTTTCCGGAACAAGGAATAAAGTGTTAAGTAACTAACAGTTTAAAGCTCAGGAATTACTTGATTATTTCTGATCCATCCTTGAATTCAAAAGAGCTTTAAAAATGAAGGAAAAAACTCATTAGTAAATTAGAACTTTTCTCTACCAGTTTTATGTACTTCACAATAAAGCAGCATCCACAACAGAGTTCACTTCAATTTACAAAATATGGTAAATTTTATACTCACCTACATATCCATTATTATCTGCATCAATTTGTCCAGATATAGACTGTCCAAACATACTTAATGATTTGCTGATTTGACGCCCTTCAATTCTCTGAAAAATAGTAAAGTTGAGTGGGAAACAGGATTTGAATACGTAATATCCCAGAGAAACAATGATTTAGTTAAATAATGAGTCCTGGTACATGCCCTGGCACATTATTAACAAATGCATTGTAGTTAAGTCAAATACATGTGTCTAAGAGAAAGAGTAGTTTCCAGCTTGAAGTGGGAAGTTGACATCTATTTTGGGACAAGAAAAAAATCACTTTCTTTACTTTGTGAGCAAAGGGAAAATTATGTAGTAAAGATCTCCTAAAACAGTCCTGACACTCTCTCCCCAGTCTTTCTTCAGGCTCTGTGTTTATTTCCTTAAGCAACATGAGTAACCAAACAAATAATAAGAAAATAAGACATCTATGATCACTTAGTGGAGCCTACTACTTAGGTTTATAATAACCACCTCATTTAGCCAGATTGCTTCCTAGTATTTGACAAGGACAACTCAAGTCTGATATGTGCTTCCTATCCCATGTGTTTAATTTCATGTCCAGATACTGATTTATAAGTATCAGGGTTGTCCATTCTAAGAGAATCAGTATTCTTTACTAGACAAGTATATATCTTTCACGTTATACAGAGAACAATTTACCTATTTTTGCCTAATCAAAAATAACAGTATTAGCTAATGTTTCCCTAAGAGTACCTTTGGAAAAACTTCTCTTCTCCGCACGTGTATGTAGCTTTTTTCTATGCAATGAAATGCCCTGATTTTTCAAAATGTGAAAGTAAAGTCAGAGTTAGATCAGGGAACTTTCTCATCTTACTCTCTGCACTAAAAGGAACACAGAGTATCACATGAGTCTTTGCTCTCCCTGTGCAATCTCCATGGAACATGGGGCTTTAGCCATAGGGCAAGACACAGTTAATCAAATCCAAATGGCCTCATCTGGAATACTATGGGTATTACCTCAGAACATAAATTTGATGAAATGCAGAGAGAATGTCTTTAATAGGTTAAATACAAGCTAGAATGGAAGTGAACCAGAACTCTTATTTATGAAAAACAAAATGGTTTCAAAGAGTTATTAATGACCTTAAAAATGAGGCCATCTACTGTTATTATAAGAAAATGGTGAAAGAGTACTAAGTATTTGAAAGACCAAATTAAAAAAAATAAGTCCACATTAACGCTGGAAGTTTTAAGAAGGATTTTATTACCAATGCTTCTTTTGAAAGTATTAATAGAATAGTATTATCCTACCTGTGAGAAGGCTGACGAGATCCCATCTGCTCGGCCATTGTAAATATAAATAGCACCTCGCAAGTCATCTTCCTGTGGAGCTCCAATAGCAACATCTATTCAAGAATTTAAATGTCAGAAAATAAATTCTTAATGCAAAGAATGCAACTCTGAAAACTAACCTTCATGCTCTTTAATTAATATCACATAAGAAAACTCCTTATCAAAAAACACTTTTCTGGGCTTCCCTGGTGGTGCAGTGGTTGAGAGTCCGCCTGCCGAGGCAGGGGACGCGGGTTCGTGCCCCGGTCCGGGAAGATCCCACATGCCGTGGAGCGGCTGGGCCCGTGAGCCATGGCTGCTGAGCCTGCGCATCCGGAGCCTGTGCTCCGCAATGGGAGAGGCCACAACAGTGAGAGGCCTACGTGCCGCAAAAACAAAAAACAAAACAAAGACACTTTTCTCACTGGACAGAAAAAAATTATAAAATACTGTTACCGTCATAACAATGTAGTGGATTGTACAGGTAAGTCTGTGTGTGGAAGAAGCTTAGAGTCTTAGGGTCTTAGAGACAGGCTAACAGAATGGTTAAGGACACAGGTCGTACAGTCAGATGGCCAGGCCTGACCCCAGCACTGCCCTCGTGCCCAGCTGTGCTATGCTGGGCCCATTTCTTAACCTCTCTGTATCTCAGTTCCCTCACCTCAGCACAGGATTGTAAGAGAACTCATCCTCGGCATAGAAAGATGTAACTCATGTGAAGTGCTTAGAGCAGTGTGTAGCACATAGTAAGTTATTATCACTGTAAATACTATAACCACAAGAACCCTTATTTTGAGCTCTAGGTTTTACTTTATCTGCAAAATGACTTCTGAATTAATTCCTGTTCCAATGAAAGTAATTAAAGTATCTGTTAAGGGTATGTTTTCACATAAGAAAACCAAGAGAAAATAGAAACTACGAATAACGTGGTTGCTTAAGTGCTATAAATACAAAGTACATATTGAAAGTACTGAACTATTAAGAAGGCCCAGATCAATTTAATTCCAAGCAGAAGATACTGAAGTATATTCGGTCTTTGGCTAGCTTATATATAGATCCAAACTCTTACTTCCTAAGATGACACTTGGGTCTATTATATAATATCCTAAAGTTCTAGCTATCATTATAGAAATAAGGAGAATACATGTTAATAATAATGTTTTTCCATGCCTATGCAACACCATTGGGACAAAACATAGAGAATAAACAGAGATATCTGACAACTGTTTTTACTTTCCATTTGAACATTTACTACACTGTTAGTATAAACCATAACAATTATCATTAGTATGATCATAACAATCTTAACATCAGCTAGTATTTATATACTGTTTACAATGCAGGCATTGCACTAGAGGCTTTACATACGTTATTCATGTTATTCTCACATAACCCACTGTAACTCGTGTAGCTCTCACAACAGCTCTATCAAATTCTTTTTGATCCTCACTTTTTATAGATGAGGAAACTGAGGCACAGAATGTAACTCACTCAAGGTCACCGAGCCAGGATGTGGTAGAGTTGGGATTTAAACCCCGCAGTCTGGCTCCACAACCTTTGCTCTCCATCACCATGTTCTATAAAATCATCAACAATAAAGTTGTGACCAACATTCTCCCCTCTTAGCACATGTGTGAAAGAAGTGCTCAATATATGATTTGATAATATATAAGCATTTCAGGAGCACATAAAATAATATAGTTTACAGCTGCAGAACTTTATTATGGTTCCGCTCAAAAAAATATTCAAACATATAGTCTAAAAGTCAGATGACAGGGCTCAACATAAAAAAACAAAAATAAGTGGTCTTGCCAAAAGCATTTTATGGCTAAAATGCTATCATCTGTCTGTCTGGTCACACTGGTTGAATAGGTTTGTCTATTACCTATTTAACTTTCTCATACTTTTGATGAAAGTTTTATGCTGGACTCTTGCCAAATTGATTGGTTATATTCTTAGAAAATGGCTTGTTTTGCTTTCCTAAGGACACAGGAAATATATTCTAATTTTTTTCTTTTGAAGAATAAAAAAATGATGTCGTGAACGCCAAAATTACTGAGGTCTACTATGCAAAACACCACAAAGCTGTGCATAGTAAAAGAACATTAAGTCTGATTTGCATCTAAGACTGGAGAAGGAAGGAAAAAGAACAGGTGGGTTTTTCATCTCTTTTCTACACAATCCCACACACTCTGCCATGAACGTGGAGTAACTTCACTCATACCCCAGCAAAACAAACTAAGTTAGAAGATGGGGAAAAAGAATAGGGAATCACATAACGAAAAATTAAACATAGATGCCCTGATGGCTCACCCAGGCAGACAGAGCGAGATGGTGGAATTAAAGACCTCAGTGAAGTGCTAGAACACACTGAGCCTACTTCCAAATCAGCATGGTCTTGGCTAATATCTAAAATGTAGAAAGCACATAGCCATGGGCAAAGCAGAAATGCTATTCAGCCATAAAAAAGAAGGAAATCCTGTCATATGCAACAACCATCTGTGTATGTTCACATGAGAAATGAAAAATCATTCTCAAATATTTTAATACATTCAAAATAGTGAATACTCTTCCCTGGATGTGTCAATTAAAAGAGGATGTAGAAGGAATTATAAGTAAACAAAATAAGTATTTTACTAAATGATGATTTTGTTTTTAAAAGCAAGAATTTTACTATTTTATATAATATATATGAAATATCAAGGTGCAAAAACATGGTTTTTTTCACAGATATTTATTAGGTTGGATCTAAATTTACCACTTATATAATGTTTATTTTTTCACGTCTTAATCTTATATTCCATTCGATTGTAAAACTATAAAAAGGAGTGCCACTATTTCCTTCATTTACATTCATTACGGTACATACTCTACACCTGGCATGGTACAACTGACAAAAAATAAGTCCTCAATAAATATCACAGAATTGCTGATTGCTTGTGAAATGTAACATCATAATAACATTTTTTTAGATATTTTAACGTAAAATTTTATGTGTAATCATAACCATAGAAATATATATGTATACTTTTTCTCTCCTTTTGTTTTAAAAATAGTAAAATAAATCCAGAAATGGTAATATTTGTATACCAAATTACACTATCTTACATTCAAGACGGCTCACTGGAAGCATATATTCAATAACCAACTAGCTTGCTCCTTGTAGAATAACATTTTATACATTTAAAGTAGAATGAAGCATTTAGGCATAAGAAGATATTAAGAAAGTGAGAATTTACAGTACTCCCTCACTTATGTCCAGTATCCAAGTAAATTCTGACCTACTTCTACCATATACCAATTGCCAATGACCATATCTAGAAGACAATTCTGAGCCCTGAAAATATCGAATACTTATTTGCTGAACTTGAGGAATTATACACTCTCCCTTCAAACCCATTCATCATTTTAGGCACAGTTTTAATAGACTTAGTTACCACTTAGAACTAGACTGAACAAAAAGCAAATTTTAAGAGGGAAGGCTGGTAGAGACAGATACTTCAACAGCAGGACTGATATCTAGGCAACAGTCACAGTTCTGATGAGACCATCTATTCCATTATTGAAACGCACCCCTATCGAGTGGTAAATATCTACTGTCCTTGAGTCTGCCGGTTGCCCCCTTACCACCGCTCAGGACTCTCTCCTGGGATCCCCAAATCTTCCCACAACAGGGCAGCTGAACAAGGAAAGCCTGGCACAGCAAGCGGGCTTTCAGAGCCCGGCTCCAGCTCTGTGGCCAGCCTCTGCTGGGTTTTGTCAGTGTCTTTACTACACTGATAGTTAAATACTGTTATCCAGTGAGTCTATGATGCACATTTTTTTCCACATTTTCACATTCCTGAAATCAGGGTCCTTCTTAAAATAGAAAAAAAGTGAGTCGCAGTTTAAGAGGCACCATTTTTTCCGGGGCACATAAAATAATGACTTATAATAAAACAACTTATAATCAATGGTGCCTTAGAAGCAATGAAATAAGGTATGTTGCATATCATTCTTTATTAACAGTAGTAAGAAACGATAGCTGGCAACTGAGAAGGAATCAGGGATAACACTAAAGAAAAACAACTTAGCATACCAGTCTGCCTCCATTTTCTATAGAAAGACAAACAACATAAAACTCCAATTATATTCTTTTCCATGTGCCACTTTAAAAGTGGAAATCATGTACCAAATTGGATACTTTTAATTACCTTCAAAGCCATCATTATCAATGTCGCCAAGATTGACTATAGATTCCCCAAATCTTGCAGCATATTTGTCACTTCCAATGAGCTCTATTTCCATTTCGTTCATGACTGCTCCCTAGATAGAAAGGGGGAGAAAGGTGTCATTATAACACAACTTTACACGTGATTTACTGTTGTAATTGGGTATGGATTTTTTCTTAATGCTTCAAACAGGTTGGACAAACTATAGCCTGAGCTTTAGTACACACATCTCAGTTCAATTCAATAAATATTTGTCAAGTATGTCAACACATATAATTAGAGCTCAGAGGACAAAAGAAAATTGTCAAACTCATGATCCCTAGCTTTGAAAATCCAATAAATCATTTTGATAATTCAATTTAGCAAATATTTAGTGAGTTCCTAGCAAAGGCAATGCACTGTGCAAAGACTGAACGGGTGAAAGGGGACAAGGCAGTGTGTGTATAAGACACTCCCTTTCCTGAAGAAGCCCCCAATTACAGAAAAGGCATGGTCCAAGCATGTAAATGCCTTAGAAGTACAGACTGCTTCGCAATATTGACAAGCAAGGAGAGCATATCTAACTGTGAGAGCCAGCAGAGATTTCAAAAAAGGAGGTAGCGGTCAAGGTGGCTACTGAAGGATGGGCAAAGTTTTGATATACAGAGAAAATAATCAGCAAAACACAAATCGCAAAGAATTTGGCTATAATCAACTGTATGTACAATGAATGAGGCCGAAAAAAGTCAGACTGCAGTCTTATGGGGTGGGACTTTGAAGGCTGGGAGAAATTTACTCTCAATTTGGAAAACAAGACAGAGCCACTGAAGGTTTCTGAGTTGAGGAGTGACACGACTGAAGCTGGCCTAGGTGATCTTTTTCCAGCAGCACTGAAGCATGGATTGGTCAACTGTTGTCTCTGAAGTTGGAAGATGAGTTATTACAGTTAGACACTCAATAATGTTTCAACAGGAGCTGTTGCAGTAACAGCTGCCAGACCTCTTTCCAAACTCTGATCACGTCACTCCCTTGTATTAAAAACAAAACCAAACCCCATGCACTACTCATCATAGATCCTTCCCTCTTCTCAAACAAGTCTGTTCATTTCCATAGCACACACGTTCTTCCCCTTGTGAAGTGCCCTTCGCCTTTTATTTTCCAACTAAAAAAGTCCTATACTTGTTTTGCTCCTAGAGAAATGCCTAATGTAAAGAGCAGAAAGCAGAAGAGGCGAGGACGAGAAGGTGCAGACCTAAAACAACACAAAGGCACTGAAGTTCCAGGGGAAGAGCTTCAAGAAGTGGTGATCACTATTCTTCAAGTATTCTCCAGGCACAGAATGGTGACCAAGAGTTCACTGGGGACCCCTGAGAGCTATTTTAGCAGAAGTAGGTGGAAGCCAGATTCATTCAAGTATCACTCTTTCTTGAGTTCATGCAGAAACAATTACTGAGCACCAACTTGTCCAGGACTCTTTCAAGCCCTGAGGAAACAGTAGTAAATAAAACAGATGATTTCTCTCCACACGGTGTCTACACTCCAACGGAAGAACCGACAAACAACAGCAAACCAAACCAATAAACATATAATATAATGTCAGGTAGTGGTTAGTGTCTTTTTAAAGTTAAGAAACAGGAAGTTGGAAGGCAACAAAAGAAGAATAACTTATGCAAGAGGTTTTAAAAGCTGAAATCAATTATAAAATTAACCCCAGTATTCAACAGCGATGCCCTCTCTTGAGGGATGTAGAAGTGAGGGGCGAACAAGAGGATAGTCGAATGGGTAGATCTCCTCCCTTGCCCTCTAAGCAAAGGCAATTCACTTTTATCTGTTTTTCATATTGGGATTGCTTGAGATTTCAGTGGGAAAAACGTTTCTATTATTGCCTTACTTTAGGTATATATGCTACTGTTTAAACTGTTCTCAAAAACTTTAGTTTAAAGAGAAAGAAAAGTATGCAGCTAGCATAAGGAAGACCATTTATGGATAGGAAAATGTGAAATATCTATATAAGAGAGTAATGTCTGATTTCACTACTAATGAGATATGAATGATCACTTCATAGATGATACGCTTTTACTATTAAAATTAAGGTTTAAACAGTCGAGGAAATCCCAGCACGAGAATAACTTTCCTGCTCTATATTTGGAACATTAAGAATCTCCCAGCTTTGTAAGACTGAGTATTTTCTCTCTTAAATTGTAAAGAGTTTA
Organism: Delphinus delphis; assembly: GCF_949987515.2. Lineage (NCBI taxonomy): Eukaryota > Metazoa > Chordata > Mammalia > Artiodactyla > Delphinidae > Delphinus > Delphinus delphis. The sequence goes on from NC_082689.1 coordinate 51,819,461, forward strand.
GCCTGGTGCTAAATACTTACTAAATGCTCTGAAACAACTGATTTAAAAAAATACCTTCTGGAAACAGATTTTACTTTGTTAAATCCTAAATGAAAATGCTGTGACTTAAGAAATAAACCAATTTTCTCACAAACCTGTTCTTGCTCTTAAATCAAAGAAACAGGCCAAGAAGACCCCACTAAGGCCCTATCAATTATTTCTTTTGATTTGATGCCAGGAAGATAGACTGTCAAGATAAGGCCAGCAGAACTCTTTAAATTGAATTGTCAAGTGGTCAGTTTCTATTCCAAAACACCCCCCAGAATTGAAAAACTCAACCATAAGCAAGTAAATACCTATTTCTACAACTACTGTATCTACTTTGGAATAAACTATGGCAATTTTACATTCTTATCAGGAATATAATCTATATAAATTGTGCAAATTAACATCTTATCAAAACATATCTTGTTTCCAATTGTTTTCAAATCAAGAAATTAAAAACATTTCATACTTTATCTTCTACTTCTAGTAGTGTTTTTGTTTTGTTTTGTTTTGTTTTTTTTGCAGCACGCAGGCCTCTCACCATTGTGGCCTCTCCCGTTGCGGAGCACAGGCTCCCGACGTGCAGGCTCAGCGGCCATGGCTCACGGGCCCAGCCGCTCTGCGGCATGTGGGATCCTCCCGGACCGGGGCATGAACCCGTGTCCCCTGCATCGGCAGGCAGACTCTCAACCACTGCGCCACCAGGGAAGCCCTCTAGTAGTGTTTTATAATTACCAAATTACATAGGGACATTCACCATCAAACCAATAGGACATTCCCAGTTTTAGGGCTGTATAAAAATCATTCTTTCAAATTAGAGTTGCATCATAATAAAACTGGAAGAAACTTCAACTACTTCAGTGAACACATACAAGCTGTGCATAGGGAAACTCCAGACAACTGATCTCATACTTTCAAGATATCAAAATGGGACAGTGGGGCTTCCCCGGTGGCACAATGGTTGAGAATCCGCCTGCCAATGCAGGGGAAACAGGTTCGATCCCTAGTCCAGGAAGATCCCATATGCCGCGGAGCAACTAAGCTTGTGTGCCACAACTACTGAGCCTGTGTGCTGCAACTACTGAAGCCTGCACGCCTAGAGCCCGTGCTCCACAATGAGAGAAGCCACTGCAATGAGAAGCCCGCACACCTCAACGAAGAGTAGCCCCCACTCGCCACAACTAGAGAAAGCCCACGTGCAGCAACGAAGACCCAACACAGCCAAAAATAAATAAATAAAATTTAAAAAAAAATGGGACAGTGGCCCATTCATCATCATATTCCATTTCATTTCTAAAGCATCAGTACAATACCACAATTTTTACTTTCATCAGTAAAATAAGCCTAAAAATCTATAGTCTCAGAACTTTGGAATAAGAAAAGCATCAGTTTCAATCAAAATCCCATACATGGCTTCCAAATTGCAGCCAATCAGACTTACAGTGCCAGAGTTGATGTATACAAACACTCTTCCTTCCTCCCTGACGGTGCTCTGCACGGGAGCTCCCACAAGTAGGTCTGAGAAGCCATCTGCGTTGAGGTCCACCGCACAGATAGAAGCTCCGAAATAAGACCCAAGCTGCTCCAAGGCAAACCAGATCCAGTCATTGAGAAAAAAGCAGAATTACTCACCAAAGCCCTCAGTGATACCGAAGGTAGAGACATATTACCTTTTTACCTTTCATTTCATGTAAGATATTTAGTTCTTTTGCATCAATGCTGAATATGTATGCCTGCAATGGGGAAAAGAATTCGGAAAGGTCAGACTGCTATCACATTAAAAATGTTTCAGTCAATGAAAACATTAATTTTCATAACTTGTAATTGCTCAAATATATTTCTGAAAAATCATTTTCAGAGTGATACAAAAGGTTTAGGGAACCAAGTTCACATTAAGATGCCTTCCTTGAAAAACTACCTTCTCAGGAACAATCTTACTGTTTCCTTAGAGAGCACAGAAAATACATATAGTTGCTTCGCTTCCTTGTACAGCAGAAACCAACACAACATTGTAAAGCAATTATACTCCAATTAAAAGAAAAAAAAAGAAAATGTTGTTTGTCTCAATCCTCAAAGTCATGTTCATGCAGCAATGTAACAAAAACTAGAACGAGAAATAACATTTTGTTCTTTCTGGTCCTACCACAATTGTACCAGGAATGTAGCTGCCTTGATTTGCCTTCAGCTATAAACTTATTAACCAATAAATGTATTCCTTGGACATCTTGAGACAATTCTATCTCAGAAACAATTACTCATAGGAAAGAAGAGCCTCATTTGATTTATGTAGTCTTCCTGAAAGCTTTCCTGCTCAATTGTATCTAAAAGCCATACGACTTTCGCCCGTTTTCCCCACTAAATGCAGCACACTAAATTTCGCCCACTAAATGCAGCACACTTCTCATCATTTCCAGCTTCATTGCTTAGAATTTTTGCAGTTCCTCCTGTAATATCTCATTCTCTCATGCAATCCATATGAACCTTTTAGAAGAAATAAATATAAAAATGTAACTCTTACTTTACCAATCTGTTCATGTTGAGGGGCTCCTCCAACTACCTCGGTAGTGTGCCGACTCCGAAAATGACCGGCTCCAACCGAGTATCCTTCAAGAAAATGGAGACAAGTATGAGAATCATCATTCGCAATGGGTACAATTCATTATCATAAATCCACTTATAGAATGGATCATAAATCCATTCATAATTAAATGAGACTGAATTCAAAATGACGACAGTAAATAGAGTTTTAAGAATATTTAGAATAGCAATACTCAAAATTGGTTTTTATATGCTTTAAGCAATTATTAATCTGTGTGTTAATATGGCTTATATGTTTAAGTCTTAGAAACTGAAGATAGCACCTTTACATGTGGTCTGTTAGTCTCTGTATATTAGGACATGGTAGTTTCTACGATTACAACAGAAATATTTTAACGTATATAAAATATAACATTTTGAACTTTAAGTAAAAAAAAAAGTCTTCTTAAACTTCAACTTTTCTTGCCCTGAAACCTTCCGATTGTGATAAAACTGTATGATTACACAAAAGGTAAAATATTCTTATTTTATTATGTGATAAAAGGCATAATACTAAGTTACATTTTTAACATAATGGTTCAAGATATCCTTCAACCATAAACAAGTAAATGCTGAACTGTAACTGAATTCCCTCCATTTTAAAATAAATTCCTTCTGTATGAATGGGGGGGGAGGTTCACTTCAAATGTGAACAGCCTATATTCAGAAATAATTACAATAAGAATGATAAAAATAGTTATGCTCTGGGAAATATTCTAAGAACTTATGAGGCAAAGGTCAATGGGCCGTTTTTAGACCCATATTCTTCATAATGTTACCCATTGTCTAGAATGCTGTCTGCAGTCCCACTGACTTTCAGCTGGTCCTTGAAGAAACTATACTTACTCATCCATTCATGATTAAATGAGTTGTTTCATGTAGAGTGCTTACAAAAGTTCCTAGGAGATGACAGGCACCCAATAGATGCTATCTTTATAATAACAAGTTGACTGCATAAAGATAAGCTTATAAGTGATTTACTGCAAAAGAGGAAGCTAAACCAGGAGTTCCAATCTAAGAATTATATATTGATGATAATAGTTACATACATAAAATATTAAGTTAACTGAAGTTTCAGAGACTATATCCTTAAAAAGGGAGTTTCTGAAATGGCTTTTTAATTACTACTGGCCATTTTGATCTTTTTTTTTTTTTTTTTTTTGCGGTATGCCAGCCTCTCACTGTTGTGGCCTCTCCCGTTGCGGAGCACAGGCTCTGGATGCGCAGGCTCAGCGGCCATGGCTCACGGGCCCAGCCGCTCCATGGCATCCGGACCAGGGCACGAACCCGTGTCCCCTGCATCGGCAGGCGGACTCTCAACCACTGCGCCACCAGGGAAGCCCCATTTTGATCTTTTGAAGATACAACTTCCCTTATTTATAATTACTAGTATCTGTAAGGCAGAGATAATTCGAGTTTGTCCATTTTTATAGTACCTAAATAACTTCCGAATTTCACTTGATTGTGTCTGTCTAAAAAAGCTTTGTATTTATTTGTAGTTATATTGTAGACGAAAAGAGAGCCGGTCCAATACGATGATCCTGGAGCTCCCATCACAATTAAGTCCTGTAAGAAAAAAAAAATTATCATCATTTAAAAGTTTAATCTCACCACCCAAAACCTCCTCCAGATACACACTTTAAAAGTGACAAAAATACATGTTTATAAATTTCTGAAATGTAAGCATTTTATGAGTTTAAAAACACATCAAAAAAGCCAGAGAAGCTAGCTAATGAATTTTCACCTAAAATGAGAATTTCAGAGAAGAAACGCTGAAACTCTCATTTCATGCTCATCAGCGGACTTTAAAATCAAAGGTAGAATCACTGAACACTAGAGTAAGCTTTGGGGAGAAAGGCAATGTGGTTTTCTACTAAAGTAAACCCTATCTATCTGGGTAACTCATTAGTGCTCATTACACAGATAATTGTGTGTTGCCAAAGAGTAAAAAATGGACTTAATTTATTTCAATTTGCAAAAAGCTAATGAATAGGTTCCTTAATAATGTTAGCTTGGAAAAAAAACAACTCAAATGAAATTGGGGCATACTTGATGATAAGCGTAGGAATTTAGAAGAAAGGAAAGAGCAGACACTTGTCTGGTGAAATATGAAAACTTTTCAGCAGTTAAAGCTATGTAACATTTCTAAATTTCCTAAACAATCCAAACTTTGGAAAAAAAAGGTCAATTTAAATAGAAAGAAAGCAAGCATTATTATTTTCCCATACTAGGCAATATTTAAGGAAATTGTTAACCCCAGGCGTGATACAACCTGTCTACAAAGATTTAGAAAACATTCATAACGTCATAATGGGTTGTTGAGAGAAACTGGGAGATTTAGGAGTTGAGTACAATTGTGATCTTTCACTGTGTATGTGATAGTGTTAGAAAAAGAATAATAGAGTTTGGGACCATATCTCATTTAAGAGGATATTATTAAGTTCTTAAATCTCCCAGTTCTCACACTTCTAATGAAAAGTGTTAACTCATACGCTTCCTCCCCCCAGCAATTTAATAACTAAATATAACACACCTAGATATTTTCAATGCTTAAATTAACAAATAACTACAGCTACTTTTGATTTCTATTAAATTCTTCATAAAAGTAACCTTCTTTAGTATAGACTTTTAGTTGGTCTTGCGTGACACAGCCATCTAAATATTAATATTTGATCAATACGTATGTCGAATATTGAGTGGTGAAAATTAAGTTGTATTACACTCAAATTTAAGAGACATATTATTTGAGTATTCTACAATTTTTCTTCAAAGCATAATATCAATCTTCTAAGTCAAATTAAAATTCTATATGTAAACATCCATAGCAGCTATTTTGGGACAATTACCTCTGTGTAAAAACTAGATATTCCAGCTTGACATGATGCAAAATTTTCTCCAAATTTTCTCACATAATCTAAAATAAAGTAGAAAAACAATTCATGATTTCATTTTAAAACAGACAAAATCTGCATAATTTTATTTATAAATCCTTATAAGTATACCTTTTAAGAGCTCTTTTACAGTATTATTTTTAAAAAAATAGTAAGTGGTAAAATTTAAGGTCACAAATATCTTCCACGTTGATCTTCAAAATATTCTTGTGAAATAGCACTAGAAAAATCTACCCAGCCTCTTTTCCATGGGAAGAACATGCGGCATACACTCAAAAAGTTGTCAGGTGAGTATCTAAGACAGAGGTAGGATTTGTGGCTTCCAGTTCAGGTTTCCATTTAAAATAGGCTTCCTAGATTTTTGCCTGGCTGAAAATAACAGAGTCAAGATCTGCATGGAGATGGAGGGTCTCTTCTTACAAAGCCCCCATGAATGGTTGCTTTGTGAAACTTACTAGGGGCACAAAACTTGCTTTACCTGAAGAACTGACATGAGTAAACCTCTATGAAGATACAGGACCACATCTTCATTTTGGCTTTGCTAACCAGAAATGTTAAATAAATTGCTGTCATTTATAATGACCACTCCCTGTCATGCTTTTTCATTCCTTTTTATATCTTCTCTGGTCCTATATATATTTTTTGATTTAAAAAATATTACCATAATTTTAGGTGTCTTAGGTTTCTGCCATCATGTTTTGTTTTTTCATAGAATGTGGCTAGGTATATATTTATACATATATTTATTTACATATATATTCATACATACATATGTGTGTGTGTGTGTGTGTGTATATATATATATATATATTTGGGGGTGGTGCACATTGTCATCTATGGACACTGGATGTCCATGTACAAAGTCACCCAGAGAACACATGAGAAAATGTACAGGACTGAAGTCTACACCCAGGGAGGCACCAGCATTTTGTGAAGGGACCAGCCAGCAGTAGGACAAGAGTTGCAGAACATTAAGTGGTCAAATGCATCACTTCACACCAGTAGAATAGTCAGAAGTTGTTTCTGGGGCAATTAAAAGCCCCAGACATGGGGCCAGCTAGGTGGGGAGGGGTGCTGCAGTTGAGGGGTGTATTTAGCTTGCATCTCTACTAGACTGTCCTTTGACAGGTTTCCTTCAGCCTGTACGGCTAATTCCTATTGTCAAACATTTGCACACTTGATTTTAAAGGGAACCAAGTTCACAAGGGAAAAGGCCTCACCTGAACTGAAGATTATGACTCAGGCTGGGCAGGTTTACATTATGGAGAGACTGCAAGACCCCAAATGACCATGAAGGCCGCTACAGCCAGGGAGAGAGGCCTCTACTGTGAAATGTTTTGAAGTGTAAAGCATAAACTATTACGAAAAAGAGGATAATAGCTAGAGTAAGTTTTACTGCAATTGAGAAGTTAAAATTCACCTTTTATCTTCTTGGCATTCAAAGGCAAATTAGGAATACAGACGATATAATCTTTTCTATTATATCAAATTCCAGGGAGGAAAGACTCCAATATTAATAAAACCAACTCAATTTGCATACTTGCTCCAAGTTTTGTCAAGTAATAGAAATTTCCTTTGGACACTGGGATAATCATTTTGGTTAGAAAAACTGGAACTTGGCATTCATATATATTTTATCCTTTCCAAAGACACATTTTCAGAATTTTAGTTCTGTTGCAGGTATCATTTTTTCAATACTCTGTGGACATTTACCTCTAACTTTGCTCATTTCAGTTTATGTCCTAGCTCTGCATGCACTAACCATGACCTAAAATTTTTATGGGAAAGACCTTTCAAACTGAAGATACCAATCCCTTGCAATGTCAAGGAAAACAAGTAAATTTGGGGAAATAAAAAAGACAGTGAGTGGGAAAGATCTGCTTACATTTATACTTTGGATCTTTCTAAATCTTGTTGGAAGCTAAAGGTAAAGCAAGAAACTTAAACAATTTTCTTGCTTCTGATCGTATTTTTCAATCTATTTCATGATTTGAAGTGTTCTGCACTTGCTGGGCATTAGACTCCCTTATACTGAATAGAAAATATATTTAATGCTAAAGTGGTAATGCTCAACTAGATGCTAAAATTATTCAAATTAAATTGTAGAATTCCTAGTCCTAAAAACACAGTACATTTTTGAAAATTAAAACAACCGCAAGTGGATAAAAAAGGAAATAATACTCTGAGTAGTTAAAGGAAACAGAGCTATTTCAAAGATCCTCCCACCCCAAACCAAACATCCCAAATTGAAAATTGAAGAAAAATTTTTAAAGGCATTCACTTATTTCTCTTGATTCAGTTAATATCAAAACCATGCCTTACCTTGATAGCATGGAGCTATTCTTTTACTCAGCTCTGTTCGTAAATCAGAGGGCATTCCATAGCAAACACCCGTGGGGAGCTTATTTTCATTCTTTATGTAAAATATATTTTTCCATCTATGCCCACAAGTCTGAATAAAACATAAAAGTAGACCATATGATGTGAAAGTCACACCCAGGGTATCTGATTTCACGATGTGATCAGTGGACTAATTTCAATAACCTACCACGATGGAGCCATTTTCTCCTGGCTGTCTGGAAAGCGTGACCCCCAACCATTGATTGTCTCTTTCTTCCAAACAAGTCTTTCCACAAGGTTCTCCATTAGGGCTACCTACAGCATTTGAAAATAATTTTATCATCAGTTATCTTGAAAACAATATTATTCTACAAGAGCAAACAAACACACATGCTTATCCCCAGTGGTTTTTCCTTCAGCCCTCTGTGGAATGCCCCCTTTCCCTGCTTCTTTGTCATCATACATTTGGTGCACATTGTTGGGGTAACCGTCAGTTAATCTGTGCCAACATAATTGTTCTCTCACAGGTGATTTTTGTTTGTAGAAATGCCCTCTGACTGCTAACACCAGGAAGAGATGGCCTTGATACAGGAGATAGCTAACCAACATGACTAAGAGAGGGGAAACCAGTTTAAAACAACATTGGCTCTGCAAGTCCAACTGCATTGTGTAATACTTGGCAAAGAATGTCATCTTTGTTTTGATCATTTATCTAGCAATGTAGGCAACATTTCCAGAGCACTTTTTTTAAACGTTTCTTGTTCTGAGACATTAAGAATAGAAGGACTACAATATGGTCCTCAGCATTTAAGTCACAATTTGTTGAAGCTGGAGGTGATGATGGAGCATGTGGAAAGCAGCTGTGTATAATTAGCATACTAATAATGCCAGTATTTAAAACAAACTGCCCTATGGTTTACATTTAGTGGTTTGTGACATTCTCAACAAAGAAAAAAAGACTTTGAAAAGCTGGATTATTTTAGCAAAGAAACAACGTCAATAGGCACTTTCACAAAGGCATGAATAACCAGAAAGCCAAAAGTAAAATATTACACACGGGCAATACTTCTAAACTGTGCAAGAAAAAGTGATCAGCCCAGTAATTTTTCTTTTTGTTAAAGTGACTTATTTGCTTTGTAGCTGGGATCCTGTATTAAATGTGATTTCAAGTAAGTGATTTTGGGGGAGAATAAGATGCAGTATATTAAGATTCCTTTTGCTATTTCCACCCACTTCAATTGCCACATGACAGTTCCGTTACAAAGGCAGATAAAAACATTTGCATCAATTTGACTGGATAGGGACATGGAACTTTTTTTTTTAACTTAATTTTGGTACCAAGTTTTCATACATTGATAGGGACCACGCTCTAAATCATCAAGCACTTATAACCTTGACCCCTAGATAATGCTTCCTGGGCAAACTCAGAATACTTTCATAGATGAGGTTAGTATTAGAAAGTGAAATTATTTGCAGTTAAGTCTCCTGGGTAAGAGAGATTTTAAGGAGTGTGGAAAGATATTTGTGCATACATTTTATGAACATTTGTTCGTTCTCTTAAAATGTTGTTCAGGACAAACCAACCCTTCAACACAGCTAAACTGAAGAAAGTTTCCTAGCCCCGTCTCTGGAGATTGATTTAGTTGGTCCAGGTGAGGCCCTGATTACCCCAGGTGATTCTCATGATCTGGAACATTGTTACCGTGGTATATGGATAGTCTTTTTTTGGCCAATTTTCTTGGAGAATAGTAATGTCAACTCCCACCTATTGGTAGTGCCCGCCAAGGGCATGAGACAGAGAAATACGACTAAGGATCTGTCTGGAAAAAGAATGCTGGGGTTGATTAGCAATGTCTACTTGGAATGGGAAGGGGATATTGCTGCAGCCCAAACCTTGATCAAGGATGGTCCAGGTGGAAGCATAAGGTTTCTATATTCAAGTTAATAAAGAAAGGAAGGAATAAGGGAGAGGGAAAGACAATTATGTTGTACTACTGAATGGGTAAGGTCTAACATAGAAAGTTGTTACCAACGTAATTGAAAGAAAGTGAAAGAATGACAAATAAATTTAAATTTTCATTGTGATGCAAATTTCAGTTTGACTTTTTGCTAAAATTGTCCGTTGCTTTTTTTTTTTACTAATGTCAAAAATAGATGATAAATGGTAGATTCGTCTACCTGAAGCTGAAGTTATTATTTATCCCAATAGATACTTCAACAAAGTATCTTCTCTGAAAATACCACAGTCTTCCTCAAATTACAGTCAACACTCAGTTAACTAAGCAATTGTGCAGGAGGAAAATTAAGGACAGGAGAGGACAGAGTTCACAAATAACACATTATCTCTTTTAAAATGTGGTATATTTAATGGACAGTTTCATTAAGATTACGGCCAATATTTAGGAACAAATTTAGTGTCCTAGAGATGCCACCCCAATGTTTAAAAACATATAATAGTATGTACGTAGTAAACATACAATAGTTTAGAACTAAAAAATACCATGTAAATTGCTGAAGAAAATGGCCCAAAAGTTCTTATGCACAAAAATTGTGAATTGTCATCTGTTTCTTAGCTGAGCTCTCTTATTTGTAGATTTTAAAATGAAAACTAGAGAAACTCTTGTGTTATAAAACTGTTTTCTGCGTCCACAGATTATTCCCCATTGCATCCTTTCTGTTTTAGTTTTAGCCTCACCAGGTGACATCACGATGTCATCAGTGCTCAGATTCTCACACTTAGAGTCACACACTTAGATAACTCTAGTAAGTGGACAGACATACAGACTCACGCTTATACAGGTTTCTTCTTTCCACTTCCTAATACTGCTTCTGCCACAGAGTAGCACCCAACAGCAAAGAGAATCCTGAGGTACTTTCAGCACTGGTTACAAGACAATATCAGTTCAAAGAACAGCCTATAAATCCCCACTACTGACCTGGGTCTTCATTTCTAGCAACTTTTCACCTTTACTTCTGTAATGCCTGCAGAATCTTGGCAGAGAGGTCAGCCCTTCACATCACCAACTTATGCTCAGGGCCCCTCCAGAGCTTTGCCTTAACTTCCTTGCTCCGGAGGCCACGCCTTTTCTCGTGGTTCTCAGCCCTGACTGGACATGAGGATCACCTGGGGTGATGGTGGTGGGGCGGGGGGAAACGTTTGGAACAAATACTGACACCTGGTCCCACTCCCAGAGGCTCCGATTTGATGTGCCTGGGTTGAGACACAGACATCAGAATTTTTCAAACAGCTCCCCAGTAACAGTAGTGTGCAGCTGGGCTTGTGAGCAACTGCTCTGCAATGTACATGGTTATGTCATTTCCTGTGTTACATGTGAAAGGAACTACTCCATTTAGAAAATAGCAGTAATACCTTTTTGCCCTCCTTGGTTTCACCTAAATATTGGAATAGGATATCAAATATTAAGCCAATTTTCTTCATGTGGAAATACAGTATTTCTGATTTGGTCAGAAATGATGATCATTAGAACTGTCATGAGAAAGCTAATTCTCATGAGTTTCCCTGACAGAACACCATAAATAAACGCAGATTATATTTTATCCAAATGTCATGCTGAAATGATTTATAATCTGGTTTTCAATTCAGCTCATACATTACTGATCTAAACTCAGAAAATCAAATCAGCTTCATAATTGAAAAAAGTACTTTACATGGTTTAACATAAAAGAGGTCAGCAGAAATTAACATGTGATAAGTTTCCATGCTTTTATATAACTAGAATGACTAATTCTTAGCGCAGTTGAATGCATTTTCCCAGTAGACGTTAAAAATATAAAGCACATAAAAACCATAACCCTTATTCTAAAAATTAAGCCCATCTTTCCCTTTCTTTTTTTTCCTCTTTCGATTTTCATTTGGGAAAGAAAATATAAAAATGTATGCTTACTATTCAGTTTTTATTTCCACTTATTGATTTTGTTTCAGTGTATACATGAGTACATAAATGTGAATAAGCAGTAATTTTGATAGATGGATACAAAGGATGTTAGTACAAAGCCAATTAGGTACATTCTTTACCACTCCCCCCCCTTTGTCTTTTTTGCTCTTATTCACATCATCTGTTTTAGTGCCATTTTTCCAAGTGCCAAAATGTGACAGAGAATATGGAAGACTAGATATTTGCTCTTGATTGTCATCTCCATGGGGGCAGACTGACTATTTTGTTGACTGTGGCATTCCCACAGCACAGAACAGGGCCTTACATGCAGTAGGCAGGAACAAAATATTTGCTGAGGGAGGGAATTCTGAAACCCCTTATACCACCACAAAATCCTCTAGTAGAGGATACTACTACAAAATTTTCACCAAACTCTCAGGGATCTAAGCTTTGGAAAGGTCTTCTTCCTTCTCTACTATTCTCTCCTACTTCCAAAATATTAGTCCCTTAAGTTTTAAGACAGTAACAGATGGTCTGAAGGAAAACAAGCGTTCGCAGGTTTGAAGATCTTTACAAAGTGCGATATGTGAGTAGGATGATGTAGGACTGAGAATTGGCTGGGCCTCCAGGAAGTGCCTGTCTCAGAGGGGTTCTGCAAGGATTTTGGGACTAAATGAGGTATATGTGAAGGGCTCGGGCTAGAGCCTGGCAGAGAAAGCAAGAAAACATTAGCTGATGCTGACATTATTATTTTAAGGATTAAGCTAAAGATACGATTAAGCTGCACATATGTCATGGGATATATCCTCCTCCCTAACATATTTGTGGCATATCAATGTCAGCGAGCCCTTACCATACACATTAACTCTTTATTTCTCAGAGTAGCAACAGAGGACAGTGTTATCGATCCCATTTTACAGGTGAGGAAATAGAATCTTAAAGAAGTAAAGTGATTTGCCCAAATCCATGGGGCTGGTAAACAGAAAAGATTAGAATCAAAAACCAAAACCTTTTAGAATGAAATACTGCCATTTGCAGCAATATGGATGGACCTAGAGATTAATATACTAAGTAAAGTAAGCCAGACAGAGAAAGACAAATATCATATGATATCACTTATATGTGGAATCTAAAATATGATATAAATGAACTTTTTACCAAACAGAAACAGACTCACAGACACAGAAAACAAACTCACGGTTACCAAAGGGGAAAGGGTGGGGAGGGATAAATTAGGAGTTTGGGATCAGCAGATACAAACTACTACATATAAAATAAACAACAAGGTCCTACTGTATAGCACAGGGAATTATATTCAATATCTTGTAATAAACCATAATGGAAAAGAATTTTTAAAAAAAGGAAATCAAAAGGTTTTAGAAATTGAAGATCTAAAAGTAGTTACTTTCCACTAATCTGGAGTATATACAATAGAACTGTACACATATTTCAGACATATGAATTATCTGGATAAATTTTACTTTCTAAACCTTTTTTTCCAGATGAAAATGTGTAAAATATCACAAGTCTGCCCACAGACTATACAGTCAACTTTCTAGTGTTCACAAAAAATGTTACTTACTTGGTCCCTATCTTACCCTGACCTTTTCCTCAACTGAGATCAGTTCTCAATATTTTGGCATTTACACTGAGGAAGGACCAAGGGGAAAGACGAGACTCAAAGGTCTTCTTTCTGTAACCTTTTGACAGCTTGAGTGACACACTTTGTGGGTAGGGGAGCCTGGGACTTCTGGATGCAATGACAAGTTTGGTTTATCTGCTTGTGTCACTGGGCTGTGGCTTCATCAGTTCAGACATTTGATTGGGGCTCTCAGACTGGCCTTTTGGCTACTAAGAGAACACATGCATTTATCTGATCTTTCAAAAGATGTGACATAATTTTCAAGTTTCAGAAAAATAGTGAAAGACCTTACTTCCACCAATTACTTTTTCTTTTTTTAACGTGAAGCTCTATTCCATTGAAAGATGAGTCCTGTATTTTCAAACTCTTCCACTAGAAATTTTTCTTAAATAATCCTGAAAAATAAATGACCCTTGTTCTAGTCTATGTTCTATAAAGATTCTTTGTTCATTCATGCAAGATATCTTTATTTGTAGAAGCGATAATTACCGAGGGAAAATGATCATACAATTCCTTCATTTACCAAGATTCAGAATATAGAAAAAACATATGGGATTAAAAGCAAACGAACCAATTCAAAGATGACCAGATTACAAGGCCTACCACTGGAGGGTTATAAAAATTACAGAAAATTTGTGTCTGTGCATACAAGACTGCCTGGCACCTAGTAGGTGTTCATTAAATGTAAATGCTTCTGCTCCCCAGGGTACCCACATTGCGTTGATGTGGACACACCAGCAGAGGGAGCTCACAACGTTGTGAGGTTGGATCAGCAGCCTTCCTTCAGCTCTTTAAGCCAAATGGCCGCTTGTTTTTGTTTCTTATCAGACACTAATTACTATTAGATTCATTATATTATTTTTATTATATTAAACTGTGTACTTTTCCCACACATCTAATAAAACGTGGTGGAGATGTTTCTGAAAGGTAACAGTGATGTTCATGAATTTAACAGCAATAACAATAACTTGGAGTAATGAAAAGTGAAATACCCAAGTTTTACAGGAGATATGGGACATGAAAGTACTAAACTTCCAAGACCATTTCCTCCAAGTCATCTAGGGGCAAACGAGAGTCAAAATATCAAATTAAACATCAAAATTAGAAACCATTCTTGAAGTATTTTTTTTCTGGAAAAATATGTTTAAGTGTCATATTCTACGACTTCCTAATAAAAATCTGATAATGGCTGATAATCACGCTCAATTTATGTGAGAAACAACTCCTATAATCACAGGCCTGAAAACGCCAGCTATTTAAGTCCTCTATTTCATTTTATTTTAATTACATTTTTTATTTAATAACCATATTTATTTTACTGTGTTGTATTTAGGAAGAGAGTTCCACACAGAAGTGAACAAGTTCTGGCAGTAGAGGCAAGCTTGATGGTTGCAATTTTATGAATCTGAGTTGATCCTGAGACATCACTAGGCTTCAGAACCCTAGAAAACCATCCTGCTGGTGAGCTTGAACCTAAGATCGGGGTTTCCTCCAGGTGCCTTAGGGCCAAACTTCTTTAAATTCCTACAGAAAACCTATACAAGTATTTTTACTAAGTACAGCAGAAAAATGTACAGCAACGGATATATTTGCTGTGCATAATTTAAAGAAGGAATGTTTTCTTACAATAATTATAGAATTATTTATATAATAAATAACACATTATATGCTTTGTATGTGCCAGGCACACTTTTAATACATGTAAACATGTATATTAAGTCATTTAATTTTCGCTATATCCCTATGAGGCAGGTATTATTATCATTATCCCAATTTCACAGATGGAGAAGCTGAAACAAAGGGAGACTAAGCATCTTGCCCGAAGTCACACTACTTGTAAGGGGGGAAGGAAGGATTCAAACCCGTACTGTCATCCACCACCGTACACCACTTTACAATGATTTGCTATTAGTATTTTTCACTGTTAATCAGGAAATGAATCCAAGTATCACCATTATTAATAATCTTATTCTAATTCTATTTCTATAATAACTTATTATATAACATTAACTTCCAATATTAGAAAATAAAGAAAGAAAATTCTGTACTTCCATGGTTTTCAACTAATCTCTTAGACTTAAGCATTCATTTGAAAAAGTATCACTCATATATAGATACCATTTTGAGTGTCTTTGAAACAAGAATAAGGCAAAAATGTAAACAGAAAAAAAACTCCAGGGAAACCTGCCCTCATTTAATGCTCAGTGGTCAATGCTGAAGTTCTGAGCCTGGTTTTGGAATTCACAGGGTAGGATGGAGGAGGAGGTCAGGCTAATAACAAGGTTTAAAAATATGTGAGGGCTTCCCTGGTGGCGCAGTGGTTGAGAGTCCGCCTGCCGATGCAGGGGACACGGGTTCGTGCCCTGGTCCGGGAAGATCCCACATACCGCGGCGTGGCTGGGCCCGTGAGCCATGGCCGCTGAGCCTGTGCGTCCGGAGCCTGTGCTCCGCAACGGGAGAGGCCACAACAGTGAGAGGCCCGCGTACCGCCAAAAAAAGTGAGAAAAGTAAGAATCAGTCAGAGAGTCCATGGCATCATTCTGTACCAATCAATGTAGGATCAGACTGAGATGAGGGGTTACCGATAACAGAGGACATCTTTTCATTCAAAGTTTAAACTGTGGGATAATATGTTGCAGAGACAATGATTTGCAGACAAAATAATGATATTCTAATAAGTACTAGAAAATGGTCACAAGAAAACAGAGAATAGCACTGGGGCGAGGTAGACCTAGAAAGATTTCACAGAGGGTAGATATTGACAAGAGACTTCTACAAAGGGTATCATTTTAAAAGGACATGTCTAATCCACTTCACAAAATATTTCCTGCAAAAGAGATTTGATAGCTAAATCTATACTCTTACTACTTCTGAACATATTCATTGAGAATTACAGTATTTCATATAAATTATATGAAAAAGATTTCAAATCATTAAAAATAGATTCTTGGGGATAAACTGAGAGCATCAGAACCAACACACTGCATTACTGAGCCCAGTTCTGTCACTTGCAAGTCCACTTCCATATTTAATTTGATATCTCCAGCTCTTCCTATAATTAAAATCCCCTTGTTTGAAAGACAGTCAGTTCCGAGCTTCCTATCTCAGGAGTGTGTATTCTTTAGATTGCCTGGTAGAGTAGGCAGAGTCTGGAACCCAAGGCTGGCCTAGACCTCTTGGAACAATATTGAAATATACAGCAAGCCCCAGAGGATCCCACCCATATCTGAGAAATGCACCCATCCATTTCACATTCATTGAGATTTTACTACATGCTCATCAAAACTGGTCAGAACTGGCTCAATTACTCTTCCAGGAAAACTTCTCTCGTCATCCAAACACTTCCTTCTCCCCACTGTGTGTCTCTATCATTATGCATGTTACGTTTTCTTGTAAGTAATTATCTGTTTCCCTGTTTCTCCTGTCACTGAGTTCTTTCAGGGCTTTAGCCATCTTAGCCACCTTTCTATTCCCAGTACCAGCATAAGTAATTGATAAAATTTATTTAATAAAGGAAGAACCCAGTTAAAAGAGTTGACATCTGCCACCAATATTTTCGCACTCCTCACTTCTCAACCCTCTGACGTCTGGTATCACCACTAAAACTGGTCTTACCAAGGTTACTAATGAACCAATTTTCTCTAAATCCAACGAAACCTCCTAAGTTCTTACCTAGCTTGACCTCTTGGCAACTTTTGATACTGCCAACCACTCACCTCTTTATAGAATCTCTCATTCCTCTACTTCCATAGTGCCACACTGACCTGATTTCCTAGCTACCTCTTTGGCTTTTCCTTCTCAATCTATTTTTCAGGCTCTTTTTTCTTCTCCAATGGTTTTCAACCATGGATGAATATTGGAATCATCTGGGGACCTTTGGAAACTCCTGATGCACTACTAAGGGTTCTGCACCCAATTCCAACGTGTGTGTGTGTGTGTGAAGTTTTTCCACACCATCAACAAGCAATTCTCTGATACCAGGTGGGTGTCCTGCAATTCAACTCCATTGTAACACTATCTAACCTGTAAATAATGTCAGATCCCACAGGTTAAGGGTTCAGTCCTACATGCTCCTTGACATAGGTCTTAGTGATGATTTTTTAAATCTGACACCAAAAGCAAAAGCAACAAAAGCAAAAATAAATAAGTGGGACTACATTATACTAAAAAACTTCTGTACAGAAAAGGCAACATACTGAATGAGAAAAAATATTTGCAAATTATATATCTGATAAGGGGCTAATATCCAAAATATATCAAGAATTCATATAACTCAATAGCAAAACAAGCAAACAATCTGAGTGGAAGACCTGAATAGACATTTTTCCAAAGAAGACATACAGATGGACCAGAGGTACATAAAAACATGCTCGACATCACTAATCATCAGGGAAATGCAAATCAAAACCACAATGAGCTATTACCTCACACCTATCAAAATGGCTATTATCAAAAAGACAAGAGATAACAAACGTTAGTGAGGACGTGGAGAAAAAGGATATGTATTGTTGGTGGGAATGTAAATTGGTACAGTCACTATGGAAACAGTATGGAGGTTCCTCAAAAAATAAAAGATAGAACTACCATATGATCCAACAATTCCACTTCTGGGTATTTATCAGAAGAAAATGAAAATACTAACTCAAAAAATATTAGGTACCCCCCATATTTATTGCAGTATTATTTATAATAGCCAAGATGGGAAACAACCTAAATGTCCACTGAAGGATGAGTAGATGAAGAAATTGTGGTACATATATGCAATGGGATATTATTCAGCCAAAAAAAGAATGTAATCTCGTCATTTGCAACAACATGACTGAACCCCGATGACATTATGCTAAGTGAAATAAGTCAGATAGAGAAAAGACAAATACTGTATGATCTCTCTTATATGTGGAATCCAAAAAAAAGGAAAAAAAACAAGCTCACAGAGAGAGAGAGAACAGATATGTAGTTGCTAGAGGCGGGGGTGGGGAGGGAAAAATGGTGAAGGGAGTCAAAAGGTACAAAGAGAAAAATAAATACAGTGCATTACTGAGCAACACCAAAAAATAGCTTACTATCATTTAGTAATTTGTGACTATCTTCTATAGTATTAGGAAATTTAGGCAACTTTAATAAATTAACACAAAACTTCCTTAATGGGTAATAGAACTTTTAAAAGAAACCTGAAAGGTAAAAATACACTGGGTGTATCTGTTTAATAGCTGATTAAAATAGATGAAAAATTTAAAAAGACTGCTTTCCTCCCATACCCCTGCTCCCCCCACATGCACAAACTTCAGATACCAATCTCAAGTCCACCAGCTATTGAAGTTTCCTTTGGTTTGAATAATTTGCTAGAGTGGCTCACAGAACTCAAAGAAGCATTTTACTTACTAGATTACCAGTTTATTATAAAAGGAAGTAACTCAGGAACAGCCGGATGGAAGAGACACATAAGGCAAGGCATGAGGAACTTGCAGGGAGCGAGCGCTTCCAGGTCCTCTCTGAATGCACCACTAGTCCTAAATCTCCACGTGTTCACCGACCCTGTCCTTCTGGGGTTTTATGGAGGTTTCATTACATAGGCATGATTGATTAAACCACTGACCATTGGCAACTGGTTCAACCTCCAGCCCCTCTTCTCTTGCTGGAGGTCAGGGGGATAGGAATGAAAGTTCCAACTATCTAATCATATGGTTGGTTCCACTGGCAACCAGCCACATCCTTAGGTCCTAAAGTCATCTCACTGACGTAACAAGATATATTTATCACTCTAGAAAACTCCAAGGGTTTTAGGATCTCTGTGCCAGAAATGAGGGTGAAAACCAAATATATCAATATATTCTTATTATAAATCACAACATCCTACCCCAGACCCACCCCCAGAGATTTTATTAGTTTAGGAGGAGGCCACCAGCACTGGTATTCTTAAACCTCTGCAGGAGAACCTAGGTTGCGGCCAGAGTTGACCAACACTGTTCTAGCCGCCTCTCAAGTTGTAGGAAGCCTCTGGGATCTCTTCTGGGCCTGATGATCTATTCAGCCTAGAGAGTTCCCAGGTTAAACTCATTAATCTCCATGGTTTTGATTACCATCTCTATGCCAATTACCTTCAACTCTGAACTGCCCTCTAGACCACACCTGCCCTCCAGACCCATACATCCAACTGATTTCCAGATATTTACTTTTACATCTCACAGGACATAGCACCATCATCTAGCCAACAGCCCAAGTCAGAACCTTGGGTAACATTTTGAAACCTCCTTTTTCATCTCTCTCGTTTAATAATTACAAAGTCCAGTTCACGGAGACCTGCTCTGCAGGAAAATAGCAGATTTCAGCACTAAGCCAAAGGCCAGTACAGCCACTGTGGACCCCCTGCAGATCTTGCCAGCTTTTGCCCCACAGGTATTAGTGTTAACTGATGCCTGGGTTCCTCCCGACTCCCTTTTTTTCTCACTGAAAAGCCCAGAAACCACCGGTCATCCCAGGCCTCTGTGCCTACCCTAGTATAAGAAGCCAGCCACTTGAGCCCCTCCCTGTACCCACCAAAGCCCAAGTGCAAGACACCAGCCTAGACCCTTGTGGCTGACCCCACCATTGCGCCCGGCCTCAGGGTTCGGCCCTACAGCTGTGCATCTGCATGCCACCAGCCCTCTGCCCACCACCAAGCTTCACTGCAGTGCACACGCCCAGGGGAAAGTGTGCAGCCATGAGGGAGCACAAGGACAGCTGGGGCCCCTGTAAGTTTTTGTGGGCCTGCGTCAGGGTGTGCCTTCTGTTGCTCGGCACCACAACGCCCACCTGAAGCCAACACCTCCAACTGAGCATCTGCTACCCCCAGCCCAACACCCAGCACCAGCCTCCACTGCATTGTGCACACACCGAGGAAGAGTGTGAAACCACACATGAGCATGCTGACAGCCAGGGCTTCTTCAGTTTCCAGAGAGCTTACCAAGTTGTAACACAAATAATCCCTGCTTACTTCTCCAACCTATCACCACTTCACACTCCACAGTTCAACCGTATGCATTTTTCTTTCAGTCCAAAGATGCTGCCCTCTCAGAGACCTCAGGGTCTTCATATACACTGTTTGCTCTGTCTGGCACCCTTTCCCATAACCTCTTCCTCTGGCTAACTCTTGATTTTTTGTTGTTGTTGTTGTTGTTTGCAGTTTTCCACTAGAACATCAATTCCTTAGGAAGACATCACCTCAATCTCCTAAACAGATTAGATCTTCTCACCATACTTTCTTATAATAACCTAACCTATAGACTGTAAACCCCTCGGGGCAAGGGCCATGTTTCTTTTGTATGCCCAGGTTCTCGCCCTTTGACATCCCTCAATAAATGACCTACAAGCACAATGGATTACCATATCTGGCCCAAGAACTACTGCCAAAGGGAGAGGTTTTTTAGTCATTAGAAATATCACCCAGTGGTCAAGTAAACTTTAGGCAAAAAATAAAATACATTTTAGAAAATCTCATCTCTTAAATTAGGTGGAAACCATTCTTTTAGAGATGGAGTTTGGGAAATTGCTGGAAATAAGGAAACAATTCTTGTAATATGATGGTTTATTCATGAAGCTCTCTGTCTTAATTTTGTGCGTAATTAGCATAACAACCTCTGTTCAGGGGTGATTTTTCAAAATGACCAGTCTGTATCAACATCATCTTCATAAGCTACAATTTAAAGAGTATCACAAATAAGAAAGAAAAGGAAAGTTATCAAGGACATATTTGAAGTTTCAACAGTGAGAGGTTTGCCTTTTATTGTTAAGCTAATAATTCCTGCAAATCAGGCAGAAGTGAGTGAGGTAATCATTAGTTTAATGACACAAACGCTAATTAACTTAACCTCCTCCAAGTAGGTTACGTAATATAAACCAGAAGGCTGGCTAAGGCAATATAATTTCCAGGAAGAAATCTGAAGGGGAATAATGATGACTAACTTAATAAACCACTGTTCTTTCTAGTAAGAAAAAGAGGTACAAGGAGAGAGCTTAAAGGTCGAGTAACTATACAACATTGGTCTAGAAAAGTGAAAATTCCAATCATTTTATGCATAGACACTGGGAAAGCACCTGCTAAAAAGTTAGTGTTATTTTACATAGGGAAGTTATGTTTCTCTAGAACAGCGCTGTCCGACAGAACCCTAATACAAGTCACATATGAAATAATTTTACAGTAGTCACATTAAAAAGGAATAGGTAAAATTGATGTTAACAATATATTTTCTTTAACCTAATACATCCAAAATGTTTTCATTTAAAAATGTAATCAATATTAGTTTCAAAATATTTATTTCAACATGTGATCCATATCTAAAAAATTAAGAGATTTTATGTATACGTATGTGTGTGTCTATGTATTTTTTTTTGGTACTAAGTCTTCAAAATCCAGAACGTAATTTGCCCTATAGTACTTCTCACTACAAACTAGCCACATTTCATGTGCTCAATAGCCACATGTGGTTAGTGGCTACTGTACTATACAGTGTAATTGTATAATTTTAGCCTCTATTACCCAGACATGTGTGTGTGTGCGCAGGCACGTGTGTGCGCACGTGTGCATGCCCAAACACGCATGTATAATGCTACTAGTGGCAACTTCAAAATAATGAAAGATCTAGTACGCCTTTTGAATGACCAAATAAAGGTAATCTTTTTAGTATAATTTTATAGCCATTTATGTATTTTATTATGTTCTAATTGTTCAAATACTGGAAATCCATGGATAAATACATTAATGAAGTCATTATTTGTGATGCCTTAATTTAGCAACCACCTGTGATCAAAGTTTCCTTTTAAAAAACTTAGCAAGGATGCAAAGCACCTGAGTGGAAAAGCAACTGAACCTGTGGAAATCACTATGGCCTCCTCAGACACGGAGTCTTCATGAACAAGTTTGGATTCAGACCCGCCTGATGGCGAGACTACTTTCCTCTGGTTCACAGAGAGCAGTACCAAGGAAGTGAGGGGAGAGACCCTTCTTAGGCGGGCAGGAAGGTGGAAGAAGCCTGTTTGCACACAGGAAGAAATGCACCTCTTCTACAGTCAATTCACTTCACTAAAAGGGGTATCTGATTCTCAACATCTCATACCCTGAACATTCTAGATAAACAGGCATTTGCTGCTCACTTCTGATTATGACTACAGTGAATATACCATAGTATGGGACAACATTAGCCACTGCAGGGAAGAGGGGTTAGGAGGTAGGGGGGAAGGGTATTGATTCCTCTTCTGAGGGAAGGAGTCTACCTGAATCAAACTTTGATCTGAAATTCTGAGACCTAAAGACTAGTCCATGTAGATAGCACTTTGAATTGTATAGGAGATTGGCACCATTTTAAGAGCTCTTTCAACTTCATCTCTTTGATAGCAAATTAGGCCATGAATGAAACAAAACATTTTATGACATGGCAGTCATAGCTGAATCTTTAGTTATTATAAGATTTTTTGGAAACAGATGGAAGTCTATGTGAAGACACAGGGAAAAGACAGCCATTTATCTACAAGTCAAGGAGGGAGACCTCAGAAGAAACCAGCTCTGCTGAAACCTTGATTTTGGACTTCTAACCTCTAGAATTGTTTTCCAAATTGAGACAAAATTGGTCACGGAAACACTGCCAGATTTCACATGAAGGAGAACAGAGACCCCTTCTTCAGAAGGTGAGACACAGCCACCCCCCGCTTTTGCAGAATACCCTCCAACACTAGCAGCTGTGTGGATGAAAGGCTCTTGGTGCTGCAGCCAGGAGTCAGTGCTGTGCCTCTGACGTGGGAGAGCCAACTTCAGGACACTGGTCCACAAGAGACCTCCCAGCTCCACGTAATATCAAACGGCGAAAATCTCCCTGAGATCTCCATCTCAACACCAACACCCAGCTTCACTCAACGACCAGCAAGATACAGTGCTGGACACCCTATGCCAAACAACTAGCAACACAGGAACACAACCCCACCCATTAGCAGAGAGGCTGCCTAAAATCATAATAAGGTCACAGACACCCCAAAACACACCACCAGACGTGGACCTGCCCACCAGAAAGACAAGATCCAGCCTCATCCACCAGAACACAGGCACTAGTCCCCTCCACCAGGAAGCCTACACAACCCACTGAACCAACCTTAGCCACTGGGGACAGACACCAAAAACAACGGGAACTACGAACCTGCAGTCTGCAAAAAGGAGACCCCAAACACAGTAAGATAAGCAAAATGAGAAGACAGAAAAACAGCAGATGAAGGAGCAAGATAAAAACCCACCAGACCTAACAAATGAAGAGGAAATAGGCAGTCTACCGGAAAAAGAATTCAGAATAATGATAGTAAACATGATCCAAAATCTTGGAAACAGAATGGACAAAATGCAAGAAACATTTAACAAGGACCTAGAAGAACTAAAGAAGAAACAAACAACGATGAACAACACAATAAATGAAATTAAAAATACTCTAGATGGGATCAATAGCAGAATAACTGAGGCAGAAGAACGGATAAGTGACCTGGAAGATAAAATAGTGGAAATAACTACTGCAGAGCAGAATAAAGAAAAAAGAACGAAAAGAACTAAGGACAGTCTCAGAGACCTCTGGGACAACATTAAACGCACCAACATTCGAATTATAGGGGCCCAGCAGAAGAAGAGAAAAAGAAAGGGACTGAGAAAATATTTGAAGAGATTATAGTTGAAAACTTCCCTAATATGGGAAAGGAAATAGTTAATCAAGTCCAGGAAGCACAGAGAGTCCCATACAGGATAAATCCAAAAAGAAACACGCCAAGACACATATTAATCAAACTGTCAAAAATTGAATACAAAGAAAACATATTAAAAGCAGCAAGGGAAAAACAACAAATAACACACAAGGGAATCCCCATAAGGTTAACACCTGATCTTTCAGCAGAAACTCTGCAAGCCAGAAGGGACTGGCAGGACATCTTCAAAGTGATGAAGGAGAAAAACCTACAACGAAGATTACTCTACACAGCAAGGATCTCATTCAGATTTGATGGAGAAATTAAACTTTACATACAAGCAAAAGCTGAGAGAGTTCAGCACCACCAAGCCAGCTTTACAACAAATGCTAAAGGATCTTCTCTAGGCAAGAAACACAAGAGAAGGTAAAGACCTACAATAACAAACCCAAAACAATTAAGAAAATGGAAATAGGAACATACATATTGATAACTACCTTAAATGTAAATGGATTAAATGCTTCCAGAAAAGACACAGACTGGCTGAATGGATACAAAAACAAGACCCATATATATGCTGTCTACAAGAGACCCACTTTAGACCTAGAGACACATACAGACTGAAAGTGAGGGGATAGAAAAAGATACTCCATGCAGATACTCCATGCAAATGGAAACCAAAAGAAAGCTGGAGGAGCAATTCTCGTATCATACAAAATAGACTTTAAAATAAAGACTATTACAAGAGACAAAGAACGAAACTACATAATGATCAAGGGATCGATCTAAGAAGAAGATATAACAATTGTAAATATTTATGCACCCAACATAGGAGCACCTCAATACAGAAGGCAAATACTAACAGCCATAAAAGGGGAAATCGACAGTAACACATTCATAGTAGGGGACTTAAACACCCCACTTTCACCAATGGACAGATCATCCAAAATGAAAATAAATAAGGAAAAACAAGCTTTAAATGATACATTAAACAAGATGGACTTAATTGATATTTATAGGACATTCCATCCAAAAACAACAGAATACACATTTTTCTCAAGTGCTCATGGAACATTCTCCAGGATAGATCATATCTTGGGTCACAAATCAAGCCTTCGTAAATTTAAGAAAATTGAAATTGTATCAAGTATCTTTTCCAACCACAATGCTATCAGACTAGATGTCAATTACAGGAAAAGATCTGTAAAAAATACAAACACATGGAGGCTAAACAATATACTACTTAATAACGAAGTGATCACTGAAGAAATCAAAGAGGAAATCAAAAAAATACCTAGAAACAAATGACAATGAAAACACGATGACCCAAATCCTATGGGATACAGCAAAAGCAGTTCTAAGACGGAAGTTTATAGCAATACAATCCTACCTTAAGAAACAAGAAACATCTCAAATAAACAACCTAACCTTGCACTTAAAGCAATTAGAGAAAGAAGAACAAAAAAACCCCAAAACTAGCAGAAGGAAAGAAATCATAAAGATCAGATCAGAAATAAATGAAAAAGAAATGAAGGAAATGATAGCAAAGATCAATAAAACTAAAAGCTGGTTCCTTGAGAAGAAAATATTGATAAACCATTAGCCAGACTCATCAAGAAAAAAAGAGAGAAGACTCAGATCAATTGAATTAGAAATGAAAAAGGAGAAGTAACAACTGACACTGCAGAAATACAAAAGATCATGAGAGATTACTACAAGCAACTATATGCCAATAAAATGGACAACCTGGAAGAAATTCTTAGACAAATTCTTAGAAATGCACAACCTGCCAAGACTGAATCAGGAAGAAATAAAAAATATGAACAGACCAATCACAAGCACTGAAATTGAGACTGTGATTTAAAATCTTCCAACAAACAAAAGCCCAGGACCAGATGGCTTCACAGGCGAATTCTATCAAACATTTAGAGAAGAGCTAACACCTACCCTTCTCAAACTCTTCCAAAATACAGCAGAGGGAGGCACACTCTCAAACTCATTCTACAAGGCCACCATCACCCTGATACTAAAACCAGACAAAGATGTCACAAAGAAAGAAAACTACAGGCCAATATCACTGATGAACATAGATGCAAAAATCCTCAACAAAATACTAGCAAACAGATTCCAATAGCACATTAAAAGGATCATACACCATGATCAAGTGGGGTTTATTCCAGGAATGCAAGTATTCTTCAATATACGCAAATCAATCAATGTGATACACCATATTAACAAATTGAAGGAGAAAAACCATATGATCATCTCAATAGATGCAGAGAAAGCTTTCGACAAAATTCAACATCCATTTATGATAAAAACCCTGCAGAAAGTAGGCACAGAGGGAACTTTCCTCAACATAATAAAGGCCATATATGACAAACCCACAGGCAACATCATCCTCAATGGTGAAAAACTGAAAGCATTTCCACTAAGATCAGGAACAAGACAAGGTTGCCCACTCTCACCACTGTTATTCAACATAGTTTTGGAAGTTTTAGCCACAGCAATCAGAGAAGAAAGCCAGCCAGCTTTACAACAGACTTTACAATAGACTCTTACGGATGCTGAGTCAAAAATAAACTTCCATTATGTGCATACTCTATTTGACTTCATTCTCAATGAAGGGAAGCCGCTTCCCAGTTTGAGAAAAAGCAAAGATGACTACCAAAAATGGGGGGAGGGGAGTGGTAAAGATTCAGTAACTAACTTATCCCAATAAAGCAATTATACTCCAATAAAGATGTTTAAAAAAAAAAATAAAGATTTTTTGCTTGGGCCAACAAAAAGTATTTTTCATTGTGTTTCAACTGCTACCTTTTCATTTACACATTTAACTTTTGGTTTCATCTATTAACTATCCATATTTATAACCTCAACCTGCCTATAACAGATAACATGCAGATACAGATTTAAGTAGAAAATAGAGATAAAAAATAAACTAATATTTTTTGAATGTCAGTTGTATGTCAGGTACCGAGCTAAACATTTTGCCTATTTTATAGTCACCCATATTTGAGACAGAACAACTGAAGCCGTCTTATATAGACGATTGTGTATGTATTTTTTCCTTGAAAATTCTTCATAAAGAATACTACATAGTCCACAAACCTGAGAATTTTTTAATGTCTTTAGTTACCGATGTATTGTTTTCAGTGTTTCCTTTCTAGACATTATCCTCAATCCCTTATTTTACAGTTTCAAGTTACTTCTGAGTCTGTGCTGAATTGAAACACACAATTTCTTCATATAAGGAAGAGAAGATATATCGTTTGAAATGTTATATGAGAAGTAATTTCAGTCAACTCTTTTGCAAATGTTCATAGCTATTACTACAGCTATTAGTGTTTCAACCAGTTGACTGACTAGAAATCTTGTCTTCCTTTTTGCCTTTCATCTCAGTAGAAACCTTTTTATTGATCAAAAATTTGAAAGTTAAAAATATCCCTTTGGCTTCTCATTTCTAACTAATTCTCTTATTCACCGATCAGGTCGATGACAAACTTTCACTTTGCTTTTATTCATTTATCCATCCAGTACATCTTCACTTAATTCATGTGTGTTGAACATCTATCATGTGCACATTTTTCTGTGGATATTTCTGTAGTCAACCCCTATGCTCCACGTGCCCAATCAATATACGTTTCCCTTCAATTTTGACAGGTATTATCATCTTAAATTTTAAATATTATATAATATTATGACAGAATATTTCCAGTTAAATACCGACATCTAGAAATAGATTCAGTGCCCTTCCAGACAGGAAGTAGGAGTTAAATACCAGTAGTTATAATGTCATGAATCAGGAAACTATGACAGGACAACAAAAATAAAACATCCCCTCCTGAGACCTTGTCAAGATCCTCTGGCAGATCAAGGCTGTCTGCTCCGCTCCCTAATTCATCCTACAAGTCTCTCATGCAATGAAAATTACACTTTGCAGAATTATTCCAAATGGATAGGTCTGTGAATATGTTATGCTTTCCTAGTCTGCCTTTGGGGATGGAAGATGCTTAATGAGAGGCTGGGGCCTATTCTACACACTGCAGACAACTCCTAGACTCTTATGGATGCTGAGTCAAAAATAAACTTCCATTATGTGCATACTCTATTTGACTTCATTCTCAATGAAGGGAAGCCGCTTCCCAGTTTGAGAAAAAGCAAAGATTACTACCAAAAATGGGGGGAGGGGAGTGGTAAAGATTCAGTAACTAACTTATCCCAAAAGTCTATTGATAGCAAAGATAAATAGGAAAAAGGTACCAAATATGACCTTTTATTCACCATTCACAGATGACTCATCAGCTCAGCAGACAACATATCGGACTCGTCATTGAATTTTATTTTCACTGAAGATGCATACATGAAAGGAAAGGGCTTGGACATTGGACCCAGGCAGACCTGACTTTGACTTGAGGTCCCATCTTCCATTCACTAGCTGAATAACTTTAGAAAAAGTCCTTGCAACTCTCTGAGTCACAGAGTCCTCATGTGTAAAGTAAGAACAATGCCAACCATGACCCACTGGTGTTTTGTGGAAAACAAGAAACATATATAGCAGTTCCTAACAATGTTTGAAGCAAGATAGGGTCTGCATTGATATTAGTTCCCCTTTCTTCCCCCATGTGTCTATGCAAAGCAAATTTGTTTTTGGCTTTGAAACATGAACTTTCTCCTCTCCGCCATCAGAATGCATTTTTCAAGCTGTCACAAATCTAAGAAGAGACACTAAGAAATGATTTCAAATAGAGGTATCCATTTAACATCGGAGTTTCTGGAAAGAAAAATTAATAATTATATGTTAAACTTCATTTTAATTATATTAACAGTGGAGATGCCAATTTTTTCTTGTGCTCTCCTTTTTTACGTTTCATATCTAAGTAAAACTGTATAATTTTCTTTTTCAGAAAGCCCTTGGGCTAAATGACAGGGTATGGGATCACTTCCAACTGCTATTCCTGATCTGCCCCTTAGCCTGTTCTTTAACAAGGCTGATAGGTCAAAGATAGAAATAAAATTCTCAAGTCTTGGCTCAGCTGGATCCTGTCCTTAATGTGCTGAGAGACTTTAAGATGTGTTTTACACTTTGCTGAGTGGGGGAGGGGTGGGTGGGGAGGGGAGAGGTGAGGAGAAGGTTTTATAAGAAATTTTTCTCCACGTAGTTTGGTCAGAGTACTGCAATCATTGTCATAAGCAAAAGGGAGAACAATACTGACAGAAAGGAGACCACTTTTATGTTTAGAAGGGAAGATGGCCTAGAGTTAAGTGAACGTCATTCGCTTTAAACTAAAAGTAATAGGCAACACGAGTTTTTCCAGGACTTCTGCTACCGTGGGGCTCACAAGTGTGTGTGTGTGTGTGTGTGTGTGTGTGTGTGTGTGTTTTGGGGGGAGTGGGTCACTAGCTCCCGGCCCCAGGTCCAACTCACCCAGCTGGAGCTGTTCGCACGTCCGCTCTGGGTTCTTTCCAATCCTGCATCTGTAAATCGCCCCAGGGTTGACCACTGAAGTGTTGGCGAGCCAGCTGGCCGTGGGCGCCCCGACTACGAGCCTAAAGTGAGCAATGGGCACGTGCGCGCAGACGTGAGCCGTGCTGCCCACTGAACTCCGGGTCTTCACGGACTCCTCCGCCCACCACTCCGCGCACCCAACCCGCCACCCCAAACTCCAGGGCCTGGCGCCAGAACGCACCCCGGGTGCTGCCACCCCAAGATAAGTTAGTTTCCCGAGCACTTCTCTAGCGAGCTGGCCGTCGCAGGGTTCCCCTCCTGCCTCCCGCGGAGGGAGGAAAGTTTGAACCGGGCAGGGAATCCCTGAGGCGCCTTTCGCTCGCCGCTCTGAGATACCGAGGGCGCCGCCTCCGACCCCACTCACCATCGGTTCGCCCCGTGGCTGTGCAGCACCACCGAGTAGCCGAACAGGGTGTCGGCGGGGCCCTTGTAAACCATTGCGCTCTCGGTGTCCACGTTGTAGGGGCGCCCGGTCGGGACTCCCAAGCACAGCAGTAGCATCACCGCCTCCCATACGGCGGCCCCTCGCGGGCCCGGCCCGCACCTCGCTTCCACAGCCATGCGCTCTCCGAGGGGAACATTCAACACCAAACGGCCACTGTCCGTCCCAAAGTTGCACGGGATGAGACGGTCGGCCAAGGGGAAGAGCGCCCCAAGAGAAGAGGATCAGCGTGTCCGGCGCCGGCAGGCGGGCGGGCGGGCGGAACGGGGGTGGGGGGGAGGGACAGAGGGAGGGAGGGGAAGTCAGGCAGCGGCGGGCGGAGCGATCAGAGGTGGCCGGGGATGTTGCGCGCTCGCCGGTCCCCACGCCCCGTTTCTGCAGTCTGGAGGTGCGGTGCTCACGTGGTCCCGGGGCGCGGGCCGCTGGGTGGGGTCCCGGGCGCAGTGCGGAGGCGCAGGACCCGATGCCGTCTCCCCGCGCGTGAGACTGTAGGGGGAGCTAGGGGACCTTGGCTGCGCAGAACGCGCGTCCAGGCCGGGGCCTCCTAGTCCCGGAGCACGGGATGACTCTGGGCTCCCGGGACTGCAAGAGTGGAGCCGGAAGGGGTCCGGGGCTTCGCCTTTTATCCGTGATTGAGGCCTAGATGTTAGCGGCGTGGCCCCAATCCGACCCGCGCGCGCCCCACTATGAACGCAGAGGCTCCTCGGCCTGCCCGGAGTAGCCCAAAGGCCGGCCACAAACCTGGGCGCCGGGAGGGACTGCGGCGGGGAACTGTCCTGATCTTTCGTTGATAGTTAAGCGGTATACCTGATTTTGGGGGCACAAGCAACCACTGGGGAGCCACAAATTAAACACAAAGCGCACTCCCTGAAGGCGCCCGATAAAGACGTTATGGTATATCACTTCAAGACTCAGAACCCTGCACTCTTCTATGCCCACTTCCTTCCTCCCCATACTTCCTCTTAAGTCCGGGCTGCTTGCTTGAGGAGCAGTGGCTCGAGCTGAAAGGCACAGGCGGGCAGTTTAGGTTGTGGCCGAGTCCAAGGGCGAGTCTGGGTTCAGGAAGCACTGTGACTTGCCTCACTTCAACGGATTCCTCCCTCCGGTTCTTGATGCTCCCCCTTCCCACGCATCCACTCAGTTCCCCCGGATACACCTGCCATCAGAGCTTAGACCCAGCTGAGGTCAAGAGTCAGGCATCATAATGAGCCTCTGAAAATGCGCTGGGGACCCACAGCACAACACACCTGAACTGGGTTTGATTCTCGTCCTAATTAATCCAGGTGTGCCTCAGGTTTCTTTCTAGAGCAACCAGAGACAGCCATAGATAATTAGGCCGGTATTTGCAGGAGATGCAGGTACGGTTATTAATTATTACTGTTTGGAAAAAAAGAGAGAAAGAAACAGCATTCATCAAATGGTGTGTGTGTGCGCATGTGCATTAAAACCATACTGAAATAGCACCTCTGACGTTGTAAAGGCAGACACGTAATTAAATTACTTGTTCACTCACTCAGCATATTCATTGCGCAGGCACTTTGCTAGGTCCACAGGATGCCACGGTGAACAAGGCAGGAGAAGCTTTCAGGAAAATTTTCAGCCAAGTGGTAGACAAACATTTACTTAACTAGAGAAAGTTCTGGATGCTTTAGGGACAGTTAGAGTTGAAGGACAAGGAGGGTTGTTAGGCTAAGCACTTTGAGAGGAGGGATGCGGGACAGGGCGAGCAGGGCCAGGCAGAGGAACCAGAAGAGGCGGTCTTGGCTAGAGCAGTTAGCGGCTCCCACACAGGACCGTACAATATGAGGCTGAGTAGGGAGGCAGGGACACGCTGTGAACCTCCTAAGCCAGGCTAGGAGTGTTTATGCTGGAGCTAAAAGGAGGCTGTTGGAGAACTGGTCTGGATCAGCTGCGGGTTTCAGAAGCCCTCACACACCCTCAGGCACTGGCGGCGTCAGAGCCACTGATCTGAACCCCTACCTCTTTCTTTCCCTCCTTTCACCAGAATCTTACACAATGAAATCCACTCAACACAATTCTTTCACAGGATAACTAAGAGGAGAGTGGCCAGTAGAGCACTTCATAGGGCAGGACCTAATTTCTGTGATGGTCATTATGGTTATGATTTCACTACATTTGCAGAAACAGCCACCCTTTATGATCTCATACACTATGGTAGCCCCGAGTTTTCTTCCTCCAAGGCTTAGAGAACAGTCCATGTTTCCTAAATTGGGAGAAATAAAGGGTATTTAACATTGCTATTACAGAGCCTGAAGATACTGCTCTAACCCCAATCAATTACTTTTGCAGGCAAGGGTGAGAATCAGGTGGGGGGTGGAGAGCATGTAGGCAGGAGAACAGAAAGACTTTTTCAGACTTCTCATGCCTATCACTCACTCTCAACTGAACCAAAATATTCAGTCATTCAATTAATGTGTCATTTGATTAATATGTTTCAAGTGCCCACTGTGTGCTAGGAGATGCGTTAAGGTCTCAAATAAAAGACAAAATACAAGTGATTTCTATCCTTGGTAAGAAGTCCTCCCCAGTAGAGAGGATTCTAATATGGGCTCACCCAATTTCTCAGCTGTTATCAAGAATGAGCATTTCTCCTTGAAAGGCTCTCTTTTCATGACACTTTTTGAGCCCTTCCCTCCTTTCTATCTGGCCACTCCGAGTTTCCTTTGCTGGCTTCTTTCCCTCCACCCTAAGTGTCGGAAAGGCCTACGGCTCCATTCTGAGCCCTCTTTCCTTCTCTTTCTCTCCTTCTTAAGAGCTCTAACCGATTTCCTGTATCTTTAAGTACCAACTAAATAATCCCGCTAAATACCACCATGATTCCCCAGTTCGTGTCTCCGGCCTGGACCTCTCTTCTCAGCTCCAGACCCATATGTTTTACTGCCTACCTGACATCTCTACTTGGATGTCTACTGGGCATGGCGCACGTAACACGTCTAACACTGAATTCTGACCCGTATCTCAATTATTCCTCCACTCAATCTTTCTTTCCCCAAAACAGCACTCCATCTGCCCGGTTGTTCAGACCAGAAACTTGGAAAGTAATTCTGAGTCCCCTCTCTCTCTCTATTCCCCACATCTAATCCATCAGTAATTAAGTTCTATTGATCGACCTTCAGAATATATCTCCAGCTCATCGGTTTGATGAGCTTCTTCTGCCCTGCTACTACCCTCTTTCAAGTACGGTAATCTCATCTGAGCTGTTCAGGAATCCAAGACCTGATCTCCCTATTCATCCCATCCCCACATCATCGATTTTCTACATAGAAGCTAAAGTGAGTTTTTAGAATTGTAAATCAAATCATGCAGGCCACTCCCTTGCTTAAATCCTTTTTTTTTTTAAGACTTATTTATTTATTTTGGCCGTGTCGCGTCTTAGTTGCGGCACGGGGGATCTTTCATTGCAGCACGCAGGCTCTTCATTGTGGTGCGTGGGCTTCTCTCTAGTTGTGGTGCTCAGGCTCCAGGGCCCATGGCCTCTGTAGTTTTACATGAGCTCTAGTTGAGGCGCATGAGCTCAGTAGTTGTGGCTCGCAGGCTTAGTTGCCCTGTGGTATGTGGGATCTTAATTCCCTGACCAGGGATCGAACCCGCATCCCCTGCATTAAAGGTGGATTCTTTACTACTGGACCACCAGGGAAGTCTCTGCTTAAACCCTTTAAATAGTTTCCCATGCTCTTCTAGTACAAACCACACTTAACATGGCCTCCAAGGACTGGCCTCTTTGATCTGGCCTCTGAGTACATTGCCAGCTCACACTGGCTTTCCTTAAGTGCATCAAGGTTTTTTTCACTCTCTGTGCCCTTGCCCACATTGTTCCCTCTGCCTGAACACACAACCTCTGACTTCTCACATGATTCCTCTCTTTCTTCAGTCTCAGTTGAAAGATCTTCTTCTCACAGATGATTTTCCTGCCCATCCACTTAAAATAGGTCACCATATTGCAGACCATCCTGTTCATTCTCTTCATAGCTCTTTAATTTATAATCACAGGTGTCTTTACCTTTTCATTTTGTCTTCCTCTCTAGAGCACAAGGGCAGAACACATGTTGTGTTGTTACGTTATTCACCACTCTATCTCCAGCACCTGATACGCTGCCTGACCAACAGCATGTGTGCAGTCAGTATTTATGAATGGCCCTTGCATGATTTGGACTTTTAACATCACTAATGTCATAAACTGAAAGAAATCTGGATACTTGTAAGTCTATGTTCATGCATTATGGATGTGTCCTTTGGCAGATTCAAAGATATACTTTGCAAGTATACAAAACATGGGTCTTACTCTTAATCAGCTTATAATTTATAAGGAGAGATATGATATGCCTTGAGAAAAAGAAAAGAAAAAGCAACCAGAAAAGAAGAGTTGGAATAGGGAGGGAGAGGAGAATGTGTTTGGATAATGCTGGCTGGGTTCTAGAGATGAGTCTGAGATATTGGTGGAACATCCATAGACATGTCTAGCAAGTAGTTTTTAAGATTTTTTAAAAAAGCTTTTTTATGTTTTCTTTAATAGATATTTTTAAATTACCAAAGTAAAGCATGTAACATGTAAAACAAGTAGTGATGCATAAAGAATATATTTGCGATCTCTTCCTGCCTCCCTCTAACCCAACCTTCTGAAGTGTTCCCTTTCCCCAAGTAAAACAACTGCTTCCAAGTGCTTGTCTCAAGGTCTGCTCTTGGGGGATCTGAGCTATGACATAGGAGATAATTTTTTTCACAGTAGTAAGGTTCCCAACATGAAACAAAAAGCTCTTTTACCCTGATTGGTAATATTAGTCCAAATTTCCTGATGCTTGAATATAAATATAAACAACCAGGTTCCTTTTTAAAGAAACATGAAATAATGCTTCTCCTCGTTATAAGAGTTCTGAAATCTGCTGAGAAACTGTGTAAAACATACCTCAGAATCCCCAACCCTGGAAGACCTGGAGACTGGGGCATTTATCCAAGGACTCACCCTCTACTGGTGGAGAGCTAACCTTGCCACACTTACAGGTTGCACCTGTTCACAGGCAAGCATGTTCCCAAATGCCAGAGGAGTCCTCAGTGAGAGATGAGGGACAAAGGCACCTGAGCAGGGAAGCTGCCAACCTTCGGAAACTGTACTGGGCAGGGGAGCTCTGGGAGCTCAGGTGGCCCAAGGGGCGGGGGGCATCGACAGCATTGGCCACAACTGCCAATCAAAACCATACACGGTTTGTGAGTGTTACTCAAGCTTGGTTTTTAATTTCTTAAGTTTTCTCTGGTTGGCTGGGAAAACGAGTCAATGTGGATAATGCACTTTAATGCAGTACTTAGAACATAATCGATACTGAAAATAATAGTAGCCCTTTCTCCTTCATCCTTCTTTTCTTCTCGTATCATCATCATTAATGATGCAATCTGTACAGAAATAAACTACCAACGGAAATAAACTCTGTATAGAAATCTGAGTTCGGTGCCAATGACTCATGTGGAAGGTTGTTTAAGTTAATAAAAGGCATTTTCTGTCTCTATTTGCTTCTGTTTATTTATTCACTCATTCAACAAATATTTATTGAACACCTATTACGTATAACTGAGAGATGTTATGCATAACATGGCAGACAGATTTGGGATTCTTTTCCTCTTGATACTCTTATCCCCTTGTCACTTTTCAGTACATTGACATACATAAGCAGATGCTTTTTTCTACAACTATGAATACATCATTTCCCTTTCAGAGACCCTTAATGGCTCCTCCCCCAATTCAACCCAATTAAGTTAGAATTTCTTGCCTGGGGCCTAATACCCTCCATGCTGGGCCTCAAACTTTCTTTCAACCCATCCCAAACACAGCCTATTTTTCCTTCCCTCTGGAAATGTTCCCTTTAGTTTGGGAAATGAACAGACCAAGAAATAACTATTTGAGCCAGTAGGTACCAAATACCATACAAAATGGTGCCTAACAGAGAAATTCAACAGACAAGTTTCTTCTGGCTGGATTATTCGGGGCAATTTTTCTGGAATAGAAGGACAATTTTGAGAAATTTCACTTTTTATCAGTCTTTTTTACAACTCCTGAAACTACTGATACTTTATAACTTCTTAAACTAAGTCTATTTCATGCTTCAGTTCAGAAGAAGAAACAACTGCTTCTCTTGTTACAGTGTATAAAGGACCTGGTATAAAACCATTCTCCCCTCAGAGCACATAGTTATTATGTGACAACATTCTATCTCATAAGTAATCTGATCTGGAAGATTGGATTTGTGCACTGGAATGATTTAACAACTGGTCCATGCAAGATCTCAAAGGTTCACAAGACACACAGTTTACAGCATCACTCTCTCCTATTATCAGAGGTTAGAGTCCATGTAAAAGGGCTATACAACAGCGTCTTATCTGAAGCCTTTCATACGCATGACCTCATCTTGAAAAACCGAGTTCCTAGGCACTTTAGAAAAAGACATGGTAAATAAACAGTGTAAAATTGATTAATCATGGGTAAAGTTTTATCACACAACAAACATTTATGTACACATATCCCGAGTACTCTGAGGATACAAGAAGTTAAAGATGTGCTCTTATTCTTGAATAGCTGGCAATCTAGATAGATAGATAAATCTGCCAATTTAATTTAGATAGACAACACATGCAGACCTCAAACCAGAAAACAATTTCAAAGCAACTTACAAAATATGTTGTGAATATAGCAAAAGCTATATAATGCAATTGTGATGCTTTCAGAATAGCAAAAGGTTTTGTTGGGGGACTAAAAGAAATAAATTTAATCTTACACTTATGTTTCTTTTGTTTTGTTTTCTTTTTTAAAAAAAATCAGAGCAAACTGGGGGAACACAGAGATTAGTCTTTGTAGACTAGATAAAAGAGATAAGAAAACATCAGAAACTAAAATATCATCAGTAAATAGGAGGAATGTAAACAGTGGAAAGAGGCTACACCACTTTGTAAGGACAATAGTGCAAAATAAGAGAAATAATTTAATGCACCAAAGTTCCCTGAATTACTTAAAATCCCAAAGAAACTTTGGGAAAATAATTATAATTTGGATTAGTAAAACGTAATGAATAATACTACAAATACGAAAATAATTTCAGCTCTATCTCACATCTATGCGTTGGAAGTCAGCAGACAGCTTGGATATTCTATTTTTGGAGCACACTGAAAAGCTTTGTTTATAACAGTTGCACAGTATATTGACCCAATAAAGTAAATTCCCTCTGTTTACAGAAACTTAAAAAACTATTTTGGTTTTAAAACCACATGCTGTTCATAAGGAACTCATCAGAATTGTAGATGAAAGTGAAAAAAAAAAATCTCAGACCCATATTTTTTATTCTGGCCAAAGGATGGTAATACTAATTCAATACAATTATATATATATATTATATATATATATATAATATATATATGGTGGATTGTAGAACTACTTCTTACTCTTTTCATTGCTTCACGTAAAAATCAGTAAGCTTTTTAAAAACCAGTTTTAGAAACCATACAGGGATTTAGGAGACATGAAACTGATAATGGAACTGCCCTTATATTTTTACAGCTTTTTTTTAATCCATCTTTATTGGAGTATAATTGCTTCACAATGCCGTGTCAGTTTCTGTTGTACAACAAAGTGAATCAGCCATATGCATACATATATCCCCATACCCCCTCCCTCTTGTGTCTCCCTCCCTCCTACCCTCCCTATCCCACCCCTCTAGGTGGTCACAAAGCACTGAGCTGATCTCCCTGTGCTATGCGGCTCCTTCCCACTAGAGCTAGCTATTTTATTAAACTGAAAGGGTTCACTTAGATTGTCTCTAAAGTTTTCCACTCTCCAAATGTTATTGTTTTAAGTTACCATTCACAACCAGAGAATACTGTTCTTACAGAGCCTGCAGTAGGAATCAAAAAGCACACACAGACAAATAGGCAGGTGAAGGGCATTCAATTCAGTTGCTAATTCTTTTCGAGAAGGTGAGATGAGCAACTGCAAGGAGAAAAATATGAATCTTGAATAAATGTCAACTCTACATGTCTATATGTCAATGTCTATAATTGGATATCTTATCTATCTATCATTTATCTTATCATATGCTAGCTTAGTTAAGTATATGCAAATAGAGAAGTTTAACTCATATATGTGTTTTCTGATAAATGAGCAAAAAGTAAATTGTGCTTGTGTGGGTCTTTATAATTTACAAAGTACATTTTCCAAGCTGTGCTAAAGTAGATGTGAAGTAATTATCAATAAAGCTTGTATGGTGCAAAAGGAAATAATACAAAATGCAACATGGTAGCCAAGGCTACATTTTTTAATTAAAAACCAAAACCAAAAATAAAACCCCATGGGGACATGATTTTCATCAGAGGCTTAATCTGGAATTCCTTCATCTCATCTATAAGTGAGCAAGTAAGAGCAGTACTGCAAAACTCAGAGATGAAATGTCAAAAGTCTAGACAGATCACAGACAGACCTCAGGGACAGGGAGAACCGCAAAGACAGAGCATTCCTGGAGTAGTACAGACCTGATTAAAATGATTTTGCAGTGTAATTGGAAAACACTGGAACCTCTGTTATTAGAGATTGGGCTTTGAGTGAAAAACTGAGAAGTCTCTGTATTTAGAATGAACTGTCTTTTTTTCAATTAATTTTTTTTATTAGAGTATAGTTGATTTACAACATTGTGTTAGTTTCTGCTGTACAGCAAAGTGAGTCAGTTATACATATACATATATCCACTCTTTTTTAGATTCTATTCCCATAAAGGTTATTACAGAGTACTGAATAGAGGTCCCTGTGCTATACAGTAGGTTCTTATTAGTTATCTATTTTATATATAGCAGTGTGTATATGTCAATCCCAGTCTCCCAATTTATCCCTTCCCCCCTTTTCCCCCTTGGTAACCATAAGTTTGTTTTCTACATGTGTGACTCAATTTCTGTTTTGTAAATAGGTTCTAGAATGAACTGTCTTCTAAAAGGAAGTGCACCTCAGGTCCTATTAATGTGATACAAGTACAAACCAGGGCATGGAGGTAAAGGATGTACAGGAAGCAGGTCAAAGAACAGATAAGAAACAGCATTGACCATGCCAGTAAGAATTTTCTTGGCCACGACTGGGTAAAGATTATTACTGATTCTTCAGGGAGGACAGATTGAAAATTACTATCTGAAGTCTAACCTAGCTGATTTTTAAAACTTAGTAGTACCGTAAGTCACATGTAGTTCACATTACTCTGTGAGTTTAGTCAATCCCAGCTGATGTTTTATTACTAGTGCAAAGTACTGAGATGCCAGCTTTAATTATACCTAAAGCATCTTGACTAAAAATTGCAGTCACTACTCTGCTGCCTAGAATACATACCAGTTAAGTAGGAGGTAATGTTATTTTACCAAGGCTCATTCCTGACTACTTAAATACTTTATATTATAGGTTTACATACTCTAAGTTTATTGATCCTTAGAAGAAAATACTGTTAGGTAGAATGCTTTATTTCATTTTAGAATAATTTATTTCATTTAAAATACTGTTAGGTAGGATGATTTATTTCATTTAGAGGTGAGGCAATGGCTTCCAAAGTGTTAAGGGCTTGCTCAAGGTGAGGGACTACATTCCTGACCCTTTCATATTCCCTTACAAGGAAACTGGATTGGCTTATCTAGAAAGACTGCTATCAGAATGGTTGCCAGGGCTTGGGTCTCTGCGAACAGAACTGGGCAAAAAATAGGAAGACCTTCTTAAAGTCTGAGTTAGAGAAACCAAGATGAATCCATTTAACCAAAGAACAGAAGTGGGGAAAGAAGAAAGCAGAGCTAAGGTTCAGGAAACAGGCAGACTGACAAAACAGGAGCAGGTCCAAATGGTCCTGGGCCATTGCTGTGAACAGAGCGGAAGCATGTATGGCTTGTCTCGACTGGCTTTAACATCTTAAAGATACGGAGATTGCCCAGGGAGGATGTTACAGTATTAAGTGACTGAGATAGAATTCAAGGACGGGTCTGCAATTCAAATGTACTATTTTTTTTAAAGTATTTCTTTCCAACATACCCCAGTGCCTATGCTATCTGTGTATACAGAGGAGAAGCTCAGTATCTGAAGACATCTGAAAAAGAGTCTACTCTGAGTAATCATCCCTGATTCCACCAAGAAACCATGCCTTTAAATGTTGGCAGTACCTACTTGTTTAATTGCTAGCTTAGTTGATTTCAGATTCACAACTTTCCCCTTGTTTTCCTTGTAAACTAAGGAAGCCTTAGGAAAGCAGACTCTGAACCACTCTCTCTGTCAAGGCAGTTTTGAGAAGCGACTCTGCCTAGCCTAGTGCTCTTCATGTACAATAAGGGTCAGGAATCGGAAATGAGGCTGAAGGAATGAAATTGAAGAGAATGATTTTCTAGATCCATGGAAGTCAGATCTTAATAATGAAACTTTATTAAAAATAATTTCTGGAGTACCTGACCTACCTACGTTCAGGTATAAATGTAAAACTGAATCTATTTCAACCTTCGTTCAGAATAATTTTCAGGTTATTGGCACTTAAGACATAATTATCCCTTGTAACAACGGGGTAATCGTTACTGCCAATAATTAGGGGTGGGCTATACTAACATTTAATTGAACTCCAATAAGTTAATAGTATAAGGACTGCACTCCAAGGCTTCAGCAAGCTTGCATAACTCATTAGGGGCAGTGGACATGGGCCCTGCAGTAGACAGAGCAAGGTCTGGGTGGGAACGATCCAAATCTTATCACATTGCTCTTCTACAGCTGTCACTTCTACAGGCCTCACCTTCTATTCAGACATGGAAAAAGTTACTATATGGCTTTCAGCCGTTAAGTGATTTTGGAAGTGTTCATAAATCTTTATGAAATCCAATTCAGTTTCCAACTAGGAACGGTTTAGGAAATGGGCAGAAACACTTTCATAGCTCCACCGAAAAATCTTCATTGAGTCAAATGAAATTTTAGCGGCTTGACTGCAAAGAATCCTTGCTTTGGGATCAATGTCCATATTGACAGCAGTTGCTGCCAATGGACATTTTAGCAACTTGGACTCCTTCAGGCAGTTTATAAAATAAAAACAATAGAGCAGAACGAGGGTGGGGCAGGATAAACCTTTTCCACTGCCCTCATAACAGACTCTCATTCTAAACCACACTGTCAATAGCATCAGACTATTTTTTTTTTAAGAAAGAACTGGAAATTTTTATTCGAGCCAAATATGAGGATTATAACCCGGGAAGCGCATCTCAGAAAGCTCTGAGGACTGTTCCGCCGGCTAGAAGTCAAGACACAGTTTATATAAGTTTTTTTTTTTTATAAATTTATTTATTTTATTCGTTTAGTTTTGGCTGCATTGGGTCTTCGATGCTGCGCATGCACTTTTCTCTAGTTGTGGCGAGCAGGGGCTACTCTTCGTTGCGGTGCACGGGCTCTAGGCGCACGGGCTTCAGTAGCTGTGGCTCGCAGGCTCAGTAGTTGTGGCTTGTGGGCTCTAGAGCGCAGGCTCAGTAGCTGTGGCACACAGACTTCATTGTTCCGCGGCATGTGGGATCTTCCCGGACCAGGGCTTGAACCCGTGTCCCCTGCATTGGCAGGCGGATTCTTAACCACTGTGCCACCAGGGAAGCCCCTATATAAGTTTTTTGAGACGGGGGGCTGTATATCGACGAGGTATTATTGACAGTTTACATGATCCATATCTAAGTACCATTGTGGTGGGTCATGTGACCCCCTACAAGATCAAGAAGGAATGCTATATTCCAAGGAGTTGTCCTGTTGCTTCCGGGAGAATGTTGCTCTTTATGGCTGAGTATGCATTCCCGCCAATGGGAGAGGCCTGGTCAATGCACAATGCACGATGGATGGGGGTAGACAGGCAGCCAAACGGCAGAGAAGAACCTTCATGTTTAAATTTTTCTTGTCTTGCCACAAAATAGGAACTTTATTTCACACCAGTGACCCCTGAATACATGGGAAGCCACAGGCAAAGCCCTGCATGTCTGTTTTTTTTAAGCCAGGAGAACTGTCTTAAAAAAAAAAATCCCAGATTTCATAACTTCATTAGATAGTCCTTCACTAAAAGGACTTCCGAACAGCTTTTCAATTGAATTTAGGGGAATTCCTTGTTTTTCACAAGAGAGAACTCAGCAAAAAGAGACGAGATGTACACGGGCTAGGGATATTGTTTGAAGTGAGATGGTAGTGTGGCTAGTAAACAACATCAAAAGGTCTCCTAAATGGGAATTGAAGTGAAAAGAGAAACATCTGTCTGAGGGTAAGCCTTCTTCTTCTTTTATGTTCCTCTGTATTTGTAACTCAGATGTCTGTTCACAGATAAAATCTGCCTTCTTCTTTTGGAACCTCCCTGACCACTTGTCAGTGCCCATATCTTAGGAGATCTGCTTCCTCTCAGGTTCCCCCATCACAAGAATGACTCTGATATCCTTCCTTCAGCAGTCCATGCTGGAATGCCGTCCAGTCTCATTTTAAACCTGGATTGGTCACGATAAACTTGAGGCATCAACAAGTAAACTACAGACAAGTTCCCTGTTTTCCTTGAACTCATCGCATGCCTGTATATTCATTCTCTCTCTCAGTGAATATTTACTGACACCTACTCTCTGTCAGGCACTGTGCTCAGAGCTACAAAAATAAACATAATTAAGACAGGTTGCCACACTCCAGGAAATTACAGTAGATACACATGAGATTACCATGAAACAAATAAAGAACTACATTTTTTTAAAGTGCAATACTCCATGTAGGAACAAAGAAAGGAGTAGTCAGTTCTGAGACTCAGAAAAAGCTTTATCTCAAGGGGGACATCTCCATTGACTCTTTCAATATGATTAGGTGCTTCCTGGATGGGTTGGTGGCACAACAGGACTGCATGAAGTTACGTGGTACAGTTAGGGAACGTTAGGCATGTGGCATAGAACAGGGAATGGTAGGAAAAGATGCAGAAGAGGTAGTCAGGGTTTAGATCATGGAAACCTCATTGTCATGTTAAGTAGGATGAATTTTTGCTACATTCAGAAAAATATTTTATGCAATACCATAATATGCCTAGAGAGATTGGAGTGATAGGAAATCAGATGCAGATAGTTTAATCAAATGACTGATGTATTAAAATAGGAGAGAAATGCCAAGAGCCTGAATTAAATCTTAAAAGGCTAAAGAGGAAGGAATGGAGGCGAGGGCAAGGGAGGAATTGAGCATGGTGTCACAGTTCTGGGGTGACTGGGTGCTGCCATTCATTGTGATAAAGTGTGAAGGAGGGGAGCCTTTCAGATGGGAAGATAATCACAGCAGGGGTGGTTGTGCTGAATCTGAATTTTCTGAGAGACATCCAAGTGAATGTGTTCTAGAGACAACTAGATAGACAATTTTGGGACTCAGGAGAGACACTTATGCTACAGATATTATTTCGGTAGCATCATTAATATAAAGATGGACAATGGAGAGCATGTGTGAAGAGAATAAAACAGAGCTTTGAAAGAATCTTGAAGGATACCAAAGTTTGGGGTCACGCAGATGAAAAGCAAGCCACAATCGGTCTATGAAGGAATCATCAGAGAGGTGAGAGAACCAGGGACATGTCATGTCTCAGATGACCAAGAGGACGGCTCCCTCTGAATGTTGCTTTTTCCATATGGCTGGTTTCCTCAATTCCCTACCCACTTTTTCCACCAGCATAGGCCTCATTTTCTTTCTCCCTGGTTACTATTGGGTTGGGTTTCGTAACATCTTACGGCAAAACCCGAACAAACTTTTGGGCCAACCCAATACCAGACAGCAAGCCCTCTCTCAAGTCTCGACTCTACCAGCCTTAGTTCTAACTTTTAGTTCCCTTTCTGCTCCTCTATGGATGGCAACTGACGATGACCACTGCCTACAAACAACTTCACTGCCCCCAGTTCTGGCTACCTCAGCCTCTTCAAATTTAGAAGGAGTTGGTTCTTTGAAGGAGATGATGGACATATAAACCTTAGTGCTTGCAAACCTCACATGGAGAATACAGCTGTATTGGAACAGGAGGGGAAGCAAGAGGGTATACACAGGAAGGCCAAGTCTTGGGCTCAGCAGGGGAAGAATGAAGGCAGCTAAGGACATGGTTGTTCTTCAACATAATACACCAGGCCCTGTTGTCAGATGCCAAATCTTCCCAGTAGCACTGCCCCTGTACTGGGCTGAGGGATCGGCATGGAATTCTGTTGTTGGGTCACAGAGGTCAGACTCTGAGACTGTCAGAGGTTCTTGACATTTTAAGGGAGCTCAGCCACCCAGGTAGTTTGGCCAAGTGTTTGAGAGTGGGCTGAGTTTTGAATAAACTTGGGGATTTTAGAGAAACATGGTTCAGAATCTAGGATGGAAGGATTTCAATGAGGCCATAGACTTCCAATAAAGTCGGGGTTTTGTTCTGGAAACTCAGTGGCTAAAGACTTGGCTGTTTGAATATTTGCTAATGGATGAACTTGGAACTCAGGCATCCCCTGCTCTCTTTCTGTCTCTATTTCTCCTCTCTCTCTCTCTCTCTCTCTCTCACACACACACACAAACACATGCACGCACGCACACACATAAAGGTTTGTAACCTTGTGCCCTACTAAAGGAAGACTAGATAGATGTGAATTAATTATCTATTCAACATTTGTACATCAGACGTGCACAAAGTGTGGCAGGTATATTG
Source organism: Delphinus delphis (assembly GCF_949987515.2). Taxonomy (NCBI): domain Eukaryota; kingdom Metazoa; phylum Chordata; class Mammalia; order Artiodactyla; family Delphinidae; genus Delphinus; species Delphinus delphis. The sequence goes on from NC_082689.1 coordinate 51,864,164, forward strand.
CACTCTAAACATTATTCTCAGTCTATTGCCACTCACACATTTTAAGTGGGTGCACAGGGAAGGGGCTGGGCTGTAATCGCAGTGTCATGTTCTTAGGGAAACCTGCTGATCACCCCAGGTGGTGGCAGAACAATCCTCAATGATAGCAAAACACCTGGAGAATGTCTTCTAAGACAGAGCTTCTCAAAACTTAATGTGCCTATGAATCACTTGGAAATCTTGTTAAAATGCAAATTTTGATTCAGCAGGTCTGGGGTGAGGGCCTAAGATTCTGCACTTCTAACAGGTTCCCAGGTGATGCCATAGCTGCTAGGCTCTGTAAGGTTTTAAGAGAATATTCTTGGTTGAGTTTCATTACACAGTTAGACCAGTAAAGTATAAAATCTACTGTCAGTAATGCCAGCAAAGAAAATCTGAACTGAGCAGCTAAGTGTGAATCGTTCTTTTCTGTCAACATCTTGTGGTTGAAAAATTAGACCATGTAACGAAAATCTATTTTGACATTTAGTTATAAGCCATATTAATCCTTTCTTTATGATGAGATAAGATTTTGAAGCCTGTTATCTTTTACTAACAGAGTCAATGAACTACAGGTAGAAACCCCATCTCATTCTATATAACTGTCTGTAAATTGTCATGGTAAAATTTCTAGTGTAGTTCAGATTCTTTATTTAAATACTTTTTTCACACTAACAGAATAATTTGTACAGAAGACTGTTAGCTGTTTCTTTCCTTCCTTCCTTCCTTCCTCCCTTCCTTCCTGCCTTCTTCTCTCCCTCTCTCCCTCCCTCCCTTCCTAAAAGGACAGTAGTAGCTTCCATAATAACTTAAGTTCACAATGAGTCTATTAATAAGGGGGAAAATCCAGAAAGCAATTTTCTAACTGGATCCTTATTGAAATTTTAATTTGAATGAGTCTTCTAATTCTGGAGAATGAATATGATTTCTGAGAATCCAAATCTTAACATCAAACATCTATATTGATAGATTCTACCAAGTAGTTGATCTATTTTTATCTCGAAAGACTTCAACACTTAAATATTTAGTTGTTTGCAGCCTGCTGTGGGCTGAGTATATCAATGATGTACCATGATTCTGAAGAACAGTTGATTCTAAAAATTCACCCCTTTGTCCAATATTACCATAAGTGATGTTCTGAAGAAGACTAATTCTGTGAACCAGATTATTATTCCCCAAAGGGGAATTCTGTGGTTATATAAGTTTGGATTCTTTAACCCTCTCTTAGACATCCACAAATTAGAAAAATTCTGAAAATCAACCTGTTGTACTCTATCACAGTATTTTCTCAAATTTGTTTGTCCACAGAGTACACTTTGGAAAACGTTTCCCCTTTCGATTTTCAATCTTTTTCCATATTGATTAAATTTTTGGCTTGAGGAAGACCTGGACAGGATGTCATTCCTTCTCTCATCAATAAAAAAGAAAGCCTTCAGAGAAAGTCACATGACTTTCTCTGAAGTCTTTTTGGAAAACCAGGACATTCTGAGCTCTGTTGGCCAAGGGGATGTCTACCAAGGGAGGATGGAGTGGTCAGGATACAATTAGACCTGTCCCGATTCGTCACCTGGCTGGCACACCAGATGAATGTCAGAGAGCTGTGAGCAAGGAATGAAAGTGAGGATGGCTTCTGGGAAGGCAACTAGCAAAGCCTAGAGGAGATTTTTCTTAAAAAATGTTTTTACCACCTCCACCCTTTTCATTCTGGTTCAAGTCACCAACTTTTCTCATTTCTTTAAAAGCCTTTTTACTGGTGCTTCCACTCTTGTCTCCTTACCATCAATTCTCCACATAGCTGTTGGAGTGATCATTTAAAAACATAAATCAAGTCATGTAACTTCCCTGCTCAAGCCCTTCCAGTGGGTTTCCATTTCATTTAGCACAATGAAATACAGCTCCTTGGTCACGGCTAACAGGCCTTGTGAATTTCTGTAACCTCACCTCATGCTTTGTTCAGTTCATTCTAGTCCTGGCCTTTTTGCTGCAAGTTACACAGAAATGCTAGACTTTTTTTTTTTTAATTTTAAAAATTTATTTATTTTTGGCTGCATTGGGTCTTTGTTGCTGCACGCGGGCTTTCTCTAGTTGCGGTGAGTGGGGGCTACTCTTCATTGCGGCGTGTGGGCTTCTCATTGCGGTGGCTTCTCTTGTTGCGGAGCACGGGCTCTAGGCACGTGGGCTTCAGTAGTTGTGGTGCCTGGGCTCAGTAGTTGTGGCTTGCGGGCTCTAGAGTGCAGGCTCAGTAGTTGTGGCTCACGGGCTTAGTTGCTCCACGGCATGTGGGATCTTCCTGGACCAGGGTTTGAACACATGTCTCCTGCATTGGCAGGCGGATTCTTAACCACTGCACCACCAGGGAAGCCCTAGACTATTTTTTAAATCTTGTGTCCTTGGTACTTTCTATCATCTGCCCATACATTTCTTTCTTCAGATTTTCACATGACTTGTTCCCTTATTCCCTGCTATGGTACCTCCTCAGGGAGAACCTCCTTGATCAGGCTCTCTAAGACACCTGCTTTATTGTTTTGATATATATTTTTTGTCATATACTTTTACACTTGTCTATTTTCTGCTGCCTCCATTAGGATATGAAAACATGAGCTGCTCTTGTCTACCTCTGTGTGCTCAGCACTTAGAACAGTGCATCACATAGTGTCTTGAAAATATGTGTGGAATGCATGAACAAAATCCATAAAGTTAAAAGAGAAAACCATCATGGCCATTTAAAAGAGAAAGAGGTTGGTTGTTTGTAAAGAACATTACAGAGTAATAGAAATCATTTGGAAATCACAATGAGAACTCTGAATAGCAAAGTTCTTGCTGACATCTTTGATCTCTTTAAACCCAGGGATGAGGCTAAATTCACTGAGTGTTAGCAAGGCTAAAAAAATTGCATTTTTAGTATTTATAGGATGGATAAACAACAAGGTCCTATTGTATAGAACAGGGAACTGTATTCAGTATCCTGTGATAAACTATAAAAGAAAAGAATAAGAAAAATAATATATATGTATAACTGAATCACTTTGCTGTACAGCAGAAATTAACACAACACTGTAAATCAGCTATATTTCAATAAAATTTAAAAAATTGCACTTGCAAAACTTGATTTTGAAGTTGTGTCTTTGACTCCATTTGAACCCCCATCTGGGCCTTCTGCTGACACCTCTTGCATCTACAACACTATCATGTTGATAAGAGAGGGCTGCCTATAAAGATTTCAGATTGGAGCACTGATTCTTAGAGAATACCACAGATTGAAATGGACCAAAAAAACCCCAAAGAACAACGCCCCACCTCAAAAACCCACCTCTGAATTAGACAGGATCTAAGCTGTCTTCTACATATTAGGTTTTGAATTCATTTCCCACTTAGCCCAAACTAATCCTTCCCTTACATTCAAATTCTATTTGCAAGACTCTTCCTTAACATACATACACTACCAAATGTAAAATAGCTAGCTAGTGGGAAGCAGCCGCATAGCACAGGAAGATCAGCTCGGTGCTTTGTGACCACCTAGAGCAGTGGCATACAGAGGGTGGGAGGGAGACGCAAGAGGGAGGAGATATGGGGATATATGTATATGTATAGCTGATTCACTTTGTTATAAAGCACAAACTAACACACCATTGTAAAGCAATTATACTCCAATAAAGATGTTAAAAAAAAATAATAGGTAGGTTAAAAAAAAAAAAGCCACACGGCTGAATAAACAGGTGATAGAGTGTACAGATACTAGGGTTATTAGACATGAATCTTAAAATAATCATGATTAGTACCTAAATGAAATTAGACTTTCAAGAATTACACTTTATAGAATCAGAATTTCAGCAGAAACCTGGAAATTATAAAAAAGGAAATAAAACTATAATTTTTAAAAAAAGACTCTTCCTTAAAAAAATCTTCTCAGACCTTAAAATTCAAGTCTAGATTATTCATAAATTTAACAGATAATTTTATCTGGGCTGTGCATTGTTTCACATACACAGAAACCAGATTAATTTTCCTTATATGCAAGAACATTTTGAGTTAGATAGATGATGTTGTCAGACCTTAATACTTGGCCTGATTTCTGTTCAAACCAGAATTTTTAAAGCTTATGGCTTATCTATCATACCTTGTTTCTTACAGTACATATTAAATTCAAGGAGCAAGATTTATACTAGAAGTTAGATTGGAAATCTGGAATTGATTAAAGACATTCATTTTTAACTTATGGCCTTAGTCCCAGAAATTTTATATGAGCAATGTAAAGCATTCCAAGCTAAGAGAAAAATTGGATTAAAATGAATATGAGGTTATTTTTCAAAAGGCTTTGTAGTTATGTCAATGACCTGATGATAAATGTTCAAGTAAAATCTGCACCGTGAAGAAGGCTTTCTACATATTCACAGCAGCCTGGGCACACCACAGTCTGCTTTTGGACAGTAGACACAGAAATGTAGCATGAGCCAAGGCTGACTAAGACATAGCTATGGCAGGGACTGCTGGCTGTTCATCACAGTTCATTCTCCCCTTAAAGTAATACAGCTAAGCTAGGGATGTGACCACAAAGCAGGGGCTATCTTTTCTAGCACTGTCACTCGTCCCCCAAGTCTCTCCTCTAAATATGGCTCTGTGACTTCATTCTCACCAGGAGAAAGTCACTGGAAGTGCTGCATGCCTCTTCCAGTCCTGGGACTTCAAACATTGTGCATATGATCCTTCAGGCACTTTCTCCCTCAAAAAGCTGGAAAAAACTCCAACCTTCCTTAGAAAATATTCCTTATGGGGTAGGGGAAACACCCCAGATGATAATTGGAGAAGAAGACGGAAGAAGCCTGGATATCGGAAGCATATGCAGGATAGCAGGATAGCAGCCTGCTTACTTGGCCCAGATTGATATGTGAAGAGGAAATAAAAGTCATTTTGAAGACTTTCTATCGTTAAGACTCCCCGGGATAGCATTAGAGCAGCTTAGTCTTTTACACTACATAATACAGGGGTCAAAGCCATCTTTGGTGCCTCCTCCTCTTTCAGGTTCTGCTCTGTCTTCATGATGCCTTTTCATTCACCCGGACTCTCAGAAGCTACGTGTACGTGCGCTCTGTTGCGGGATCCTTCCTTCATGCTCTCGGCTTGTTTGGCATGTAAGACCTGAGTCCTGTTGCATTTATTTTTAGCCATCTGACACTTTCAAAAAACTCTGATAAACTCAGTCAGTTTTTAGAAGCTTATAGGCCATTACTTCTCTGAAAGGTACTTATTTTTCCTAAGAGTTGTGACTTAATATAAATTGAAGGATTTTTTTTCTCTTGGCAGAAGTTCAAGCAGAAGCCCACAGACCATTCCAGAGTCTGTCCAGTTAAATTCTATAATTCTAGACCTCCCCTCGTGTATGAAAAGGAAAGAACCTTTGCCTCTCAGATTCTCAGGCTACAGCCAAGCTCAGGCTCCCCTCTCAAGACAGAAAGAGAGCCGAATGGGAGGCCAGACCCTTCATCTCATCTCTTCTCCACTGTTTCTCTAGGTGGCTAGAAGTAAGAGATGATCCCAATTTTTAATCTGAGAAAACAGGCTTAATTAATAATATCACATGGTCATGAACTGCATAAACATCAATGACTACCTGCTATTTCTAAGCAGACTTAACCAATGAGATTGTGTGACTCAATTTAGGTTTTAGAGGTTTCCATTTACTTGTCTCAATGTATTAGACATTCAAAGTTTCTTAGATTCTCCAACTTTATCAGTCTTTGTGAGGCAAAAAGTGAAAGAATTTGTAGACAGCACTGATCAAAGGAAGTTCATGTTCCCTTGGGCACCTTTACCGGAAATTGGAGAATAACAGGTGCTCATCTCACGACAGTCTTTATAACACACTTTACAGTGCTTTTCAAAAGCTGGGTGCTACTCTTCAGCGGGACACGACATAACTTACTGGGTTATGGTCAACATACAAAAAATAGGATGAAAAGAATAGAATAGTAAAATAGTGCTTTAGCTATAATTCCAATAAGTACTGTTTTGTGAAATTTAGTTTCAATTATATATAAATGTGAGGGGTGTGTGTGTGTGTGTGTGTTAGTATACTGTGTCATGATTCAAAACTGTATTTCTTACTCTTAAAAACAAAGCCTTCTCAAAGGCTTAATTCAGGGCATCGGCTCATTTTGGACACAGGAAGGCTGCTCTTCATGGGCACTGTCTATGGCCTTGGTGTCACTGAATGGAGTCTCTTGACTTGGTCTTGAAAGTGCTTCAGTGCCACGGAATTGTAAACTACATATTTACGTACCAGAGAGTCAGCTCCAAGGCCATCCTTTTGCAAAATTATTTAATTCTTTCTGATTCTATAAAAATCAATCTCCAAATCCCAACAGTGCTCTGGTTTACTAAGAATAATGTCAGAAAAGAAAAGAAAATGACCCCACAATATATATTTATGGTTACTAACTGAATTAAACACATGGAATAAACACGTGGCCTCTAATTTTAAATTTCCTTAATCATAGACAATCTTATGTTGTACTTTCTCACAGTACCATGCAGTTTCTTACCAAGAAAGCTGCAATGTACAGCTGAACAATGTAGATGATGGATTATTTACTGCAGTAAAAGGAATTTGGTCAGCTTTATGCACAAATTCATTTGTAGATTCTGCTACAGATTATCCTTTGAGGTAATAATGTTAGGGAAACATTTTCATTCTAATTACAAAAAAGTATTACTTGGTAGAACTCAAATACCTTAAAGTAAATTGTGGACTACATTTAGATTTTAGATTTTTATGTATAGAATTATTTATATTCCAGATGAAATACTTAGAGCTAGATGCATTTGTTTAATTATTGTACATATTAAAATGTATAAAATATTTGCCAATACACTCAAAAACATAAATCAAGGGAAAGGAGAAATTCCTGATTGCCTTAGTTAGAAATACTGACACACTAGTTTATCTTACGAATGATCATATCCAGTAGCTTAACTAATAACCTGCACCATTGTCTATTCTACAGTGAAAAGAAAATTTGAGCACAAACATGACTGAACAATGAGCAGATGAAAATGTTTACATTGTTCTAAAAAATGGTTTCTTTTCAACTCTAAATATTCTGCTTTTCAGAAATCAGTCTTCTAAGAATAACCTGTAAACTCATTAATTTGCTCAAAAGTACCAACTTTAAAAATGAAAAAAAGGGCTTCCCTGGCGGTGCAGTGGTTGAGAGTCCGCCTGCCGATGCAGGGGACACAGGTTCGTGCCCCGGTCCGGGAAGATCCCACATGCCGCGGAGCGGCTGGGCCCGTGAGCCATGGCCACTGAGCCTGCGCGTCCGGAGCCTGTGCTCCGCAATGGGAGAGGCCACGGCAGTGAGAGGCCCGCGTATCGCAAAAAAAAAAAAAAAAGAAAAAAAGGTAAAATATCAAAGCTCATGTCTTAAGAATAGCTTATAATAATTTTATTCTAATATGGTGCTCTTAATACTTCAGTCAAGAGCTCATTATTGTATATTTGAAAGCTTTATGAAACTGCTTTACCTTTTTCCTATATAATACTATTGAAAATGGTATTCAAATAAGTTATAGGCTTCATGTATCCACTAAAATTTCACCATAAAATAAATCATTTGGGGCTAAGACACAGTTTCTGTGAGCAGAGAAATATCTAAAAATATGCAAAAAATAAAAAGGGCAAAGAAAACGAGTATTTTTCAGGCTTCTATAAAATATAATGTGCGATTATTCAGTTTTGGCCTACGGTGCAGTTTATCTTTTTTGCATGATCATCTGAGGAGAGGGAAAGGCAGGGAGGAAGGGGAGTGGCTTGGTAAGCAAATGAAGAATGCCCTGCTTGGCGCTGTTTTGAAGCACTTGAGAAGTTTGCAAACACTGTAATTGCAACACAAAGGCCACCCCTACTCAGCTCGACCTTTGATATGAAGACTACAGATCGCTTCTTCCTTTAATAAAGCAGCATCTCTAGAGAGCAACATTTGGGTCCTGCTGGTTTGGGAGTTAACACCTTTCTCCTTTTTCAGAGGACATTTTCCTCCTAGTAAATTTGGATCACAGGTGGTTTTACTGCTTTGCCTTGCGGCTCCTTTGCAAGCCACCAAGCAGCTTTAGTGCACTGGCCTCCCAGCCCAGTGAATCATTAAAACAGGTGGGGGTCAGATGGGTGGGTACATGAAGGGATTTCCAAAACTGGAGATTTTATTTCCATCCCTTAAAAAAAAAATCCCTTAAGCTGCCTTTGAACTTTGAAAGATAATTTTTGGATTATCGTTTTCTTGTTATTTGCAAGGTGTGAACAGTGGCCATGCTATATCCATGAGCTGTAAGCTTAGTGGTATGTAATAATTTTGTGGAAAATATTCTGTGGCCTCCCAAATAAATAGGTACAGGTAAAGTCAATTTACCCTCTAGAAAATGCTATCTTTAACAATTTGACACTGGACTGAGTCCCAAGTATTCAAGGACTCAAGCAACTCCAATGACCAGCCCAAGGAGGAATTTGGCAAACAGAAATTTTCTATGGAAAGACTGGCCTCAGTGTATCAGGAAAGGGATGGCACACCAATAGGGTAAATGAAGAATATTTAATCAAGGGACTACCTAACAGTGTGAGGTCAGGGTTACAGGTAGGTAAAAAGTGGCAGAGCGCCAGTATCACCACTAGACCTGAAAGGCAAGGTGAGGAAAGCAGTTACTGGGACCCGGAGAAAGAGGGAGCTCCAGCTGATGAAGAGCTACACCATTGGAGGCTTTTCCCAATTGAGAAACCAAGCTGCTGACAGCCCACCATCTGCTATGGAAGAAAATCCCCAACTTCCTTCCCCTGAGCTCTCTAATCTTCTCCGTGCCTGTGTCTCTGTTACAAAGCTTAAAAACTTTCCAAAGGGCAAATGAGTCCCTCTGAGGTCATAGGTCGAGGTTGAAATGAGGTTTTTTTAGAGGTCAGGTCTCTTCTTAGGTCACGTAGTTTCTCCTGCACATAAAGAAACTAAAAAAAAAAAAAAAAACTAAAAGAGAAGTTTGTCGTCTTTCTCTATTCTTTCAATATCTGAATGATTTTGTGGCACATACTTCATGTTTATTGGAAAAAAAAGTCCCTCGTTTGTTCTCTAGTTTTTCATATAAAACACATATGCAAATATTTGGAAATGAAATCCTATGACTCATCTCTTTCTCTTGTAATTACGCTCCATAGATGTAGAAAATAGTTTATTTTCCCCTTTGAAGTGTGATACAGGGTTGAAAGTGCAGTTTCTCTGGAAATGAGTACTTGCCTGAGGGGTTACATGCGTTCTACACATCCTGTGCTCTTGAGCTCTGTCACCCTCCTGGTCATAGTTTCCCTCATTCACTTTCTCTGGGTAAGGCTTTATTTACCCAGATTTGTCTTACAGCCAAATACTAATTTTATGGTTTTGGTAAGTGTCTAATCCATATCTACATCTCAGTGGTAACAGGATGTTAAGCAGGGCTCTTCCTGTTTGGGTTTTAGCTGAGACCCAAACCAGAGGTGACAAGCGTGCTGCCACCTCACAGTTGAGGTGCTGACTAGCGGGACTTGTACAGGAGGGGCTCTTGCTTCCATCAGCTAACCATCTGATTCCAGCGTATAAAGCTTGGAAAGCTCAAGAGAGAAGAAGGGGTTTCCGAGAGGATTCTTTAGAGAGAGAGAGGCATCAGAATACTTGTGGTTCTTTCTGGTGAGAGAGGGTCGAGAGGTACATCTTTGTTTCCTCAAGTGAGAGGGGTTTTAAGGCCACACAGAGACTTTCATAGGTACGCCATGGAACTATGAAAGTACGGTAGACTGCAGTCATGCCTGAAAGCCTCATGAGGACAGGTGTCTAGCTGAAGTGGCCCACAGTGACGGAGGAAAGCACTGCTCTTGGAAGTAACTGCACGGCCCACAGACAGAGGCCCACACGGGGAGCCACGTACAAGTGCTGTCTGAGTGGTTTGGGGGGTTCTTCCCAACAAGGCTTTGGAGGGTCAAGGAGGCCTCGTCACAAAGAGCCCGGATGTGACTTCCAGAGACTAAGAAGTTGCGGAATGTAAATGAGACACCTCTAGTGATGTGGGATCTCAGAAGAGCCCAAGAAAATATCCATAAGAGAAAAGAGTGACTTTAAACACCTGCCAAATGCAGAGAAGTGAAAAGTCATGGAAGTTTCAGCGGGGAGGGAAAGAGCTAGGCCCACAAAACAGCTGTGAATGGCTGGGAGAAGAAAAAGAATAAAGTTCTTCTGTGATTTGTAAATATGTTTTACTTTGTTTAAAAAAAAAAAAATGACTCAAATCTCCTTACATGTAGTGGGCATTCTTTGTCAGGTGGAGAGAGCCTATGGAGGTCCTTTACAAAATGCTGTGTCCTACGCATCACACACACGTACACAGACTCCCAACATCTGAACGCTACAGAACACTTCTCTATGGATTTCAAGCATCCTTTCTATTAATTAACAAGAATTTGTTACAGGCAGTGTGCAGAAAACTAGTGCAATAATTGGAAATCTGTGTTTCAGCTAGGTGGTGATTTACAATAAACAAGGACTTGGAATTTTCTTGACTGCTCTTCAAATATATGCCTCTCATCAGAGAAGGGTCACACATACATAATGCAGTTTCTACCTCTCTGTCCTCTGTCCTTATAGTCTTTTCTAAGACTCAGAATTTAGGCAACAGCTCACACACACACAAACACACAAAAACAAAAACAACCTCAGGCCTTAGAGTGCTTCTCTTTGTGCCAGAACACATTCTTTGGGGTCAGAAAAGGGTGTTCTCCCTCGAGAAGACACATTTCAGCCCCATCCTATAAACCCTCTTCTTAAAACATTTCTCTTCAAGTGTTATGACCTCACTGTAGCCTCTAAGTCCTTTCATATGTCTCCCTCAAATTCCCCTTTCCAACTTCCCTATTCTGGTAAATGACAGAACTATTTTCCCTAGTGACCAGTATCAAAATCATAGTCATGTTTTACTTCTTCTTCTACTTTGCCCTTAATGTCCAAGCATCCCTCTTTATATTTTCCAAACACCTCCCACAGCTATACCTTTCTCTGCAGTCTTATAAAGTGTCACCTGTTGCCTCAATTTGTTCGGTCTTCAAAATTGTTTTTTCAACTTCCAGTTCTCCCCTCTTCTGGTTTATCCCACTCACAGCAGGAAAATTACTCTCGCTAAAACACAACTTCTGTCTGTCCCTCTGTTGCTTAAGAACATTCTGTGGCTTACCACTGCCCTCGGAATAAACATAAAATTCGGAGCAAAACTATAACATCATCTATGATGCCGCTTCTCTTCACCTCGTCAATTATATACTTCACTCCCACTCTGTAAAATGCCTTCATGTCCTCAAAGGCAATTTCATTCATTCACTAAAAAATGCTTGCAATTCTGCTAGGTGCTGGGGATGCATCAATGAAAACGAAAGCCCCAGTCCTGGAGCACACATCACTGGAGTCTAGAGGGACATGCGCACAAGAAAACAAGTTTCACTCTGGGAAGTACAATATACTATTGGATAAGAGAGGCGCATAATATCCAGGCGTGGATTATCAAGAGAAGGCTTCTCAAAGGAAGTGACATTTACACTGTGGCTTGAAGGCAAAGCAGCAATTACCCAGGTAGAGAGTGGACAAGCAGTGCCCCAAGAAGAAGGCAAAGACTGTGTGAAGGTCCAGAGGTGACACTGAGCATGGTCTGTTCAAGTAACTGAAAGAAACTCTGCTCTGTTGGAATTTAATATAGTGGTGCCTAAGAAAGAAGAGAACAAATTTGGAAAGCCAAGACAAAACATGTAGACTACATTCTAAGAAAAATGTGGAGCTACTGGACATTTTTAAAGAAGGAAAATATAATGAGAAGATTTATCCAAGAAATTACACTCTGGCTGAAGGTGCAGAATGGGCCAAGAAGGGATGCAGAGGACCAGGGAAAAAGCCACTTCTAGACCTAAATGTAAGTTTATGGTAGCCTAGACTTGAGTAGTGGGAGTGAGGATAGATGTAAACCACTGAAATTAGAAAGTGCTTGAGATAAAAATGATAGGGGTTCTCATTAGCTGTGAAAATGGTAAGTGAGGTTGAAAACCAGATTTCTTTTTTGGGCAATTGCAAGAATGACAGTCTCATTTACTAAAATAGGAAACATAAATGGAATGGATTTGAGATTAGAGAGGCTGGTTTAATTTTTGACAAGTTGATCTGGAGGTGTCTATGAGACTTCTAAGTGAAGCAGCACTATAGACAGACAAGGAAGCGGGCATGAAGCTCAGGAGAAAGGGCTGGGGCCAAAATATAGTCTTAGGAATTGTGAAGGTGGTGGTGAAAGCAACAGGAATAGATGAGGCCACCCAAGGGCACTGAGAGGAAAAGCAGCCTTTGAAGAGCCATAGCCCTGAAGAGCACCAGCATTTTAAAAAGGCATAGAAGGGCTTCCCTAGTGGCGCAGTGGTTGAGAGTCCGCCTGCCGATGCAGGGGACACGGGTTCGTGCCCCGGTCCGGGAAGATCCCACATGCCGCGGAGCGGCTGCGCCCGGGAGCCATGGCCGCTGAACCTGCACGTCCCGAGCCTGTGCTCTGCAATGGGAGAGGCCACAACAGTGAGAGGCCCGCGTACCGCAAAATAAATAAATAAATAAAAGTAAAAAAATAAAAATAAATAAAAAGGCATAGAAGGTGCAAAAGAAGTTGAGGAAGAAGACAAACAGATTGCAGTGGCATCAAAGGGCCACAAAAAGGAGAGCTTTCAGAAGAGGCCAACATTTTTCAGTGCCATTAAGAGCCTAAGATAAAGCTGCAAAGCTGCACAGTAGGTTTGGCACTGCGGTTGTGCTGGCTGTCACCTGTGTCCCCAGCCTTCTTCATCTTGCTCCATGCCCAGGAGTTTGCCCAGTGTGGATGGCCCCCGTTAACTCTATCCTATCTTCTGTTGGAGTTAGACCAATGGTGGGCACTGGTAGAAGATAAGAAGGAGGGAAGAAGGGAGGAGAGGATATTTTCCCCTCGGCTTCTTCTTTGTGGATTTGCTTCCTTGACCTAAGGTCACAGTTCCTGTCAGGTAGTTCTCTGCTCACCCCTCTTGGGGTAGGTTGGGAAAGAGCTTCCTGCATTTATTAGCTCTGGAGTATCAGGCTATCCCTTGAGGGTTCACTGTACTCTACCAATGGATTTTTATTATCTTTTTAAAATAATTAATTAATTAATTTATTTATTTGTGGCTGTACTGGGTCTTCCTTGCTGCATGAAGGCTTTTCTCTAGTTGTGGCGAGAGGGGGCTACTCTTCGTTGCAGTGTGTGGGCTTCTCATCGCGGTGGCTTTTCTTGTCGTGGAGCATGGGCTCTAGGCCCGTGGGCTCAGTAGTTGTGGCTCGCAGGCTTCAGGAGCTGTGGCACGCGAGCTCTAGAGCGCAGGCTCAGTAGTTGTGGCGCACGGGCTTAGTTGCCCCACGGCATGTAGGATCTTCCCAGACCAGGGCTCGAACCCATGTCCCCTGCATTGGCAGGCGGATTCTTAACCACTGAGCCACCAGGGAAGTCTCTGTCTTTTTTTTTTTAAATTACATTCTCTTCGAATTATCCCAGCTTGAATGTCCCACCTCTTTTCTTTCGGAAACTTGATTGACACAATGGTCATTTGAGACTTTGCTGGGAGGCCTTTCTGGGGTGTGGTGGAGGCAGAGGCCAAATTACAGATGGACCAGAGTGTAAGTGGGAGGCGAGGAAAAGGAAATGGTAAGGAGAGCAGTTTTTCTAAAAGATTGGCTATTAAAGGGTTCAGATAGAAGGGATAGGGACCATAGAGAAACATCCAGAGAGGTTTTATGGATTTTTTCTTGACGTGATCACCAAATTATTTGTGAGAATAAGTCAGTATAGGAAGAGACGTTGAGGATACAGTGAAAGAAAGAAGCACTGGAGCATGGTCCCCTAAGAAGTAATATGACCCCCACCAATAGAAGGGTGAATCTGAGGCAGAAGGGAGGGAGGCACATATGGCTGGCACACAGGGGAGTCTGTACTATGAATGGGAGACTGAGGCTATTCTACCTTGATGGCTTCTCTTTTCCTTGTGAAGTTGAAAGTAAGGTACCTGATGAAAGTGAGAGTGATGAGGTTGCAGACTTTAAAAGAAAAGAGAAGTTCTAAGTATTTTGAAAAAATAGGATTATCAGAACTCTTTGAGAAGTCAGTTGAGTCTGAAAATCATGCATTTAGGCTCGCACCAATGTGTAAGTTTGTTTGAAATTTCCCCGGAGGCACTGAGCAGTGTGGGTTCTTTCAGAAAAGGTGAAGAATTAGACTGGGCCAAGGCTGGGTTTTTCCACATACTTAAACTGAAGGACAATCGGAGAAGAGGGTAGAGGGATTAGGAAGCAAGCATTTGAAATAATGGAGCATAGAATTTAATTTGGATAGAGAAGGTAGTGAAAGAGAGAAGGGTCTAGTCAAGAGACTAGATGTCCCAGAGAGACTGAAGACAGACATGGTGGGGCTAATAGAGTGGGACTGGTGATCAGAGAGCTGATGCTTGAACTTAATATTTCAGTAGAGCCCTTCTGAATACGGACAAGGTCCTGGATAATGGCTGATGTGGAGAAAATATAAAGGTCCTTGGACATTAGCCTTGATGGGTGATCCATGGGATAGATGGTTGCCATTCCTCAGGTAATGTCTTCTTTGCATAACCTGACTTTCTCTTTCAAGCATATTATTTATAATTAATGCCTCATATGCCATTTATCAAATTGCTGTAAATCACAAATATACATAGTAATATTTAAATGTGAGAGGGTTATTCTTCACAATTCCAGTTTTGAGTCATTTAAATCCTTTACTTAAACATATTAACTTCAAAAATATCTTTTTAAAAAGAGAAAACAGGTGGGTTTCTTAAACCAGGCTGCCCAGAAAAGTTCCTCATTTGGTTTTCTAATTACAAAAGCACAGAAGGAAGGTTTGGTTTGAAGTTTTAATTTACCAGAGCTATACCGGATTAGTTTTTCTACATGCAATCCAGTATTTGACAGTTGTTAAATATTTGCTTTAACCATGAATTTATTTTGAGTACAACACAATTGCACCTACTATCTCTGCATGACTCTTTTAGGAATTGCCATACACTCATAATATTTAACTAGAACAATGAATGATTTAAAAATAGAAAATGCACAAATTACTGTACTCCCTTGGAAACACATAAGCTCTGACAGAAAGTGGAATAAAGTGGTTGTACAAAGAGCTTCAACATAATTTTTTTCAAAAAACCTTTTCTTTTTGTTAGCTTGAAATATATTTAGCTCTTCAGTGGGATCTCTTTGGAATACACACTCAAAATCCAATACTGTGCGTCAAGCCTATGATAGTGGGCCTTAACTTTTTTCCCTTTGAAATAGTAAGTTATTATATAATAATGATAATAAAGATTCACATCTTTGAAATTCATAGACATGTGCACATATTTATGTATATGGACCTGTGTATAAGTTTGTCTATATACATATGTGTGTGTCTATCTTTCAATTTAGCTTTAGATCTAGATATATATCTAGATATAGATATATACTTATTATATACTTATTCTGATCTTGGTATAAGAAGGTGACACTATTACATTGGATAAAAAGTTGTGATGGTCATTTTAAACTGGAAGCATCCTCTTACTCAGTTTATTATGTGACCAAAGAGTAACTTAGGTGATGGAATAAGGATACAGTGGGTTTCTGGCTGGAAATAAAGATACAGTGTGTCTTGGTGCCAAGAAAACAGATATGTTCAATTGAACAAACATGAACTTGGTCTCATTAACTTCATGATATAAATCACTGTGACAACCATTCAGTCATTCATGAAACATTTATTGGAGGTCCACTCTGTGTTAATCCCTGAAGATAAAGTAAGTAAGATATGGGATTTGCCTAATACGGATTGGGTTTGTAACTGATCGATTTTATTTAATGTCTTGTGTTTTATTTGTGGAAAAGATATATATTCATCCTGGAAATGTTTTTTATAAACCAATGTATGCCAAGAATTTTTTAAAATTTTAGTAGTTTTTAGTTATAAATTACACTGATTCTCATACATCACTCCTATTTACTTTATGAAAACTGTGTCTTTCTATGTTGTCCTTTCTATGACCCACAGCATATTTTGTTGATTATTTATATTTTCTTCAAAGTCTTACAGATTATTATTGTATTTCATAGCATTTCTTTTGATCCTAGGAAAAAAATATTTGTAATTACCAACAAATACTAAGATTTAAATGTAAAAACTCTCCATGTCTATGTATATAAGCTGAATTTTAGAAGAATTAGAAGAAAAATGTGGATATTCCAACTATGGGGTTTTGCTTTGATTCATAAATTGTTTTCCCCTCAACCATTACAAACTACAGATGCTACAGATGTGACCAAACACTGAGCGTTAAGCAACTAAAACTGTTCAAGCATGATTCCTGCTTTGTTACCTTTCAAAACCTGTAACAATCCTCTACTCATCAATAATCTTCTGCAATGACAGATTTTCTGACCATTTCCAGGTGCATTTGAGGAGCCAGAATATAATATTTCTATATTAATGACAATGATTAAAGCACTAACTTAAATTATAATTTGTTTAGGAAATATTTGAAATATGTAAAGACTACCAATAATCTTATTTATTATGCTAGCTAGTTAAATACCTAATTTTTTAATTGCTAATCACATTGATTTTAAATACCAAAGATTTGGTCATTCATTTACATATTCATTAAAAACATTTTACAACATCCTCAAAAATTAAGTAATATCCCTACTACTTCAATGCTAGCCACTGAGTGTACAGTGGTAAGTAAATAGAGTCCAGACACTCACGGAGCTTCTAGTCTGAGGCTGTATTATTCAGCCTTGGGTGCTTGTTAGAAGTACAGATGTCTGGGCCTTTGTTCAGAAGATATGGGATTTGGACTAGGAAACTGCATTTTTAAAAAAATCATCCCAGGAGATTTTGAAGCACATTCTCAAGTCTCCTTTTGATGGCTAGTCTTTGAGAGTAGATCTTTTGAAATGTTTATCAGATCATCATTCTTCTACTTAAAACCATCCAACAGCTGCCTGTTGAGTTTAAAAATTTCCAAACTGCTTAGCACAGCCCCTGCCTTCTTCTTTAACCTCCTTTGGCCAAGCTTTTCCTAATTGGTGAAACCGATTTTACTGGCTTGCTCTGTTCCTGAAAGCCAGCAACCTCATACTGTGCTCAGGGCCTCTGCCTTTACTATTCCCTCTGCTTGGAATCCACTTCCTCTATATTTTCTCATCATTCAGACCTTGACTCAAACACCACCTCCTCATTGGCTTTTCTAGTCCACTCTTACCCTGGGATTCTCTACCAAATGCTTCCTGCAATTGCCTGATACGACACATCTGAGCAACGTGTAAAATAATGGATTTATAGGACTCACTCCACATGTCATCAATCTCCAAGCCCAGGAATCTGCATTTTTGACAAGGCACGTAGGTGAGTCTTATTATCAAGCAAATCTGGAAAACTGCACTATCAAATGTTCTAATTATCATTTTCACAGACGCTATCACTGTCAGAAAGGAGCTTTGTCTGGGTGAGAGCAGGAACTTTAGGTTATTCCATTCTCTGCTCCCAGGACTTGTACATGGTCTGGGCACCTTGTAGAAATGGCTTAATAACTGTTTCTTGACTGAATGGATGAAACACAGGTCTAGGGGAATCTCCCCATCTGGTGTTTACATGGAAATAATCGGCACTATTTTTAGGGTTTAGCTATTGTTGTTAAAGATGGAGTTTAATTTTTAAAGGTTGATGTCAAGTGATTTCAACCTTCCTTGAGCCACAAAAGTATCTGTAGTTTGACACCAAAATAAAAATCTGAAATTTTTATTGTTCTTCCAATGGCTATGCTGATCCTCGAGTGACCTCCAAGGAAACTCAGTCTTAGATTTGATGGTTGTTCAAAACGAAGTGATCACTGACATCCAACTGAAGTGTCAGAATACCTAAGTAGTTATATTTTTAGGCTGAATTATAGAGGTTAAAAAAATGAGAAATATATGATAGCTAGAATACAGTTAGTTGCAAAGAAAAAGAAATCTACGCATACAGATACTGGTTTAGAAGATTTCCATAACAGGATGTTTTTGTCTACTATAGCCAAGTAACCCCTTTAAACCTTTCATCTGGTTGTTTATGACTCATACCCATAAGGCCCCAAAGACCAGCTCCTCTCAGACAAAGAAGATTATCAGTGGAACAGACAAGTTTTTCTCAGTGTGAACTTGCACTGCATATGCGCCCTTCATTGTTGTAACAACATGAGCACACCTGAGAGAGGGAGAGGGGAACAGGCAACTATTTGTGATAGTTGGTGCACCCGAACTACAGTGCAAAACACATGTTGTTTTGCTCGCTATCTTGGTCAAATATTTGATATCCTTAATGAACACTCAGAAGAATCTCTCAACTCCCAAAGGGACTATAACTTCTGAATTCCCTCTGGTTAATCATAGTGAAGAAGTTCAATAATTAT
The DNA here is from genome assembly GCF_949987515.2 of Delphinus delphis. NCBI lineage: Eukaryota > Metazoa > Chordata > Mammalia > Artiodactyla > Delphinidae > Delphinus > Delphinus delphis. The sequence goes on from NC_082689.1 coordinate 51,882,726, forward strand.
TTGTTAGTTAATGAAACAGTCTTAACTGATTGAACAAAGTGTTTTCATTAAGTTAAGTAAAAAACATTTTTCTACTATCTTTACTCCCTAGCTTAATATTACTAATAAGCATAAGATGACACTTGATAATGCTTTCAAATCTCCTATAGAACCTGATTAAGGCAAAAGAAGTAAACAAACAAACAAAAGCAAAACTAAACACAAACACACACAAAGAATTCAAACAGCTCAGCTATTTTGTTAAAATTCATGATTTTCAGTTTGTTTTCTCTCTTTTCTCAGAAGAGATGTTGATGTTAGTTTGAAAGATATTACTTACTCATCAAAATTGTGGCCCAATATAACATCCCTATTAAGTTGAATCTTAAAGCCCTCCTAGACACTTCAGATCTAGCTTCTTTTTAGAAATCTCTATAGCGATTTGAGGCTTATTTGTTAAATGTGAGAGAGGAAACAGTAACATAAATTAATAAACAGACACACAAAATATTAGTATATGATTTCAAAAGATTACACTGAAAATAATCTTGGCCCTACACAGATTTAGTAGCACCTATCGATTAGGGAGGAACACGGTGAATGACTAAAAGGTCTGAGAAGGTAGATTTTGGAGTCAGAAAGTTTTCTGTTTTATCACTCACTACTGATTTTCTGCCGTCATCTTGGGAAGAAGCTTAGTTTTCTTACGCCTCAGTTTCCTAATCTGTAAAATGGGGATACGACTTAATTCCTGAGGATTTTCTGAAAATTTAATTAGATAGTGTTTATTAAACTGCTCAGGAGGGGCCTGGTATAGAAAAGGGCTCAGGAAATTGGTGCCATTATTTAAATTAGTTTAAAATTCTATGAATTCTCCACCTTCATTTTGGGAAGGCAGTATATATTCCATATCACGTAAGTTGAATATAAACACACATGCATACTAGCTTTATATATTACAATTATAATGTATGTATACCTATATATGAAGTTTGTTTAAAAATGAGTCTGTCTGTAGCCCTAGACAGCTCTGTATATGTGTGTATTTTGGAAAAGTAGATAGTTGCATCAAGTTCATTAAAATTGATTTTCATTTTAGGGCTAAGAATTAACATTTTATTTTCTCTCTAAAATGTCACACAACTCTGGATAATTTTCTACAATTACTTATAATGTGATAAAATGTTATTTACTGATATTATTATGCCTCAATTTACACATATATTAAAATTGAAATTTATTTTAGGGCTAAAAATTAACACTATTTTTTCTCTAAAATGTCACACCACTTTGGATAATTTTCTACAGTTACTTATACTGTGATAAAATGTTATTTACCGATATTATTATGCCTCAATTTACATTACATATATTATTTTGTATATATAAAAAAACATTTTAAAATAAGAAGAATATAATAGACTAATAAAATAAGATTATTTAACTTGTATAAATAGGTTGAAACTTACAGCATAGTACGACAAGGGTTATATTGATAACAGAATATGATTTATCATGAGGTGCTCTGTTTAAAAAAGCAAAACCAAACAAAAAATAATTTAGGAGAAAGTGATGAAGTAGTTGTTAGATTTTTAATCAACTATTTTTTTTTAATCAGCCTTTGCTTCTGAGGCTTCTACTTGTTAATGATTATAGTTCCAACTATGTTAGCTTAGTGGACATTCACAGTACTAGAATCTGCATATCACTGTGGGAAGGGAGTGGAAGTTACATTTTCCTAGTCTTCACCTATTTCAGTCAATCAATCAACATTTATTAAATATTCATCCACAAATATACCAACTATATGCCAAGTACTGCTCTAGCCAACCATGAAAAGATAGAAAAGGTCCTTACTCTTGTTAAATGTATATTCTAGTCAAAGGAGATGGGCACTATAGAAGTAAGGAAATAAACTAGGTGAAAATCCAACAGTGATGTAACCATTATGTTGAATGAATGAATGAATTCTGTTGCTCTAGTCATAATGTGGGTGATCTATATTCCTCTAGTTGGCCACTTAAATGTTCTCTCTCAGTTACTAAGAATCTAGAAGCTCAACTCCTCTTAGGATCACTTTTCCCCTATGCATAGCCCTCTCTGGTAGGATTTAAAAGGGCTCTTGGCTGGGGCTTTCTCTTGTGCCCATCATCTGGTCAAGAGGTAGCACTCGTGTGTCCTTTGTCATGGTAAATTCTGGGAGTCTAGGCTGTTTTCAACTCCGCGTCTTCTTCCTGCTTGTCTCAGAGCATCCAGTCTTCTTCCTTCAGACATTTCTGGGTGTGAGTCTGTATCCCACAGTTTAAGGGGACATAGGTCAAGATCACTGAGTAGTCTTACCAAAGTCTCTGCAGCAGGCACAAAAGAGGGGGATATACCCCCCTTTCCTCTTTACTGTAGAGATTTTGGGGGAGCAGCACACCAGCAATTCTCTCTGAAAAAATTATTTTTAATCTTCAATATCTCTTTTGCCTCTTCCAAACAATTTTATAGACTGTAAGTTGGTGGTTAACCAAGAGTTGCAAGACCAAGCTATCAACTCCCTTGAAAAGTCCTGTGTAGGAAGCCTAGCACCTCACTTCAGAATACTGAAGTATTCTTCACCTGTCCTTTTTGAACTCAGCTAAAACTTAGGTAAAGAGTCCCAGTTTAAGGTCTTGTAACTATAATGAGTGCACTGCACTACTTACAGTTAATAAAGTTAACTTGATTATTATTTTAGTTAAAATTTCAAATTATATTTATTATTATTTTAGTTAAAATAAAGTTATGTGACAGAATCAGTGGACAGCTCCTTCAGAGTGGATGGTTCAGGAAGGCTTCTGACAGAAAAGGATGAGCCATGAAAGTATCAGGGAAGAGATAGCATTTTGAACAGAGAAAAGAGCTGGTGAGGAAGATCCTAAGGGAGGAAAAAATGGCTTGAGAATGATCACAGAACAGACAGCCGGCGAGCACGGGTGGAGCATGTGGGTGAGGGGGAGAGATAAAGTCAGAGAAGTGGTCAGGGGCCAGGACTTTCGTGCTCCGTAAACCAGAGAAAGAAGGTTTTTCCGTTGATGGATTGGAAGGGGGAGAAAAAGAGGAATCAAAGCTAACTCCTCAATATCACCAAGTGAGTCCAGGCTAGTCATAGAAACAAAGGAAAAGTAGAAAAGCAAGGTCCTGCCCTTTTATGAGAAGGAGTCATGTGGCTTGACATCAGGCCAAGACTTTTCAGTTCATGCTAGTAAACTTTTGCACAACATATGGCTACCGGATTATCAGGTTCAAATGTTCCCTTTTTTTTTTTTTTTAAACTCACCTCTTTTTTTTAAATAGGAGATGGAGCAATCTGCTCTCTTTTTATTTTAATTAGTTTATTTATTTTTGGCTGCATTGGGTCTTCGTTGCTGTGTGTGGGCTTTCTCTAGTTGTGGCGAGCGGGGGCTACTCTTTGTTGCGGTGCGTGCACTTCTCATTGCGGTGGCTTCTCTTGTTGTGGAGCACCGGCTCTAGGCATGTGGGCTTCAGCAGTTGTGGCTCAGGGGCTCTAGTTGTGGCACATGGGCTTAGTTGCTCTGCGGCATGTGGGATCCTCCTGGACCAGGGCTCAAACCCGTGTCCTCTGCCTTGGCAGGCGGATTCCTAACCACTGCGCCACCAAGGAAGTCCCAAATGTTGACTTTTTGAAAATTAAACATATTATTCAGTCATTTAAAGGGTCTAAATTCATGCCATTTCCTGGGCTCCTTCCTTTGCCACCATAACAGCTGTTCTGGGTAAGAGTCTGCCTTATTATCTGCTTGAATTTCAGCCTTGATTCAGAATGTAAGGGGTTACAGAGTCCTCTGTGCTTTAAAATGACCTAAAATTGTGTAACAGTCAACAAATGACTCAGAGGAAAGTAAGGAATTTCACTCTAGACTCTCAAGAGTTGGGAGCTCAGATGCGGGCTGTGAGCATTCTCGGAGGAGCTATGCTTTCTCCAAAGCTGCACCTCTTGACAAGAAATGTCAGTAAGAGGATTATGAATGTCTATCTATATTCAGTAATGTGAGCTGAAGGCAAGGTTATGGAGGAAAGCCATGGAGATAAAGGAATTGAGTTAAATTTGCACTAAGAAATGAAAGTGTGACGAGTAAAGAAGTCATAAGATTTCATGAGTTCAAGAGAGAATCTTTATTTTCTCCTAGTTTGTCAGAAAGTGGCCAAAGGAGGAATCTGGGAAGTTCATGGGACCTGGAGAAGAGATGGAAAGCAGAAATATTAGATGCTGAAACACTCTTTTGGGGCAGGGTGGTTAACAGCATGGGCTCTAGAGCTAAATCGCCTGGGTTAAGCCTATTTTCTCTCTGAGAAGTTGTGTGCCCAGCAAGTCATTCATCTCTCTGTGCCTCAATTTCTTAACCTATGAACGGGAATGATAATGCTCTGGATTTCCTAGCGTTGTAAGCATTCAATGAGTGCGTGTGTATGGAGCATTTAGAACATGGCCCGCACTGCGGGAACAGGATTAAACACAGGTAATCAGGGACTCTTGGGATCATACCGAGGGGGTTTCCCCAAGTAAACCTGCAAAAACGAGACTAGTGGACAGGATCCAGTTCCGTTTTCTTTGACAGGTGTTATCAGTATAGGCAATCTATACAGGTGACCTGTGTAGGTGATCTATATAGAACTAGCGTTTCTGAGATGGAATGCAATCAGAAGCGAGGCTCACACACGGTAATGGATGATAAAATGAAAGGCTCAAATAGGATTATGTTAACCTAGGAGCACAGGGACACACAGAAAAGAGAAGGAACTGCAAAGCGAGATGGTCTTAGATAGCCTGGTGAAAGCAAGCAGGAGAGGAGCCACAGGCTGAAAGAAGAGTCAGATGGGCAGGAGAAGGAGAAGAGAAAGGGTGTGAAATCATTCAAAATGCAGATGCTAAGGCAGTGACCATACTAAATAAGTAAATAGATAAGTGGGTAGATGGCTAGATAAAAGATCTAATTCTTTTAGGAGCTGCTGCTAAGTGAAATGAATCAGTTTTGGCTACAGATGTAAACACGGGAGGAAAAGAGAAACGATGTGTTGAAACTGACAGATTGCTCACTTCAAAAAGATGAACTGTGTTATAGTGTCACCCACTGAGAGAGAAACCAGACCCTGGGGAAGTCAGTTCTATCTGTTCTCAAAGAATTCATTGGGATCTGAAGGGTTAATGTGGGAAAGGGTGTTATTAGTGACAGGAGGCTTCAGTACTCTTCCTAATACCCGAGGCACAGACCAAACACGCTGCTCCAAGCATAAGGCTAAGATGGTAAATTTGAAAGAAATAGCTGAGTTGTGTCTGCCACATCTTTGTGGGCTCCGCTTAAACTGATTCAAGTGAGAAATCCTGGCTGATCAGCTTTCACAGCTGCTTTGCTATGGGGAGCAGCTGCTGTTAATGCCACGTGAAATACTCACATGGGATGCCAACAGGCAGAGTGTGATTCAGGGCAGGGTACAGACTCAGGGGGCAGAAACTGGTAAGCACAGTGGGAAATGGTATTTCATGCTTCTGAATGGATGCCTTTCTTAATTTATTTTAATTTTGTTATTTTTTAAATTGAGGTAGAAGTGATATATATTAGTTTCAGGGGTACAACATGATGATTCGATATTTATAGATATTAAAATAAGTCTAGTTACCACTGTCACTATATATAGCTACAGAATTGTTTTTCTTCTGATGAGAACTTTTTTTTTTTTTTTTTTTTTTTTTTGCGGTACGCGGGCCTCTCACTGTTGTGGCCTCTCCCGTTGCGGAGCACAGGCTCTGGACGCGCAGGCTCAGCGGCCATGGCTCACAGGCCCAGCTGCTCCGCGGCATGTGGGATCTTCCCAGACCGGGGCACGAACCCGTATCCCCTGCATCGGCAGGCGGACTCTCAACCATTGCGCCACCAGGGAAGCCCTGATGAGAACTTTTAAGACCTACTCTCTTAGCACCTTTCAAATATGCACTACAGTATTATTACCTATAGTCACCATGCTGCACATTACATCATCAGGACATTGATTTTATACCTGGAAGTTTGTGCCTTTCGACTCCCTTCTCCCATTTTGACCACCTGTACCCACCCCCTACCTCTGGCAGCCACCTATCTGTTCTCACCTATCTATGAGCTTGGTTTTGTTTGTTTGTTGTTTGTTTAAGATTCCATATATAAGAGAGATCATACAGTATTTGTCTTTCTCTCTATGGCTTGTTTCACTTAGCATAATACCCTCAAGGTTGAATGGGTACCTTTTTTAAAAGTCAAGAGTAGAGAAGCAGAGGTGATGGAATTATTCTGTCAGGCACTTTGTCAACAAGTAACAAGACATATCAGGCTTGCCTGACTCTCTGCTTGCTTCCACTGGGCATGAGTTTTCAGGATTATTTAAGTTCTAGTATGTAGTCGGGTATAGGTAAAGCAATGTCATGAATACAACTACATTTAGCAAAATAGGATTCGCAATGCAACCAAGGACAAGAGAGAACTATAGGAAGGAGCCAGAGAAAGGTTGGCCACTGTTGAAATTATCACTGTGAGGCTCTCAGTTGTTATCAAGATGGCTGATAATTTCAAGATCTCTGGATTCCCCACCCAGGCACTTGAAGCCAGAACTGGGTTTAGGAGTGGAGAGGAATTTAAAAGAAAAGGGGGAACTGGGTGATAGTGGAACTGGAACTAACTACTGTGAGTCTAGGGAGGCGGAATATTCAATAAGGACAGGAAGAGAGATAAGGGAAGATCAAAACATCATATCTAAGCTGCAGGTGGAGAGAAAAATCTAGGATCAGAAGTGATGGATCTGTCATTGGGAGGAAGAGCATAGGCAGCAGGATGGGAGAGCTGGTGAGGGATGGCCTGACGGATTAGGGAGCCTAGTAACGTCTTCAGGGCCAAGGGAAGGTGGAGAGAGGGTTCTGGAACAGCTGTAGCTAAACCCATGGCTGAAGAAAGTTCATTATGGGTATATCACGGTTTGGGATTTGTCTTGAGAAAAGTCAGACCGGAAAGACAGTCAGGAAAGAGCCATCAATAATTCCTAAGACAGCAAGATCAAGAGGCAAAGATAAGATGAAAAATCAAGAAGCCAGCTCATTTTTAAAAGAATTATATCCTGGGATTTAAATTTATGCTTACTGAACTACAAAGAATTTAAAAAGTTAGCAAAGCTTTCAAAACTTCTAGTGGGTGTAATCTAGATTTTCTTTACCTCCCCATAAACAATTATATAAGGGGTAATTTAAAATACACATTCAGAGCAGACTTGAATATTAATGTATTATAGGAAACAATTTGGCGAGCGGGAAACAGACTTTCTCTTTATTGGAGCATCTTTAGCTTTATGAAACATTCTAATTTCTTTTTAAAAGACTCTGGAGGAAATACAGGCTACTTTGCAAACTGAGTCAAGATAATCTGAGTCTGAAAAGTATGAGGAAAGGGGTAGACATGGAGCGTGTACCCTAGAGGACCATAACCCCAGGCTTGTCCAGGTTTCCAAGTTCAGTTCAAACAGGTCCTGGGCAGCCTGAGGCCAGATCTGCCTGCCAGGGGAAGGAAAGAAAAGTGAAATGGAACATAGGAAAGTTAAAATTACATTATAAACGGATCAGAAAATCCTCCTGTTTTGCTTAGAATGTAATATCAAATCCTGATGCAATATCAAGGACTCTGACTCCTAAGCATTAAGAACCATTTCTGAGGGCTTCCCTGGTGGCGCAGTGGTTGAGAGTCTGCCTGCCGATGCAGGGGACGCGGGTTCGTGCCCCGGTCCGGGAAGATCCCACATGCCGCGGAGCAGCTGGGCCCGTGAGCCACGGCCGCTGAGCCTGTGCGTCCGGAGCCTGTGCTCCGCAACGGGAGAGGCCACAACAGTGAGAGGCATGCGTACTGCAAAAAAAAAAAAAAAAAAAGAAAAAAAAAAAAGAACCATTTCTGAGCAATCCCATCCCATCAGGCATAGCACAAAACCTGACATGGAATTCAGTCCCTACCCTCTGATTTTGTGATCTACATAATAAATCCCTGAGTCCTCAAATCAAAATCTGTAACATGATTCATGAATACTAAATTTTAAGACACTGGCAAATATTACTTTCTACAGTATCAGAAATCTGTAGAACATTTTTAAGACCCCTGTGAAATGTATTATCTTGGTCATCTGGAAAAACAAGATGCTCCGACAATAAGAACCACATACTGTTTACTCAAAATATCATCCTGACCCAGGTTAAGAAGACTTTCCATAAAAATTCAGTGTCAAACTGGCAAAAAAACCAAAGGATAACCAAAGCTCAGTTGTATGTTAAAGACACTGAATTATTGACTTCCTGAAGGGATTTTTCATAGAGAAGACTTACAGATGACTGGAGAATTCTTGTTCACGTTAATTGAAAGGGTGCATAGATGTTTTCTTCAAGCAAGCACAACACCCAAACTCATTTAACAACAGGGGAGCATGTTATTTTCTCTAAAAGTGCCAGAATGTAAGCTTAGTTACTAGAGAGAGGAGATTGCATAAAGGATTGTTAAAGATGCAGAAAACATTTTGGGAAGACTGCTCAGAATGAACACTGTGAATCAGAACTGTTACATTTCAGATGCTTTCTTCTCACTATCATTCACTATATTGTTCCTTTATACCAACTTTTGTTGATAATTATATCAACTTTCACTGAGTTTTGTTGATACTAGTATTTCATAATGTCTACCGGTTTATTTTTATCGTTTTTCCCAACACTCCCATGTACACAATGTGGGTATCTTCCATTCTGGAAAGAATTACCTAAAACAGTGCTTCTCAAACTATCTACACTGAAGGACCAGCTTTTTTTTTTTCTTTTGCGGTACACGGGCCTCCCACTGCCGCGGCCCCTCCTGCTGCGGAGCACAGCCTCCAGACACACAGGCTCAGAAGCCACGGCTCACGGGCCCAGCGCTCTGCGGCATGTGGGATCCTCCCGGACCGGGGCACGAACCCGTGTCCCCTGCATTGGCAGGCGGACTCCCAACCACTGCGCCACCAGGGAAGCCCATGGACCAGCTTTTTTGATGTTTTGTTTTCGTTCTCAATCTATTGTGAATCCTATCACACAACAACGGAAATGAATTACTGGCAAAATGAAATTAATACAACAAAAGTGTAGAGACATAAGTCACATTTTTATTATTAAATTACTTAGTTATATTGTTGTGTCAAGTTGCTTCAAAGGTTTTTAAATGCTGACTCCAAATGTTTCCATTTATCTCATTATACACCAGTAACAGTTCTTGGATTGGCAGTGGTCCATGGTTCACAACTTGAGTAGCACTGACCTGGAGGGTTCAGATTAACCAAAACTATCATGGTCACCCATAGTCCCGAGAGACATCGAATTATAGAGATCCTACTCTATATAGTATACAGAAATAAACAATGGCTTTTATTTATCGAGCATGCTTTTACTTCCCAAAGTGTTTACATGTTCACACTCCCATTTATCTTCAGGCAGACCACGTGACAGATAGGTGAAAGTTCATTACTTTATCAGCAAGAGACCAACATATCTTCATCATGGAAATGCACACACTTAGGTGCACATGTTTTAGCCTACTATTTTCTAGTACTACACTATAAAAATCTGGATAGAACACACCCTACTCAAACCACACAGGTCCCTGCGTTACTCATCTTTTCAAAAAACATTTACTGAGTGCTCAAATGCGCCATGCACTGTGCTTGGCCTCATGTGAGTAATCTGAGAGGCGAATAAGATGTTTCTTACACTCCAAGAGGGCAGATGATACAGTCAGTTTAGTGCAAGGCATAATGTGACAGAGGTAATATAAGTACTAAACCAAGTGCCCTAAGAGTGGAGAGGAAGGAGAGGTCAGTTTTGCCTGGAGAAAGTAGCATTGGGGTTTGGTCTTGATGTAGTTGTGGGAATTGCTGAAATGGATTTTTGACGAGGAGGTAGCATAACACGAACAAAGTGATAGAATTATGAAAAGACATGGAGAATCTAGAAGCCTGTTCTTCCTAGCTCTGACTTTGGTTATGTGAGGATGGCCTTTGGGGAATAAAGCTGGGAAAGAAGGTATATGCTAAATCATGGGAAAGTGAGTCTGGATCCCTTTTCCTTCCCACAAGTATGAGGGCACTGCTGAGTGGAGCCTCTCAGCTCTCAACCCTACTCACTTTGACTTAAGCCTTAATCACCATCCCCAGAAGGCAAGCTTAACCATACAAAAGTTAGCAAAGGATAGATATTAGAGAAGATATGATGGGGAAATTTAAAAAAGAGAATTACATCACACAATACACAACAAAACTTAACAGAAGTCCTGATTAAACATTTACATCCTTTTCAATGACTCACCAAGTTTCTTACTGGCTACCAAGACAGTTTATCTCTCTTTTAACTTCTCCTTCTCTCTCTCAGACCAATTAAAAGTCTCTCTTCTTATGTAATCTTGTATTACCATAGTCCTCATCCCATTCCATAAACGAGGGACTATCATTAATATCATCTCCCTTAGAATCTATACAGGGAAAATATAAATAACATTCAGATCTCTTTCTTTTTCTCTAACTTGATTGGAGACACACAGATATTTATTAGATGGTGGTTGGCACTGAAATCGTCATGTGGTATAAGGGCTGGGGGACCAGTGGCAAGAAGAGGAAGCTGCTTCAGAGTGAAGAAGCAGAGAGAAAAACAAGGATGACAGAAAACACAAGGTGCTTGAGACAGACAGAAAGAATAACCCCTGAACATGACCTTCAGATCCACTTTTAGCTCCAGATCTACTTGGACTCTTTTCCTTAGATACATATACAGTGGTCCTTTATAGCCTTACAGAACATCTCTTTTAATTGAATTTAGCTCAGTGAGTTTTTTATTATGAAGATGCACCACACTTCCTACTTGATTGTAAAGGAAGAGAAAAATAATTGCATCAATCACCTTTAAAAAATGTCCAAGTCACACATAGTATAAAAGAGACCGAGGGCTTCCCTGGTAGCGCACAGTGGTGGAGAGTCCGCCTGCCCATGCAGGGGACACGGGTTCGTGCCCCGGTCCGGGAAGATCCCACATGCCGCGGAGCGGCTGGGCCCGTGAGTCATGGCCGCTGAGCCTGCGCGTCTGGAGCCTGTGCTCGGCAACGGGAGAGGCCACAGCAGTGAGAGGCCCACGTACCGGGGGAAAAAAGAAAAGAAAAAAAGAGACCGGGTATTAACTGTGTTAAGCATACTCTAGGCTGATCTTTCTCTCCCTTGTTTTAATGAAGCAGAGGCTGGGCAAATACAGGTTTTTGTTTGTTTGTTTGTTTTTTGGCCACGCCATGCAGCATGCAGAATCTTAGTTCCCTGGACCAGGGATTGAACCCGCACCTCCTGCAGTGGAAGTGTGGAGTCTTAACCACCGGACCAACAGGGGAGTCCCACAAATATAGTTTTAAGTTGCAAATTTTAGAAGTTATATTTTCTAATAAGAGGAAACTGATGAAGGAAGAGGAAATACTCTGGGAATAATGGCATCGGCATGGTGGAGACACGTACTGCTTTCAAGCTCCCCACAATTCCCTCATTTTATGACACAGAATGGTGAAGAAAACCTAATTAAAAATGTAATAGTTATATTAATTCAGACGTGAATTTAGAACTAAAGTAAAAGGGATTATTTTCTTCTCAAATGAAGTAAAAATGTAAACCTGACAGGTATATGATAAAATCACAGAATCTCAACCCTGCAAATGGTCGTAGGCTTTTCAGGCTGAAGTATGGGAGATGCTCTGTGTACTCGGGATAGAGATTCTTCCCATCAGCCATACTATAACATCATCTGTATTGTCACCTTTGGCCATGAAGGACAGCAATAAATATAGTGCTCTCAGGAAAGCTTAGTCAGGGTTCATGGACATACCGTCAAGAGAAGAGGTAAAGTCACTAGCATGGGACAGAACAGGCTCTAGGTTTCATAACACTGTATTTTATGATAAAAAGGGTTGGTAGCTAATAAAATTCAGTGATTATGACATTATTTCCCCAACCATACTTAAGGTAATACCAAGGTTACCCAAAGCAGATATTTTAATGAATTCTTAAAGACCAGAAGGCATTTTTAGATTTCCCAGCTGTAAGAGTTCTAAAATATAACGGTTAACATTCAACTCAACAGAACAGTAAAGCAAAAGCGTTTATTGCTGGTGACATTCCAGGGAACACTTAAAATTGCTTTATGGCCTTTGGTAATGGGAGTGGACAGCAGTGTAACAATACATAATAAGGTGAGTTTAGTTTTATGTCCTGAGAACGATCTGCTTTACCCTTACTGTTCAATTCTTTAAACTGTTCCTGATGTAAGTAATTTCAAAAAATAGCTGGCCAAGTGACAGTTCTAACCACTGCAGCAAATGGACTACGTGGTAGTGTTGAAGTCTACCCCTGAGCACTATTATCTTAGACTTCTAGGGAATTTAGCCTACGTGAAGGTGTCTAATGAAACAAAACAGGCTATTGTGGAAATGAAGGAGTGTAACTTGCAAGGCTAGGGCAAAAGTCATTAAGGCTTCACTTTAACCTTTGATTATTCATTCTGAGGGGAGTCAACTGCCATGCCATGAAAAGCAGCCCTGTGGAGAGTCCTCTGTGCTGAATAACTGAGGCCTCCTGCTAACAGCCAGCAAGGAACTGGGTCCTCTTGCCTACAGCCCAGTGAATGCCCCAACACCTTGACCATCACCTCATAAGGCACCTGGGGCCAGAACCACCTCATATAAGCCATTCTTGAATTGCTGACCCACAGAAACTGTGGGAGACAATACATGCTTATTGCTGTTTTAAGATGCTAAATTTGGGGGCACTTTGTTATGCAGCATTAGATAACTAACAAGATAAAGAATACCATGATCAAGCCATCCTTAATAGGGAATCCCATTTACCATTGCTCAGATATAGCTATGTTTTCTCTTCTCTTGTCTGAAACTTCTGTTACATGGAACTGAACTGAAATCTAACAAAACGTATACCTCTTGCTTCTGCTTTTTACTGAGCCCAACCATGGTACCTCCTATCTGACAAAGTGTTTACTGTCACTTACTCCAGACAATGAAAGAGTTATAGGCTTTTAACAAAAGCAGACTCTGTAGCCAAGAGAAATAGTACCTTCCAACGGCAGGCTGGTTTGAGAAGATGTGATGTGAAGTTCTGAATTCCATATGTTAAATGAACTACTGTTTCTCCTGTTCCCCTTCCGTTTCTAAAAGGGTCTCAAAGCAGCTGCCACCTCTAAGCTCTACCTTCATGTGAGATTTTATAGTTTTCCTGGGCCCCTAATTGAGTCCATGGTAAATTCATAGTTATTGTTATAGTTGTTATTTAATGCTTTTTTTAAAATAACAACTTCAAAAATACAGTTTAGGTATTCTTCTTTTTAATTAACTTTCTCCTCATGTCAGTAGAAGCAGGTTGCATTAAAAAGTGCCTTGAAACATTAATCCAGCTTCTTACCTTCACTCAGAGGATTTGTTGGGAAGATTTCCAAGACGCTGCTATTCTCTCAGATTAGGGCACAAAGGGCTAGTGGAAAGATCATGGAGATGGGAGGGAGAATTCAGTTCATTTTCTATATTTACTCACATATTCTCACTTTTTAATTTCTCAATTATTTTCTCATCACCCACGGAAGTTTCTTATTAGGTCTTGGGTACGCATGTTGAAAATTAATTTGGTTTCCACTGTGTTCTGCTATGTCAGCATTTCCATAATTACACCCCACCATTGGCTGTCTCCCAGATGATTGCTAAAATTATATGTCATGGGATTTAACCACAGACCAGATCACAGTGTTTTTTAATCTTCACTAGAATTCCTTCCAAATAACTAAAGAGCTAATCATCCTAACTCTTTAATTAATTTATTTATTTTTGGTCCCTAGTCTGGGCCTTTTTAAGTACTTCTCTTGAACACAAGTTCCTTTATCTTTTCAATTTTCAAGCTGCTTTTGGTTCATCATTTTGGGGAAAAGGAAGAGGGCTTGTGTTTCTCCATAACCCCAACAGAAGAGGATCCACGAGCCAGTTTCACTAATAATTTGCAGGATGTTCTGATGCACAGAGACATTATTTACCATATAATAAACTCATTGAATACCTACTTTTGTGCCTACCTAAATCTCACACTATCACTTCTTGATTCTAGCTCAGGAACCATGTTTTTTAGTACCCACATCACAAACAATCCAGATGAAAGCAAATACTGCTAGTGATATAAACTAAATTTACCAGGAAGGCTAACTTCTAGTTCTGGTTCTAAATTTCTAACCATGACATGGGTGAGTCTCATCACACTTCAGGTGCCAGCCATGCCATTTGTAAGACAGGAAGGTTGGAATAAATGACCAAAGGTCACTTCCAGTTCTACAGGCCTAGAGCCTCTGTAACACTGACGGCAGCTCAAGATGCCCACACTTAACTGTGGGCACATGTTCCCCCAGCCACTTGGTCTTGGTGTTCATGCTCTCTGGGCCAGCAGTTCTGCCTATACCTTTTCTTTGCTCTGTCCCTGCAAACCATATATATATATTTTTGGGGGGGCGGGGGTTGGTTTGGATTTGGTTTTGGATTCCCCATCTTTATTTCTCCCTCTAAAGTCTCAATGAGGGAAAGGCAACATGATAGAGATTTGCTGCCTCTTGATGTGAATTATGCTCTTCTAGATTCTTTAGAAAATAGACCTGAAAAAGGCCTTGTCACCCAGTTATTCTTTATGTGCACATCAGCTCTTTCTGGAATGTTCTCTTTTCATTATTTGGTTGTTTATTGATTTTAGGTCTCCCCCACCAGGATGTACTCTCCGTAAAAATAGCCATCCGTGTGCCCTATTCCCTGCTTCAGCCCCAGCACCTAGGCCATTGTCAGACAAAACAATAATTGTGGTTGTTTGTATCAACCTATATACTCAATATGCTAAATTAATCAATTGAACCAGAATCCCTTCCAAGGAAATCTGGCTTTTGAGGGAAGTATGCCCCCAAAGACATCAGAACTATTTAGAAATAGCAGTGGTTCAGAAAACACTTAATGTAGTCACGTTAAGTAGTCCCCAGTGTGATATGAGGCAGAAAATCGAAAAGAAAGAAAACATTCCTAGACAGAGGAGTGTCTAGTAAACCTTCTCTAAATAGTTTGCAGCTGTGTGGCATGTGGTTTGACTGGATAAACAAACTTAACAAGCACATTTGGGTTGGAGAATCCTGACTATAACTGTACTTTACATCTCTTTCTGTGGTCAGACACAAGGTAAAAATCGTAGGGGTGCTATTCTGCATAACTGTGTCATCTAAGGTTACGGAAATCCCGTATTAATTTGAGTTCTATAAATACAGAATTTACGAATCTAAAGCTGACTTCGTTTTTTAAGTAGGTGCTGTTTCTGAGAAGAAATATTAAATGAAAGGGAGGGCATATAAATGAAATTTTGAAAACTTAAAATTCATGACTTAAGGACTTGTTCTGCTTTGTCATTTGGTTTAAAAGAAAGAATGAACTCTTCCAAGTTCAGTAATAAATTGTGTATTTGCCTGGTGTTTTGAAACCTCACTGCTTATTTATTAATTAAAAAGTCCCTTGAGACCGTTATGCAAGGGGATACAAATGTAAAAGATTAAAAGGATTGATAAAAGCTCAATTATTTGTATTCCTTTTATATAAACCTAAAATTTAAAGATATGACTCACCGAAAAATTATGTCACAGAATTTTGTTTTTCCATAAAAAGAAAAATAATTATTCTGAAGTGTCTAATTTACAAAACTGCTATGTCAAAGTGAGGATGTTTTGAGGTTCGTTATCTCATAATAAGCAAATATAAGTCACAAATTATGACAATGCTATCAGTACAGTGGCACTATTAGTGTTTCTATTTCTGTAACT
This sequence comes from Delphinus delphis, assembly GCF_949987515.2. Classification (NCBI taxonomy): domain Eukaryota; kingdom Metazoa; phylum Chordata; class Mammalia; order Artiodactyla; family Delphinidae; genus Delphinus; species Delphinus delphis. The sequence continues at coordinate 51,898,630 of NC_082689.1, forward strand.
AAAATTTTAGTTCAGAAATTATTACAAGCAGAAGTTTAGGAATATATTTTAATGTTTCTTCTAGTACTTTATAAAAAAAAGTTTATAGATATTTGATTGAATGGATTTGGCAGTCAACATGCTTTTTTGATGAATGTGAGAGGAATTTGGAGTTGAATTAATGTGATCTGAAAATCTAAGTAATGTTAATGAAAGTCAGTGACAGAAAGTAACATTTAATTTCCACATAATACTTTAAATACATAAGATAACCTCAAATTCCTCTGTGACACAAGACATATTTCATTTACCACAAAAACTTAATTTTTTAACTTAGAGATTTTTCATACACTAGTGCATAAAATTGTAAAAGCAACAGAAAAAAGAGAAGGAAAAAGTAAGCCATAGTGAAACTATGAGGAGAGAATCACTGTTAATATTTTAGAGTATTTTATTTGTGCTGTTTCTTTATTTTTAAAAACAAAATTAAGATTCTATAGAATGCACATATTTTTATATGCTAGCTTTGAGAAGAAAACTTAAAATTTATTTTTTCCTAATTATAAAAGTCATATGTTTGTTGTAGTAAATTTTAAACATAAAAAAAATTAAAAGAAAAAATAAGAACTACACAGAATCTCATTCCTTAGAGAACACTAGTCGGACCAAAATACACATTGGGATTTAATAATTGATACAAATGGCAATGCAATCAGTAGGTAGAAGAAGAACTATTTAATAAATAATGTTGAATAAACCAAAAGAAATATATGGGATTCATACCTCACCATGTACACCAAGATAAATTTCGGTTAAATGAAAGATATAAATGTAAAAAAAAGTCATAGAATAAAAATGGGAAAATTCCTTTAAAATCTTAGGGAAGGAAAGACTTAAACTATGACTCATAATCGAGCTATAAAATATGTATATTGCATATATATTAAAACACATGCATGTTAAAACCTAAATATCTAAAACTTAGGAAAAGTCAAAAGAAAAATGGCAAACCAGAAAACATTTGCAACTCATATCACAGACAAAAAACTAATCTCCCTAATATATACAGAGCTGCTAGAAATTAAAAATAGACAAAGGGGGGCTTCCCTGGTGGCCCAGTGGTTGAGAGTCCGCCTGCCGATGCAGGGAACACGGGTTCGTGCCCCGGTCCGGCAAGATCCCACATGCCGCGGAGCGGCTGGGCCCGTGAGCCATGGCCACTGAGCCTGCGCATCCGGAGCCTGTGCTCCGCAACGGGAGAGGGCACAACAGTGAGAGGCCCACATACCGAAAAAAAAAAAAATAGACAAAGGGTATGAACAATCAGTCCATGTAAAGGGAAAAAATGGTTCTTAACACACATGAAAAAGTACTCCAATTCACTTATAATAAGATAAATTCAAACTACACTGAGGTATCATTTTTTACCTAGAAAACTGATAAAAATCCAAATATGATAATACACTGCATTAATGATACTTTGGGGAAATGAATACTCCCATACATTAAAGATAGAAGTAAAAAATTGTACAAATACTATGTGGTACAATTTGATAGTGAATATCAAAACCACAAATGCATATACTTTTGGACCCAGTAATACCAAATCTGGAAATTTATCCTACAAATAGAGTTCTGTCATTCTTTGAAATAGAAAAATATTGAAAATAATATCAATGTCCATCAATGGCAGACTGGTTTAATAAGTTACGGTGTATCCATAAAATGGAATACTATGGAGCTATATATTAAAAAAAAAAGCCGTACAAAAGAATGAAAAATATCTCTGTGAAAAGAAATGAGTGAAAAATCATAATTAAAGATCTCTCAGGACAAATTTTAAGTAAAGAAAAGCAGACCATAGAAACTGAAGTTTGTGGTGAAACTTGGGTAGAAAGATTTGTAAGTGATTTTATATCCTATGCTTTTCATTCTTGAGCTATTAATTTTCAGCAATCTCTAGCTTGGTTGGAATACCATTTCTAGGATTTTTTTTTTTACAGGTATGTGGGCAATACATTCTGTAAAACTTTGATTAAGGTTCACACATCTGTGAATGTAGTTCTGTTGTCCTCATACATGAAAGACAATTTGGCTGTGTATAAATATTTGGGATTACAATTTCCTCCTCAAATCTGTAGATGTTTCATTTTCTCATTTTCTTCTGACATACACTGTAGAGGAGAAATCTGAGGACTGCTTCATTTTTAGTACATTGTAGGTCTCTTGTTTTTTAAATTTCTGGGCTTTCTTTTTACTTTTATGACTAAAATTTGTGTCACACTTAGTCCAGGTGTGAGTCTCTTTTTTCAGTGATTTTGCCTAGAATGTGGTGACCCCTTTTGACCAGCACCGTCAGGTCATTTTTCTTTTTCCTCTAAAGTAAGTTTTTAAGTTACATCTTTAGATGTTCCTTTTCTAACATTTCATGTTTTCTCCTAAGGAACACATGATTCTATGGTTAAATCTTTATTTGTTTCATGTATATCTCACCTCCTTCCTCACATTTTTTGATCTCCACATCAGGAATTCAATTTTGAGAGTGTCATCAATCTTGCTCTTTACCACATTCTAATGTGGATGTAATTTTGCTATTATACCTTAAGATTTCTTGCAAGGTATGTGTGTACTACTCACTGTAAAATAATAATAATCTAATAATTAGGAATAGCAAGAACAATAGGAAGAGGAAGGTCGTAGAATACAAATAGATGTCATTTATAAGAAATTACTTAAGATGAGGTGAGCGAGTAATAAACCCTTTAAATATTATTTCATTTAGAACTCAACATGAACCCCTTGAGAAGATATGAAAGCCACAGTTCTACAGAAAAGGGCACTGGGACAACATAAATTTATTTGTTTAAGATCATATGACTAGCAGATGGAAGAGCTGGATTAAAAACAGATCTGATGACTCTAGAGCTGGGCCATTTCTTGCCCTAAGGAGTCTTCTGGGGTCACTTTTAGCAAATCCTTCCTATGTAATCGTCTAGCAATTCTCTCCTCATGTAAACCTTCCTGAGTGCCCGACACAGTGTTGGCATAGTGTGCATCAAACAGATGAGCAAAGAATCATTATGTCACTCAAAGCACATTCTGGCACAGGGTAGGTCAGGCAAGAAACCAATCTAGTAGGCATGGGTAGATACTACCTTGGGTTGTACATAATGACTCTAGGATATTGAAAGAGGAATCCAAATGAAAAAAAAAATACTGTCTGTGTGATGCAACAGACAGGAAACACTTACTGGTGGAGTCATACAGGAGCATATTTACATCTTCCCAGGTCTGGTTAAAGTCCCACCTTCTCAGTGAAGCCTTTCCTGCTAGACCAAATCATCATTTTCTTCTCTGCTTTCAATTATATTTACTTTCTGTTAATGTCTCTTTTTCACATCCTGTCATAACATAATCTTGTTAAAATTTTTCAAGTGTTTATAAATTGTCTGCTGAGTAAGCCAAGCTTCTTGAGGGACAGGCATTCTGTCTCATCTTTCTTTTTATCATCCTGCTATTGCTTGGTACTTGGCTTATGCAAAGTCACCCAAAAGAAGTTTAAGTTGGACTGAAGTGATATAAGAGTAGTAAGTGATCATAATAGCTTTGTAAGGATGATCACTGTAGGGTTCACAAGCTACACTTTTTCCTTTTGTGAATACGGCTGAAGAACCAAAGTTGGAACTTTCATCAATCAAGGTCCAGGGAGGAAACAGAAGGCTCTCTCAAAGAGATGATTAGAGAGATTTTAGTGAAGAGAGTATTTTCAGAAGTGTGGCAGGGTTAAGGACCAACAAAGAATGGTAAAGTACTCCAAGGGCAGCAACCTTGGAATGCCATTATCACCTCAAAGCCTGAAGGGGCCAAAGCATGGTGGTAATACTGAGTCTGATGAGAACTAAGTCGTGGGAAATGGACCAACTACAAGTAAAGGAACATGTTCACAACCAAAACACATTCTAGCTCTTTCCCTATGGCTCTCTCTTTGGCTTTCTATTTCCTTCCCCTCCTCCCTTCCCCTTCTCTTCTGCTCTCTGATACCTACCTGGTCCCTCCCATTGGATGAACCCAAGAGAAATTAAAAAGGTGAGGGAGTTAAGATGATGCAGTCGGTAGAAGTCAGCCTACTGGAGGCTAGATCACCATGGAAAAGAGCAGAGAATACACCTAAAGGACAAATGGAGGATAAACAGCACAAGACTCCTTCTTGTTTTCTGTAGATATTACTATTTATAAAACTTGTTGCTGTATATGACTATTTTTACTAAATAATAAAAGGATGGTCACCAGATGCAAAATTATTATCTATCACCAAATAATAATGTATACAATTCATTCATCATTTGTTTCATGTGTGTTTTTTTAATTTTCCTCAAAATCATCTTATATTGTTCCACTGATTTTATATTCTTATTAGAGTTGCTATATTTTAAATTATTCATCTAATGATAGTGAAAATGGAACTTACTCTTGTTTTAACGTATGATTTTCAATGTTAACCTTTACTTCCTATTGAAGTCTATAATTCTTCACTTGGTATGTTCTTCAGGATTATTTTGACCTTCACTTTTTCAAACTACATATTTACTTTAATTATTTAAAGCATATAAGAGGATACAAGTATTTAAAAAATATTCTTTATGAGAAATGCAGAAGTGTATTAGTACATTCCTTGCTTATGGGCAAACTTATTAACACTGTTTAGTCCTCAGAAACTAGCAAGAAACCACAATGGCCTGAAAGGCTGAAGACACCAACTCCCCTTCTATTAACACAAAAATAAACTCCTAACATACTCTGCAGGACCAAGGGTCCTTGACTCACCTTTTTAGCACCCCATGTTCACCTGCTAAATGAGGCACAAATTTTGACACTCCAGATTCAGTGTAGATTTAACTTGTCCCCCTAAAGTCACATTTCCTATTTTAATGGATATGTTAGAAGAATTCAACCATTTCTACGCTGATATAATGACTGACGATTGGCTACCACAACCCTAAATCTGCCTTTCACATTACCTGAGTAGCTGGTATAATGCTATTTATTGGGATGGAGAAGACCTGGAAGATCTACAGAGAAGAAGAAAATTTAAGGGTTTAGTTCTGACTTGTTGAAACAAAGGGGCCTGTTCAACTTCCTAGGGAGTAACTGGCTTTGGCATTCACAGAAGAGGCCTGGACTGGAGATATGAAAAGGGAAGCTGTCATCATAGAAAGTGCTTAAAGCCATGAGCCTGAATAGTATCACCAGGGAGGAAGCAGAGTTAGAGACCTAGTATTTTAACAGCTTTTCATGGATTACATTAGATAAAGGGAGCTTTCCAGATATTAAAATGTATTTTTTAAACTGTAATGATTAAAGCAACGTGATATTAAATTACAATAGAGATCAATAATAAAAAGTCCAGAGACTCAAGCATATATGGGAGTTAATACATGACAAATGTAACATTTCCATATGTAGAACAGGCACAGATTATTCAACAGAACATAATCAGCATTGGATTTCTTCTCTATTTTTCTTTGGATATTACTATTTTTAAAAATGTGTTGCTATTTTGATGATTTCAACAAACAAAAATGAATAGCTAAAAACCTGGAAAAATGTTAGATCCTGTCATTAATCTATATGGAATTTATTTTGTTGTAACTTACAAACAAATACAAGTAAAAAAGTTGTTTTTGTAATTCTGGGGTAAGGAAGGTATACCTAAGCATGGCATATAAGATAGAAATATATTTAAAAGTTTACAAAGAATGAATAATGCAATAAAGCAATAAAAAAAATGACACACTAGAAAAAATGTTTTCAACGAAACTGACAAAGAATTATTTTCTCAATATAGTATATGAAGATTTTTTTTTCTTATTAGTCATCTATTTTATACACATCAGTGTATACATGTCAATCCGAATCTCCCAATTCATGAAGATGTTTTATAAGTCACTATTAAACAACTAAATACATCCATAGAAACATAAAGGTTATGTCAAACAACAACAACAAAAAATCATGAAAAATATGAATGGTAAATAACTTGTAAAACAATGTTTGGGATATTTAATCATAAAAACAAACTAAAATGATAGTGAAATACTATTTTTCATATTATTGGATAGGCAAAGATACTACTCAAAATATATATCAAAAGTCCTAATACTGGCTAGGGCAGATACTGTTTTCCAAAGAGAGCAGTAGCAATATATAATCTATGTCACGTTTTTCTTATAAATGCAACATCAACTCTCCTCCATTGAGCAGTGGGGTCTATGTCCCCTCCCCTTGAACCTCAGTGACCTTTTCTTTATTTTAAAATTAATTTATTTATTTTTGGCTGCATTGGGTCTTCGTTGCTGCGCAAGGGCTTTCTCTAGTTGTGGCGAGCAGGGGCTACTTTTCATTGTGGTGCACGGGCTTCTCATTGTGGTGGCTTCTCTTGCTGCAGAGCACCAGCTCTAGGCACATGGGCTTCAGTAGTTGCAGCACGCAGGCTCAGTAGCTGTGGCTTGCGGGCTCTAGAGCACAGGCTCAGTAGTTGTGGCGCACAGGCTTAGTTGCTCCACAACATGTGGGATCTTCCCGGACCAGGGATCGACCCCACATCCCCTGCATTGGCAGGTGGATTCTTAACCACTGCACCACCAGGGAAGTCCCAACCTCAGTGACCTTTGTAACTGCTTCAACTAACAGAATGTGGTGAAGTGATACTGTGTGACTTCCAAGGCATAAAATACAATATGGTTTTACCTAGTGTTCTCTCTCTCTTTCTCTAGATGATTTCTCCTGAAACCCAGCCACCACCATGTGAAGAAGGTAGGCACTCAGCCAGTGCTTAACATCAACCACCAGACACATAGAAATATGAGTGAATGACCAAATCTTCATATGACCGTAGCCCCTACACTTCTAGTCTTCCAGCTGAGATCCAGATATCGCAAAGTACAGCCAAGCCAACCCTAGTGTGTCTGAATTTCTCACCAATGGAAATCATAGGTAATAATAAATGATTATTGTTATTCAAGCCACTAAGTTTGGGGGGTGAGTTTATAAATGCAATAAAGGTAAGTAATACACTGGCTTTCAGCACCATATGTCAAGTCTGAATACAGGGCATAACTGTTGACTAATTTATCTTGAGGAAGCACTCAGACAAGTGCACAAGTATTTACATACAGCAAAGTTGATTATAGCTTCCAATTTTTCACTCCTATAAGCAAGATAATGTCAAACAATTTGGAATTGCTTAAATAAATTGTAATATATCCATAAAATGGAATGCTATTCAACCATTCAAAATATGTGGTAAATCTGTATTTGACATAGGAGTTCTTCAATTGATATTATTAGGAAAAAATCACATTTCAAAATATTGTACGTATAGAAACTCATTCTTTGGGGAATTTTTTCTCTTTATTTAGGTACAGAAAGTCTTTAAAGATATGCATCAAAATTATAATGGCAGGGCTTCCCTGGTGGCGCAGTGGTTGAGAGTCCACCTGCAGATGCAGGGGACACGGGTTTGTGCCCCGGTCTGAGAAGATCCCACATGCCGCGGAGCAGCTGGGCCCGTGAGCCATGGCCGCTGAGCCTGTGCGTCCGGAGCCTATGCTCTGCAACGGGAGAGGCCACAGCGGTGAGAGGCCCGCGTACAGCAAAAAAAAAAAAAAATTATAATGGCAGATATCCTTTATATCAAGTAAAACAAGCTATTTCTATTTTAGAAATTATAAAGAGAAAACCTCAAAGCATTTAAGACATTTTTCTCCATTAATGCTCACAGGTGATGTGGGATAGGCGTTACTAGTGCTTTTTTTTAAAGACACGAGCTGCACATGTCATATTTTGAAAACCTGTAAAATGCTGTCCTTGTCCTTCCACTCCTCCTTCATCTCCTTTCCTATTCCTGATCAAACCGCCAAGTGCGTCTCTTGCTCTTAACATCTAGCAAGATGGGAAAAATAATTTACTTGAGTGAATGTGCACAGATACTACCCTGCAAATAAATGTCATTGTTTTATGTTATTGTTTACACATTGGAAAGATCCTGGATAATATTATTATGCCTATTTCTATAAATGGGGAAAATGTCTCAGAAACTCTAACTGGCTTGTCCGTTATCAGTCAGAAATGATTTGAAAAGAAACTAGATATGCCAGCTCCAAATTTATGACCTTTGCACTGTACTAGGAAGCACTGCAAAGTGTTTCACATTTCTACTCTACTAATACTAGGTATCATGCAAAGAGAACCACACAGTCATATTGCCCTAGACATTATAGTCCATGTAAATTAATACTCATTTACTTTAAGCAGACCTATGAAGGTAAAAAATAAAATTACATGTTGAATTTCACAAATAGATTATTACTGAAATGATAGAGTAAAAAAAAAAAGAAGCTAAAAGTTAAAGTGTTAGTTTTAAATCTGTTTTAATTAGGTACCAAGTGAATTCATTTATTTCGAGGACTATAACTATACTGCTTATTGAATACATTCTACCTATTTTCCACAGTTTAAAAAATTTACCAGATGGAGATTATTCCAAACCTTAATAATGCAGGACGGGTCCAAGGCATAATTGTGAATTCAGTAAAATTTATCTTCATAACTCATTCATATTTCCTTTATCCTTCAGATTTCATTATCTAGAAATAAGGACATGTGTCTGTTTTCCCCACGGGAAGCTTTGCCGTAAAACTACTGTTAAAGTATATTGTCTGGCAATTCTATATCACTGGCCCAGAAGTAAATAAAATTTTTTGACAATTACAGTTTTAAATTAGTTATCCTGCCTTATAATGTTTGATTTTTAATCACATTGTTTCAGGATGCAGCATGCAAATAAGCCAGTGAGACTTTTATAAATATCCTGGTAATATTTTGCAAAATATTTTCTACCTTTAACATAACTTACATAGAAGTGTGCCATTGATGAGGGAAATGTCAAAGAAATTATCAGCTATAGCTCACATTCTATATTGAGGAGGAAATCGAAGCTCAGAATACCGTTACCCAAGGGTCAAAAGCTAAATAAAGAGTATTAGAGCCAGAATTAGAAATCCAGTTTCCTAGATCGTAGTCTACTTCCTTCTCTCCATGGCTCCATTTCTACTCTATGGCAACACCACACCTGCCTAGTTGTATCAAAGAAAACTAGTGACTACTTTAGTCTTCCGGGATAGGTTGTCTGTTGTCTGTGGGATATTCATAACACTGTGGTTGTTGCTGGATTCTGTCAAATTAACAAGACGGTTCTCAATGTGTGCTAAGGATGTGCCTCATGCTATAGGCTGCATCCAAAGCCATTGTTTAATTGAGTGGTCATGGCAACCTTCCTAAATCATGGCAAATTATTAAGCAGCATGTGGTACAAGTGGGACCAGGAAGGCTCAGGTGTAATAAATGACTGTCCTTTAGAGAGTCATTTCTTCATAATAGGGAAGTAATCCATTAGGGAAATAAAAGAAACTTTGTAGCAATGAAGCATATTGAAAAATCTTTTATTCATAAAATCCTTTGCTTCTTGTCTGAATTAAAGCAGGAACCAAAGATTCATTTCCCTGAAACTTATCAAAACCATGCAAATTCACTTAAAATAGAATTATTCTTTGTCTTATTATTTATATTGTGGCATAAAAATAGCAACTACTTTCCACAAAGAATTTTAACTTTCCATCTGAAGTGTATTTATTCAATTCAGATTTTTATGCTTAAATACAAAAAAAAAACAAGCAAAGCTAAAAAACTCAAAGGAAAACTTAAAAAGTATGATATTATTAGTGTTTAGAGAAGTGTGATATAAAGCAAAATGTTGAAAACCCAGGTAATTCATAAAACAGAAGAATTTAAGCAATAAATGTGTTATCAGGAATAAGTCTATAGTTACTGCACCAAAGGTAATAAGCCAAGGACAAGAATATCAAGAACGTAAGTCTACCCTGCCCTATCATTTTTCTTAAAACCCACATACATCTTGTCTGTCATCTATCATCAGTTTGCATATACCATTTTTAAGCATGTTTTTTTCTTTTTTGCTACATATTAATTTTTTCAAACTTTTGTGGGTAATAATTATAAATGGATATACCAAAATTCAAGCTGCATTTTTATTCTTCTATTATTTTAGCATTTTTAAATATTAGTGAATAAACTTCATACAAAAGCATTTCTGTTAACATCTGTTGGGTAAACAGTGGTTTGAGGATACAGCACAATTTAATGGGAATCTCAAAATGAATAATAATTTAAATCTCTAAAAGAAAAAGAAAGAAAAAAGTTTATCTATGACATGCCCACATTAAAGAAAAAAAAGTCTAACATCTGGGAGTCACGATTAGGCATTCAATTAAGGCAAATGAATGTCAAGAATTTCACATGGATTCCATTAATCAGATTTGCTATTACATCATTTGGAGTCCTTTATTTCTCCACTTCATAAATAATATCTCTTCAAGGACCTGCCTGTGGGTGAAAATAGGACATAGGATTTATATTACTCTGAAGAAACAGATGCAGAAGGGGTATATGCCTGCAAGGCTCTCTGCTCATCACCCATACTTAATGCATTGGGCTACGAGAAAGTAGGTTGATTTGAAATGTAAAAGGCTCATGTTTCTTCTTTAAATATGGACTTTTTCTTTAAAAAAATCTTTTGGAGTTAAAAAAAAATTATCGGCTTCCCTGGTGGCACAGTGGTTAAGAATCCGTCTGCCAATGCAGGGGACACGGGTTCGAGCCCTGGTCCAGGAAGATCCCACATGCTGCAGAGCAACTAAGCCCGTGAGCCACAACTACTGAGCCTGCGCTCTAGAGCCCATGCTCTGCAATAAGAGAAGCCACCGCAATGAGAAGCCCACGCACCGCAACGAAGAGTAGCCCCGGCTCACCGCAACTAGAGAAAGCCTGCACACAGCCACGAAGACCCGATGCAGCCAAAAATAAATAAATAAAATTAATAAATTTATTTTAAAAAATTTGATTATGACACAAGTCTTGGAAAGATTTCTGAAAACCGGACAACTTAGATTAGTAACTTAACGTAAAACTGTGAAATATAAAAGGAAATAACATACTTCTTCTACAAGTGTAGAATAAGTGCGTGTACTTAACTCACTAATAAGGAAACCAGGAAGATGATAACACTGGTTCAAAGAGTATTTGAGGACATGAGTATCTATAGGAAATGAGGAAAGAAAACCAGAATAAGATTGCTGAGTCAGCTACAAAACAACGTAATATTCTATAGTCAGTAAAACCATAACATTTGTGGTTAACTCTTCTACGAGGAAGAATTCATTTGTATCTCTACCAAATAAAAATCTATAATTAACATGAAACACAGAGTCTGGGCCTTAATCAGCAGTTAATAGTCACATAAACAAAGATGCATTCCCCTAGATGAACAGTGCTCCAGTATAACATTGAAAGAAGTTCTACTTTGTCTTATTCCTAAATTTTGGATAATTTTTCTTAACACAGTATTTAGAATGATGGTATTATGTCTGACAGATCATGTTTATCAAAGGAAGTAGACCTACAGTTCACTGGTTGAGTTATGAATAGTAACCACTGAGCCATTAATTTGTGTTTTAAGAAAAGAAAGCTATAAAACCACTCTAGGGCAAATCAACCAAAGACATCCTACTTTCCAGTTTGAAGTAAAACTATGTTTAAAGGTTCTGAATCATGAAAACTCTTAAATTATGTTCAGAAAACAGTGAGAGATTCAATGTGACTAGAGTTTAGAAAGTGCTTGTCTGATCCTAGGAAGTTGGGCTAGAACTGCAAAGGCCTTGCAGGTCAGAATAAGGAACGTAGACTCTTTTCTGAAGGTAATAGGGAGCCTTTGGGTGTTTGCAAAGCAGGAGTGATATCATCAGACTAGTTTTAAGGAAGGTTCTGATAATTTCTTCTCACATACAACATATTTTATTGCCCTTTTAAAATGTATTTTCTTTCTAGCTTATCTGCAGTGTTAATAACATGGTTTTAGTTGTATACAATGTTGATGTGTGGAGGACTGGGAGAGGGTAAAATAGGATCGCTGCTCATAGGCTAACTAGAGACTTGATATGGGTGAAGAGGAAGTTAAAAATGTTCCTTCCCTGTCAGTGTGAACGTGACAGTGTGAGTCATCCTTTACCGTTAACTTTGACTATAATCATTGGCAGTGGGGGGCAGGTGGTGAGAAATTTCTTTTTATTAATATCTAATTTACATATGATAGAATTTACCATTTTAAAATGTACCAGTTATATTTTTCAAATGTTAACAAGACTGTGTACCCACTGTCACTATCTAATCCCCAAATATTTTCATCAGTCCCCTAAGAAATTCCAAAGCCAACAGTAGTTACTTCCCATTTTTCCCTCTAGCCCTTGGCAACTAATTAATTTTCTGTATCTAGAGATTTGTCTATTCTAAATATTTCATATAAATCAATTCATATAACATGTGGCCTTTTGTGTCTGGTTTCTTTCCCTTAGCACAATGCTTTCAAGGTTCATCCTTGTTGTAGCATGACTCAGTATGTCGTTCATTTTTATGGCTGAAAAATATTCCATTGTGTAGACATATCACATTTTGTTTATGAAATCATCAGTGATGAATATTTGGGTTATTTCTACTATCTTACTGTTATAAAATAAAGTTGCTATGAACGTTTGTGTACAGGTTTTTCTGTAGATATATATTTTCATTCTCTTGGGCATATCCCTAGGAATGGAAACGTTGGGTCAAATGGTAACCCTATGTTTAACTTAACTGCCTAACTGTTCTCCAAAGTGGCTGCATCATTTTACATTCGGACCAGCGATGTATGAGTGTTCTAATTGCTCCACATCCTTTCGTTCAATTTTTGATTACTGCCATGCTGTTCGGTGTTAAGGGTTATCTTATTTTAGTTTTGATTTAGATTTCCCTGATGCCAAATGACACTGGACATCTTTTCATGTGCTTCTTGGCCATGTATATCTTCTTTGGAGAAATGTCTGTAAAAATCCTTTCTCCTTTTTTTTTTTTTTTTGTGGTACGCGGGCCTCTCACTGTTGCGGCCTCTCCCGTTGCAGAGCACAGGCTCCGGATGCACAGGCTCAGCGGCCATGGCTCACGGGTCCAGCCGCTCCGCGGCATGTGGGATCCTCCCAGACCGGAGCACGAACCCGTGTCCCCTGCATCAGCAGGCGGACTCTCAACCACTGCGCCACCAGGGAAGCCCCCCTTTCTCCTTTGTTCGTTTTTAAAAAATATTTGAGTAGTAACAGTTTTATATTCTGAATTCTAGACTCTTATCAGATAGATGATTTGCAAATTTTCTCCCATTCTGTGTGTTGCCTTTTTAAAAGTCATATATATGACTTTTTAAAGAGGAGTTTTAAGTTCACAGCAAAACTGAAAGGAAGGTAGAGATTTTTCCCATATGCTCCCTGCCCTCACACATGCATAGACTCCCCCTACTATTAACATCTCCCACCAGAGTTACAAGTAATGAACCTCACTGACATATCATAATCACCCGAGGCCTATAGTTATGGTTATTATGGTTCACTCCTGGTGTTGTATATTCTATGGGTTTGGGGCAGGTATAATGCCATGCATCAACTATTATAACATCATGCAGAAATGTTTCACTGTCCTAAGAATCCTCTATGCTCTGCTTATCCCTCCCTCTCCCCAGTCCACTGCAACTGCTACTCTTTTTCCAGTCTCCATAGTTTTACCTTTTCCAGAATGTCATATAGTTGGACTCATACAATATGTATGATTAACTTCTTTTCAGTTTGACTTCTTGCACTTAGCAATACTCATTTGAGGTTCCTCCATGTCTTTTCATGGCTTGATGGTACATTTCTTTTTAGTGTTGAATAATATTCTATTGCCTGATGTACCACAGTTTATTTATCCATTCACCTACTGAAGGACATCTTGGTTGCTTCTAGGTTATGACAATCATGGATAAAGCTGATATAAACATTTGTAGGCAGCCTTTTGTGTGGGCATAAAGTTTACAGCTCCTTTGGGTAAATACCAAGGAGCATAATTGCTGGATTATATAAGAGTATGTTTAGTTGTGTTTTTTAAATTTTTATTTTATATTGGAGCATACTTGATTAACAATGTTGTGTTAGTTTCAGGTGTACAGCAAAGTGATTCAGTTATAAATACACATGTATCTATTCCTTTTCATATTCTTTCCCCATTTAAGTTATTACAGAATATTGAGCAGCATTCCCTGTGTTATATATAGGTCCTTGTTGGTTATCTTTTTTTTTTTTTTTTTTTTGGCGGTATGCGGGCCTCTCACTGTTGTGGCCTCTCCCGTTGCGGAGCACAGGCTCTGGACGCACAGGCTCAGCGACCATGGCTCACGGGCCCAGCCGCCCCGCGGCATGTGGGATCTTCCCGGACCGGGGCACGAACCCGCGTCCCCTGCATCGGCAGGCGGACTCTCAACCGCTGCGCCACCAGGAAAGCCCTCTCACTGTTGTTTTAATTTGCATTTCCCTGATGCTATATAATGTGGAACATCTTTTCATATGCTTATTTGATATCTTTATATCTTCTCTGGTGAGGTGTCTGTTAAGGTCTTGGTCTCATTTTTTAATTGGATTGCTTGTTTTCTTATTATTGAATCATAAGAGTTCCTTGTATATTTTGAATAACAGACATTTATCAAATATTTTATCTTTTGCAAATAGTTTCTCCCAGTCTGTGGTTTTGCCTTCTTATTCTCTTAACCCTGTCTTTCACAGACCAGAAAATTTTAACTTTAAGGAAGTTCAGCTTATCAATTATTTTTTCACAGTTTGTGCCTTTGGTGTTATATTTAAAAAGTCATTACCACATCCAGTGTCTGTGTTGTCTTTTCAATTTCTTGATAGTGTCCTTTGAAGCAGAAACATTTTCGATGTTGAATTTCAATTTATCTATGTATTCTGTAGTTGCTTATTGTTTAGGTGCCATATCTAAGAAAATATTAGCTTATCCAACATCATGAAGTATACACCTATGTTTTCTTTTAAGAGTCTGATAGTTTTATATTTAGGTTTATGACTTATTTTGACTTACTTTTTGTATATGATATGAAGAAGGAATCCAATTATTTTGCTACTGGATATCTAGTTGTTCAGCACACTTTGTTAAAAGACTATTCTGCATTGAATTGTCGTGGTATCCTCCTCAAAAATTAACTGACCATAAATATATGCTTTATTTCTGGACTTTCAATTCTATCCCATTGACCTATATCTATACCTTTATCTATAAACTCATTCCAGTACCACACAGTGTAGATTAATTTCATTTTATACTAAATTTTAGAATGGGGAACATGTGAGACTTCCCTTTCTGTTGTTCTTTTAAAAAATTGTTTCAACTATTCTCCATCCCTTGTACTTTGATATGAATTTTAGTACTAAATATCTTGCCAAGTTCTGCAAAAAAGACAGCTGGGATTCTAACAGGGTTTGCATTAAATCTGCAGCTCAATTTGGAGAGTATTCCAATCCATGAACATGTGAAATCTTTCCATTGAAAGTCTTCTTTAATTTCACTTAACGATGGTCTTGCACTTCTTTTTTTTTTTTTTTTTTTTTTTTTTGCAGTACACAGGCCTCTCACTGCTGTGGTCTCTCCTGTTGCGGAGCACAGGCTCCGGACGTGCAGGTTCAGCAGCCATGGCTCACGGGCTTAGCTGCTCCGCGGCATGAGGGATCTTCCCGGACCGGGGCACGAACCCGTGTCCCCTGCATCAGCAGGTGGACTCTCAACCACTGCGCCACCAGGGAAGCCCTGCACTTCTTCTTTAGTTACATTTATTTCTAAGTATTTTATTTTTGATGCTATTGTAAAGGAATTGTTTTTTTTCAATTTCATTTTCAGATTGTTTACTGTAAGCATAGAGACATATAATTAATTTTTATGTATTGATTTTGTATCCTGCAAGCTTGCTCAACTTGTTTATTAAGTTTAATAGTTTTTTTTTTTAGTGGACTTCTTGGTATTTTATATGTACAAGATCATATTATCTGCAAATGAGAGAGTTTTGCTTTTTCCTTTCCAATCTGGATGGGTTTTATTTTTTTTTAAAAATATATTTGACCTCAGAGTGGGAGAATATATTTGCAAATGAATCAACGGACAAAGGATTAATCTCCAAAATATATAAACAGCTCATGCAGCTCAATATTAAAAAAACAAACAACCCATTCCAAAAATGGGCAGAAGACCTAAATAGACATTTCTCCAAAGAAGACATGCAGATTGCCAACAAACATATGAAAGGATGCTCAACATCACTAATTATTAGAGAAATGCAAATCAAAACTACAATGAGGTATCACCTCATATGCCCAGTCAGAATGGGCATCATCAGAAAATCTACAAACAACAAATGCTGGAGAGGGTGTGGAGTAAAGGGAACCCTCTTGCACTGTTGGTGGGAATGTAAATTGATACAGCCACTATGGAGGACAGTATGGAGGTTCCTTAAAAAACTAAAAATAGAATTACCATATGACCCAGCAATCCCACTACTGGGCTTATACCCAGAGGAAACCATAATTTAAAAAGACACATGCACCCCAATGTTCATTGCAGCACTATTTACAATAGCCAGGACATGGAAGCAACCTAAATGTCCATCGACAGACGAATGGATAAAGAAGATGTGGTACATATATACAATGGAATATTACTCAGCCATAAAAAGGAATGAAATTGAGTCATTCGTAGAGATGTGGATGGATCTAGAGACTGTCATACAGAGTGAAGTAAGTCAGAAAGAGAAAAACAAGTATCGTATATTACCACGTATATGTGGAACCTAGAAAAATGGTACAGATGAAGCAGTTTACGAGGCAGAAATAGAGACACAGATGTAGAGAACGAACATATGGATGCCAAGGGGGAAAGCGCAGGGTGGCGGGGGGAGGATGAAATGGGAGATTGGGATTGACATATATACACTAATATGTATAAAATGGATAACTAATAAGAACCTGCTGTATAAAAAAATAAAATATTCAAAATATATATATATATTTGATATCTTTTACTTGTTTGTATTAAGTTATTAAGTACAATATTACATTAGTTTTAGGTGTACGACATAGTGATTTAACATTACTATACATTATAAAATAATCACCACAATAAGTCCAGTTACCATCCATTGCCATACAAAGTTGTTACAATATTATTGACTATATTCTCTATGTATACATTATATCCCTATGACTTACTTATTTTATAGCTGGAAGCTTGTACCTCTTAATTCCCTTCATTTATTTAGTCTGTCCCCACACCGCCCTCCCCTCTGGCAACCACCAGTTTGTTCTCTATCTATAAGTCTATGTGTCTGTTTCTGTTTTTTAGATTCCACATATGAATAAAATCATATGGTATTTGTCTTTCTCTGTCTGACTTATTTCACTTAGTATAAAGAATGTTTTTTATTTCTCATTCTTGCCTAATTGCCCTGGCTAGAACCTCCAGTACAATGTTGAAGAGAAGTGGTAAGAACATACATCCTTATCTTGTTTCTGACCGTAGTAGGAAAGTTTTCAGTCTTTCACCATTAAGTATGATGTTAGTTGTGGGTTTTTTTGTATACAGGATTCCCTGCTATCCAAAAGTAGAGCATTCCTATGAAACCTTTTGTAAGCTCAAATGGTGTAAAATAAAGAAGCAATTAGCAAAGGATACATCTTGCTAAGGGATGCACAAAGTAACCTGAGATAAAGCATGGATCTGGAAAAATCCTCTTCATATTTCTTTTGGTTAGTGAAAACAGTTACTAATGTAGGTCCTTAGTAAAAGTGAAGTGTTATAAAGCAAATTTTTGAAAAGTGGGGGACACCTGTGTGTGCTTTATCAGGCTGAAGAAGTCCTATGTTTAGTTTGTTTGGTATTTTTATCAGTAAAGGGTACTGAATTTTGTCAATGACTTTTCTGTGTCTACTGAGATGATCACATGGTTTTGCCTTTTATTCTATTTATATGGTACATTACATTGATCGATTTTCATGTGTTAAACTGACCTTACATTCTGGGATAAATTCTACTTTGACATGATGTTTAATACTCTTTCTATGTTACTGGATTCAGTTTGATAGTATTTTGTTAATGATTTTTGGGATCTATATTTATAAAGAATATTGGCTTGTAGTTACTTTGTGTTATCTTTGTCTAATTTTGGTATAATAGCAGTTATTGGTCTCATACAATGAGTTTTGATGTATTCTTTCATCTTTATTTTTTTGGAAGAACTTGCAATGTATTGGTGTTAATTCTTCTTTAATAGTTTGGTAGCTTTCATCAGTGAAGTAATCTGGTCTTAGGCTTTTCTTTGTGAGATGTTTTTTATTACTAATTCAATATCTTCACTCGTTACAGATATATTTACACTTTCTATATCTTTTCCCTAAGTACAGTGGAGAATACCAATATAGAGATAGACATTATTTAAAAAGTATATATATATATATATATACACACACACACACACACACACACACACACACAGAGGCATCAAAACGCACAATAACTAAATGGAAAATTCACTAAAAGGGCTCAATAACAGGTTTGAGCAGGCAGAAGAATAAGTAAACTTGAAGATAGGTCAATTGAGATTAACCAGTCTGAAGAAAAGAAAAACAAATAAAAACGAACATAATCCCAAAGACCTGTAAAATATCATCAAGCATATTAAATAACATATGCCTAGACAAAGTTCCAGCAGAAGAGGAGAGAAAGAGGCAAAAAGAATATTTGAAGAGCTAATGATGGGAAATGTACCCAAATCTAATGAAAAACATTAATCTATACATCCCAGGAGCTCAACAAACCCCAAGTAGGATAAAATCAAGGACAACCACACCTCAACACATCACATTTTTGGAAAGACAAAAACAAATAGGGATTCTTTAAGACAGCAAGAGAGATGCAACTCCTCTCAGACAAGGAATCCTCAATATGATTAACAGCTGATTTCTATCAGAAAGCATGAAAGCCAGAAAGCTGAGGGATGACATATTCAAAATGCTGAAAGCAAAAGAATGCCAGCAAAGAATCCTCTATCCAGTAAAACTACCCTTCAAAACAAGACATCATTCCCATACCTTCCTTTTGTTCTTTAAACTTGGTTTATTTTTCTTCTTTGAATATATTTAAAATAGATGATTTGAAGTCTTTGTTTAATCTGTCCAATATCTGAGCTTCCTAAGGGACATTTTCTATTGATTGCTTTTTTTCATGTTATAGGCCAAATTTCTTATTTCTTTGCATGTTTAATAAATTCTTGTTGAAAAATTGACATTTTTAAATAATGTAATGTGGGAACTATGGAAATCAGAATCTCCCCCTCCCCAGGGTTTGTTGCTACTGCTGTTTGTTGTTGTTTGGTGACTTTTCTGCACTAATTCCATAAAGTCTGTATTCTTTGTCATTTCTGGCCATTGAAATCTCTGCTCAGTTAGGTTTGTTGTCAGCTTATAATTAGGAAGAGATTTCCTCCAATGCCTAGAACCAATGAGTCTCCTTATCTTTGACAAAGGGCTCTGAGTGCATGTTAGGATATGCCTCCATCATTGTGCCAGGCAGTTAGTTGAGAACACTGCCTTAGCCTTCCCTTCCAGCTTGTGCAGAACCTCAACACCAGCCAAGGGTGAGAACCTAAGGCCTTTGGAGGGCTTTCCTGAGAAGACACACAGCCCTGGACAGCTTTCTAGATTACCAGGAATATCTCAGAGTTTACCAAAGCCCTTATGGACACCTTATTTCCCAAGTTTTCCTTTTAAGCTTTTTGATTAGTCTGTTGTTTGCTCCAAATGCTATCCATGACTCAGGCAGCTACAATGTTAACAATTTTCTGTAATTGTTTTCTACAAAAGCCCCAAAGAAAAGACTTTTCACACTGAAGGAGCTCTGAGTACGTTCAGATAAAGACAACCTTGCAAGTAGAGTGTTCTAGAGAACCATTAGATAAGTCAAATAATGCCGGTTCTCTGGGAACAGAACTTTTAAGGAGTTCCAACTATATTCTGCTCCTTCCAATGGCTGCCAGACTGCTGGTTTTCACTATGATTATGTGCTGTTAGTTTTCAAGGCTACCACTGAGCTGGGAAGTGCAGATGAGAAGAGGGCAAGTTAAAATGCCACAAACCTTACTGTTCTTAGCATGGCTCAACTATCTTTCTCAACTGAACAGTTTCTGAATTGCTGAACTTCTTTGGTTAATTTTCAAAATTTCAAGAAATTGATTCTGACCATTTTTGCCAGTTTTCTCATTGCTTTTTATGAAGGAGAGAATTTTCAGAAGTTCTCACTCTGGCACTTTTGCTTATGTCACCTGATGAGAGCTTTTTAAGAGAAGAACAAAAAGAGAAAAGGGATAAAGAAGAGTACAGGAAAAGGAAAATATAAGGAAGACAAAACTGGAAACTTCCAAGCAGCTTGAAGTTGCATGAATGTCACTTCTCTGTACACAAAATTATAATTGCTTCTTAATACCAATCTTACTTGCAGAATTTCAAGGCCTGAATATTTCCGCCCTATGTAAAGCTTGCAACTTTTCCGTGCCCTGTTTCTCAAAGTGTAGCCACTGTTCCAGTTAGGCAACCCTCCTGTCCACATCTCTACCACCCTGATCCTTCCTCCTACTCACACCCACCCACGCTGCAGCTTACTGCGTCAGTCTCAGGCTCTGGCTGGAGACTGCTGTGCTGGGGCCATCTCTGCTCTCAAGCAGGAGGAAAATATGGGCCTAAGTCAGCAGTCCCCAACCTTTTTGGCACCAGGGACCAGTTTCATGGAAGACAATTTTTCCATGGACTGGGGCTGGGGGATGGTTCAGGCGGTAATGCGAGTGATGGGGAGCAATGGGGAGCGGCAGATGAAGCTTTGCTCGCCCACCACCCACTCACCTCCTGCTGTGCAGCCTGGTTCCTAACAGGCTGTGGACTGGTACTGGTCCACGGCCCGGGGATTGGGGACCCCTGACCTAAGGGATTATCTGTGAAAGAGCCAAAGCAGAGACAGATTACTGTCCTGCCCACATCTGGGTTGCTGATTTCCAGCCCAAAGATTTTTTTTTCCCTATAGAAAAATCTGTTTTGTTCCCTATAGGAACAGAAAAAAAGTTTTTCCCAGTTCGTTCAGACTACATGGAGAACAGAGTGACCATTAGCATCAGTCAGAAAGAACAAGTAGACCAAAGCTAATCTAGCCCCGGTGTCATACTGCTCACTGAAGCCAGTGACAAAAGTTGTGACCAGTGATATCACTATGTGTTGGGTCCTCTCTCTAACGGAAAGATGCCTTGGCTGGAAGATTTTAGACCCTGTACATAGGAACAAGAAACAGATGAGAGCACATATTTAAGAAGTGAAATAAAGTATAGGTTTGAAGAGAAAGGAGCAAAGTTAAATGTGGTTCAGTAGTTTTTGTATCATTGTTGAGTCTGAGCCTGGTGCCAAATGCAAACCAAAAGACCTCTCTTAGTTGTCTGGTTCATACGGTAATTAGTTATAGTTTTATTCAAATTGATAGTTTTGCAAAACAGGATACATTAACCCAAATCACTTGGGCTAATCTGGGTTGTTTCCAAAGTCCACAGTTAAAAAGAAATTATCCCCTTTATAATAAAACAGAGATACCAAAACCTAATGCCTTCAAATGATCAATGGCTACCATTTTGCTACCCAATCAACAATTTTCATTGCACTGGGCTTACCTGGGAACTGTCTATCCACATTCTATCAAATTGATCCTCAATCTTATTAATCATTTAGATATTAGAGAAACCACATTTAAATGGTCTTTGTAGCAGGGATTTTTCCTACTTCTTTTGAAAGGTGGATAAATATTCAACTGATATCTAATAGGAAGTTCTTCTGATTTCACTGCAGAAAAAAGACATTTATATGTGCACAATTTCAAATTATGGTAGAAAATGTTAATCACTCATTTAGTACTTTAACTCAAAGATTATATAAATAATGTTCTCTTTAAAAAAGACTAAAAATGATAGCTAGTGGGAAGCAGCCGCATAGCACAGGGAGATCAGCTCAGTGCTTTGTGACCACGTAGAGGGGTGGGATAGGGAAGGTGGGAGGGAGGGAGATGCAAGAGGGAAGAGATATGGGGACATATGTATATGTATAACCGATTCATTTTGTTATAAAGCAGAAACAACACACCATTGTAAAGCAATTATACTCCAATAAAGATGTTAAAAAAAAAACCCAAAATAAATGGATCAAATTTCTGATTTTAAACTTTTATGGAAAATATACTTTTAAAGAAGTGTGAAAATTTGAATACTTCATTATCAATGAAAATGAACATTTTCATAAACTCATGATAAAATGTTTATTAAGGAGCTAAAATCTAGCAATTTCTAAAATAATAGGATAAAGATTTATCTGAAGAAGTCCATGTGTTTTGATGTGGTATTAGATCTTATTTTCCATATACTAGGCAAAATATTCATAAATGCATTTTTATCTTTTCACTTGAAAAATTAAAAATTGTTGGAGGCAATATGTTAATTTAATTGCATTTTTTCTTGTTTCTGACTAATCTTGCATACTCAAAAAGGAAAACAGTTGGGATTACTCTTTATGCTAAATTGATAATAACTTTAAATAAATCACTGGTATTATTTGAACACGGATTTCAATCTCTTGATTGAAAAAGACATTAAAACAGATCTTTGGTCATCTAATGACAGGAAACCAATTATCATAGTGGGTCAGAGTATGGTTTTCATTTAGAAAATACTCTGAACACAGTAAATTAGGAAACACTTTTGAGGAAGCATCTTGGAGGTATCAATAATTATTTTCAACTATCATAAATTGTAAGAGCCACTCCTGAATGCAAATCTGGCCACTTTCCATGAATTTGGTGCAGTTGTTCAAAATTTTTCCAGGACTGAAATAGTCAGTGTCTCTCTTGACTCCTGAAAAAATTCACAAACAGCTGGAAACTAGGTTGGAATGAGACACTAGCAATTAAACAATTAAGATTTTAAAACAAATGCTTTTGTGTAGAAAACATTATTTTTCTACATAATTAATAGCTCTAATGTTATCTGCTACATATTCAAAGTGAGCAGAAAGGCAAATGTTTCCTCAGAGAGCACCCAGCCCAAATACCAGTAGACTGACCGTATAACATCCTCAGAGGCAGTACCAAGCTGAGTGCACAAGTGCCCACAGAGCTCACCAAAAGGACAGATACTGCTACTAGAGTGTTCCAAGGCTTCGCATCTGGGTCTTGGCAAGCCCCAGAGATAGCCTTGGGTCTTGTGCCTATTGCTAAAATAAAACAGGAAAGAAAGTTCCACAGTACACAGTCTAAATGATGCTGAAAAGATATATAGGAATGAAAAGTAATTCAAAGTTTAACAGTAGCTTTTAGTAAATAATTGGCTTTTCTATACCAATTAAATATACTGGGAGAATGTCAAAATAGTTTCAAGCCTTGGGATAATTTTTCGTTGACTTTAAGCATGTTCTAAGTTAATTGTACCAATCAATTATATTATTTTCCAGTAACTGAGGGTACACATATATCTTTAGTGTGAATAATAAGAGAAGGAGGGCAGCCATAGTCTTATTCTCAGATTTCAGGTAGTTTTAGAGTGCTGTGAACTATTCTTCATCCCATTTCTATGAAATTTAAGGTTTGACATGTAGAAGTCATAATACAGCTGTTGGAATATAGAAACGAATTGTTTTAGGTATCTGATTCTGTAAAGGTACTGTTTTTCTTGGCGCTATAAATTGTAGATTTATAGATAGATTCTGAGAAGTAGCATGGTAATAATAAGAACTTTGAAAGCTCATAGCTTTAACTCAGTAATTCCACTTCTTAGAAATCTGTCCAAAGACACTAATTAGATATGGACAAAGATGTATTTGTAAGGATGTTCACTGTGAAGGTAAATAGCTAAATAATAATACAAATATCCAATCACTGGGGATGTTACACCCAATAGAGTATTCTGCAGCATTAAAATCATTTTTAAAACTGTTTAACTGGCATAGAAAAATGCTCATGATATATTAAAGGCAGAAGACAAAACTATATAAACAACAGAACCCCAACTTGAAAAAAAAAATCAGGTGTATACTGACTCAGGACTAGAACAAATATATAAAAGTATTGGCGTTGTTATGTCTGGATAGTGAATTATGGGTATTTTACATTTCCTTCTTCATTAATCAGCATTGTTAATATATTTTTTTAAAGATCATACAATGAACATTTTAAAATAGGCAAATAGGAATTAAAAGAAAGTGCGTTATTACTGTATTAGCAGAATGTATATGGTTTGAAAAGGCTGAAAATCAACCAAAACTTCTTTAAACATGAAACACTGTAAGCTCTCTAGAGGCTCTTGGGAATGTCACCCAAGCGTTAGGATTTCTTTTTCTTTACTGGGGATATGGCAACAAATTCAAAAAGGAATCTTGATACTATTGCTCTGGTACAAAACTTCAAAACAGGAAACAATTTTATGGTGAAAAGTGACCTCATGATAAAATCAGTTTATTTCAATTTATTCCAAATGTTAAAACACTTGCAGTTTACTTTCCAAGATATATACCTTGACCCATTTCTCCTATACTTAACACTGAAAATTAGTCACAGCATTCTTATTGGGCATCTGTTTTTTAGTTAGAGATCTTCAGTAATCTTTATTTTGCATTAGCAATTTATTTACCTCTAGTGCCTCTTAAGAATATTTATAATTATATCAAAGAATTAGATTATATATATATTTCCAAACATATCTGAAATTTGAATACTCTAAGTATTTAATACCAATACCTACATGTTTTCATACAAATTTCATGTTTAATCACAAACATAAAGCTCTTCTGCTTCTAATACCCTCCTGGCAGCTGGCTTAGTATTTCACTTACTCGGGGTTTAATTTTCACTAAACAGATTTTTTTAAAATTCCAAACAAAATCATTGTAATCAGATGCTCATTTAGCAATGTGTCTGAGAGGTGGAGCTGACTTTCAACAATGGCATCAAGAGAACATTGCATTAAATCAGGTTCTCTCTCGTTCTGAGGATGGCAGTGCAAGCTCAGCTGGGCCCCATGGTCCTCAGCCCAGCCCTCGGCAGAAGCAGTGAATTCAGCCATAACTACAGCAGAGTCTGATCATTCTCCTGATGAAATTACACTGATCTAATTTGCACGCTGTGAAGACATTTGGCACTGGCTGGATCTGAGCCTTGACATCTTCATTGGAACTAAAAGTACGCTAAGAACTGACATTACATTTCACATTCTCTTCTGCCAGGTTGCGGCATTTCGTCCTCTTTAAAGGCATTATTTCAAGAACATTTAATTTGGCTTTGACATGCCTGCCATTTTGCTGGGTGGAACATACTGCGCCAGAAAAGCTCAGCTGCAATAAAGTTTGGCACCAATAGCCCACCATATACCTGCACCATCCTGTGCAATTTAATTGGCATTCAGTGGGTTGATAAATGGATTGGCTTAATGAGACAATATACTTGACATATGCAGGACTCCCCTGAGGAATGGGATTCATTTTTTTCACCTCACACATCAACATGTTACAGATACCAACACAGTCACCTCTAGCAGTTGTGCTATAGCCAATGGATGACATTCACTGGGCTGACCAATAGCACTGTCATCTTTCAACCATCTCATTCCTTTCTCCCTCAGCACCAAGCAAAGTATGGCTTTTAAATTTTATTGCCTTTCCAAGAACATGGTATATCTCTCCATCTATCATCTTTAATTTCTTTCATCAGTGTCTTATAATTTTCTGCATACAGGTTTTTTGTCTCCTTAGGTAGGTTTATTCCTAGATATTTTATTCTTTTTGTTGCAATGGTAAATGGGAGTGTTTTCTTAATTTCACTTTCAGATTTTTCATCATTAGTGTATAAGAATGCCAGATATTTCTGTGCATTAATTTTGTATCCTGCTACTTTACCAAATTCATTGATTAGCTCTAGTAGTTTTCTGGTAGCATCTTTAGGATTCTCTATGTATAGTATCATGTTATCTGCAAACAGTGACAGCTTTACTTCTTCTTTTCCGATTTGGATTCCTTTTATTTCTTTTTCTTCTCTGATTGCTGTGGCTAAAACTTCCAAAACTATGTTGAATAAGAGTGGTGAGAGTGGGCAACCTTGTCTTCTTTCTGATCTTAGTGGAAATGGTTTCAGTTTTTCACCACTGAGGATGATGGTGGCTGTGGATTTGTCATATATGGACTTTATTATGTTGAGGAAAGTTCCCTCTATGCTTACTTCCTGCAGGTTTTTATCATAAATGGGTGTTGAATTTTGTCAAAAGCTTTATCTGCATCTATTGAGATGATCATATGGTTTTTATCCTGCAATTTGTTAATATGGTGTATCACATTGATTGATTTGCATATATTGAAGAATTCTTGCATTCCTGGAATAAACCCCACTTGATCATGTTGTATGATCCTTTTAATGTGCTGTTGGATTCTGTTTGCTAGTATTTTGTTGAGGATTTTTGCATCTATGTTCATCAGTGATATTGGATTGGAAGAATCAACATTGTGAAAATGACTCTACTACCCAAAGCAATCTACAGATTCAATGCAATCCCTATCAAACTACCACTGGCATTGTCCACAGAATTAGAACAAAAAATTTCACAATTTGTATGGAAACACAAAAGACCCCGAATAGCCAAAGCAATCTTGAGAAAGAAAAATGGAGCTGGAGGAATCAGGCTCCCTGACTTCAGACTATACTACAAAGCTACAGTAATCAAGACAGTATGGTACTGACACAAAAACAGAAATATAGATCAATGGAACAGGAGAGAAAGCCCAGAGATAAACCCACGCACATATGGTCATCTTATCTTTGATAAAGGAGGCAAGAATATACAGTGGAGAAAAGACAGCCTCTTCAATAAGTAGTGCTGGGAAAACTGGACAGCTACATGTAAAAGTATGAAATTAGAACACTCGCTAACACCATACACAAAAATAAACTCAAAATGGATTAAAGACCTAAATGTAAGGCCAGATACTATCAAATTCTTAGAGGAAAACATAGGCAGAACACTCAATGACATAAATCACAGCAAGATCCTTTTTGACCCACCTCCTAGAGAAATGGAAATAAAAACAAAAATAAACAAATGGGACCTAATGAAACTTAAAAGCTTTTGCAGAGCAAAGGAAACCATAAACAAGACCAAAAGACAACCCTCAGAATGGGAGAAAATATTTGCAAATGAATCAACAAAGGATTGATCTCCAGAATTTACAAGCAGCTCATGCAGCTCAATAACAAAAAACAAACAACCCAATCCAAAAATGGGCAGAAGACCTAAATAGACATTTCTCCAAAGAAGATATACAGACTGCCAACAAACACATAAAAGAATACTCAACATCATTAATCATTAGATAAATGCAAGTCAAAACTACAATGAGATATCATCTCACATGGGTCAGAACGGCCATCATCAAAAAATCTAGAAACAATAAATGCTGGAGAGGGTGTGGAGAAAAGGGAACACTCTTGCACTGTTGGTGGGAATGTAAATTGATACAGCCATTATGGAGAACAGTATGGAGGTTCCTTAAAAAACTACAAATAGAACTACCATAAGACCCAGCATCCCACTACTGGGCATATACCCTGAGAAAACCATAATTCAAAAAGAGTCATGTACCAAAATGTTCATTGCAGCTCTACTGACAATAGCCAGGACATGGAAGCAACCTAAGTGTCCACCAACAGATGAATGGATAAAGAAGATGTGGCACATATATACAATGGAATATTACTCAGCCATAAAAAGAAACGAAATTGAGTTATTTGTAGTGAGGTGGATGGATCTAGAGACTGTCATACAGAATGAAGTAAGCCAGAAAGAGAAAAACAAATACCATATGCTAACACATATATCTGGAATCTAAGAAAAAAAAAAAAAGGTCATGAAGAGCCTAGGGGTAAGACAGGAATAAAGACACAGACCTACTAGAGCATGGACTTGAGGATACGGGGAGGGGGAAGGGTAAGCTGTGACAAAGTGAGAGAGTGGCATGGACATATATACACTACCAAATGTAAAATAGATAGCTAGTGGGAAGCAGCCGCATAGCACAGGGAGATCAGCTCGGTGGTTTGTGACCACCTAGAGGGGTGGGATAGGCAGGGTGGGAGGGAGGGAGACGCAAGAGGGAAGAGATATGGGAACATATGTATATGTATAGCTGATTCACTTTGTTATAAAGCAGAAACTAACACACAATTGTATAGCAATTATACTCCAATAAAGATGTTAAAAAAATTTTTATTGCCTTTTGTATTGTCCCAGACACAAAGGAAGAAGACAGCCCCCATGCTTTATTTATATAAATCTCTATTTTCCAGGAGATCACGCAGCCTTGTGGTCTAAACAGGTTGGTTTTACCTGCTATAAAACCATGACAGTACTATAAAATACAAGTAATAATGAATTCTAGGTATAACTACTGACGTAGTCAACCATGTACAGGAGCAAGTAGGTGCCATGCTGTCTTCAGAAATGCTGGTTTCAAGAATGAATTAATTACAACAACAAAGAGACACCATTTTTCACTATTCAGATTAGCAAGGATTAAAAAGAACCATAATGCTGAGTGTTGGCAGGGGAGCAAGGAAACAAGGGCCTCATGCTCTGCTGGTGGGATTCTAAATTAATACAACTTTTCTGGAAGGCAAACGGCAATATGTATCAAAAGCCTTAAAAATGGGCATAGCCTCTGCTAAGCATGTCTACTTCTGAAAATGTATCCCAAGGAAATAAAGATATACCTAAGATGGATATTTAATAATGATCATCACAGTGATTATAATAAGAAATAATTTAAAACAATCCAGGTATCTAAAGAAAAGGAGATTGCCTAAATGAAATACGTGATGCCTATGTGCTACAACACTATATAGACATTAAAATGATGTAGTAGAAATATTTGTCCTGAAAAAATGTTCTTGGTGTCTTTTATGCCAGAAAAGTACTAGCTGCATAATTACTCATCTTTCTGTGAAAAATTTATATTAAAGATATGTATAGTCACACTCAAAAAAGCAAAGGATAAATAGCAAAATAGTAATAATGCTTGCCTCTGGAGGTGGGATCAATTAAAGTTTCTTTTTAATTTTTTCTTGATGCTTATCCTTATTTTTAAAGAACTGATTTAGTTAAAGGATTTAATTCAGATGGCATTCTAAACTTGTCAAGGAATTGCATTCTGACAACAATTTTTTTTTTTTTTTTGCGGTACGCAGGCCTCTCACTGTTGTGGCCTCTCCCATGGCACAGCACAGGCTTGGGACGCGCAGGCTCAGTGGCCATGGCTCACGGGCCCAGCTGCTCCCCAGCATGTGGGATCTTCCCGGACCGGGGCACGAACCCGTGTCCCCTGCATCGGCAGGCGGACTCTCAACCACTGCGCCACCAGGGAAGCCCAACAATATGATTTTTAGAGATTCTTTTACTGTGTCATAAGTCAAACCATGCCCATGTAATTCAATTCTTCTTACGGTCCTAGGTCATTTAAGAAGTTAGTTGCATGGCTGTCCAGAAAGATAATTCATCTTAGACAAATGAAGTTTCTTTCTACCTCCAGCTTCCTGGAATTTCTCAGTTCACTAGTAACAGCTTAGTAGTAGAAAGCAGCAAATTTTTAGAACACAATTGACATTCAAAAGAGTTCTGGAGTTTACATCTAGTCACAGTCCTCATTAAATGAAAACTGCTAAGTCTATTCTGGTTTTGTATTTTTTTTTACAATGCCAAAGATTTGTAAAAAGATAGAAAATATAAGGATGCAGACATGAAAAGCTTATTTATTTAGATTTGCTAAAGACCCATGGGAACCATATTGTGCCTGGCAATAGGAAAGATAGGGTACCTGCCTTCAAGTCTGCCCAGGCAAATAGAAAAGGAAAGATAATTGGGATGAAATGAAAGTGCTGTAAAAAGGAGATCAGCTTAGGGGAGCAAAGTGTTCCATGAAGACCAATTAGAGGGCTCGGTCAGCATTCGACCCAGGCGGGATGAGGTGCCGTATGAAAGATGTCCAGGGCAGCTGCACCGCTCACAGCTTAGCTGTCCTCTGTGCCTTGACACTACCTGCCTCTGGCTTCCTTCCTGCCTTAGAGGTGGGGAGCCCACCCACGAGCCACTGCTCATTTCAGCTGGGGGCCAGTTTGCCAGTATGATGCTCTCCATTCTGCTCCAAAGGAAGTTCCAACATGCAAATAAGCCCAAGGAAATGAAAAAATGAAACGGTGTGTGACAGTTTCTAATTACTGCATAAAAACAACATATGGAAACTTCATTGTCTATTTCATCTCCCAACATGTACCGTCAAGTCAGACTTCCTTTACTCTATCACTCCCTCGAGCATTTGGACCTGATTTACTTCAATAAGAAGGTTAACAAAAAACACTTTCTGATGGGATAATACTGTTTTTTTTTTTTAATTTTAAACACCTTGATCATTGGGAGGTTTTCATAACCTTGCTCTATTTTCCATTAGAGTTTTCTCATTGTATTCTAGTTAGTTAATTCTATTCCCTAGGGTTGTTCAAAACCTGGATTGAAGTTGTCCATTCTTCAGAAGTTTAAATTAACTATCCCTAAGTACCTTTTATCTACACTTGAATGGGTCCCTAATCAGTTATTAGAGAAGACAGGAGGACGAATTCAGTACCTGCTGGAATATTCTAAAGGCATATGAATGGAGGTCAAAAAAGAAAAGTAAAGCAATGCTTGGTGACCTCAAAAGCAACAGGAAGGCAAATAAAAAAGCAAAAGTTAGTGGGTTCAAGAGACCTGGAGTCTGGCCCCGGCTTTGCCACCACTATACCTGTGTGATCCTAAGCCAATTCTTCACTTCCCTTATCTCCTGCTTTAAAATAGGACTTAAGCTATAAGATTTCTCAGATTCCTTTCCTCCTTCCTGCATTCTCAGACTATACGGACTGATTTAAATACTCTCTCTTTTCTATATGGGACAAGATACTGTTCACCAAAGGTTGCCTGCATTTCAGTGCTAACCTTAGGGTAAAGTTTAAAAGTTGAGGCAAGTCCTGGGCAGCAAGGCGTACATCAAGTGCCCATTTGCTGAAAGCAAAACCTTCCAGTTTCTCCTCTCATCCCCCCTGGCCACAGAAGCAGAGTCAGTTAATGAATCAGAAAAAAGCTGGTTACCAGATGTCCTGGCTTATTAACACGCACATCACATTCTGTAATGGCATTCACGGAGCAAGCTGTGTGGAACCGAGAGATGGCAAAGGAAAAGTTCTCCTCTCGGATGAGCTTCAAAATGTGGGTGTGCTTTGGTGAATTTCAGGAATGGTGGCTGCACAAGTTCGTTTAAGCCCTTGTCAGGCATTCTATCTAGTGGGAGCTTGCCTGTGTTACAAAGAACCCTTTCTCCAAGGTCATAGGATATCATGCCCTTCTCAGTCCCTCCTCTTTCCTCTAATCTGTGCAGAATTGCTGACATGAACTCTTATATGCAGAAAAACAATAATAATAAACTTAGCAGCAATGCAAAGGAATAGCCAATTCTGTTTGATTGGTTTTCACCACAGCTAATTTTAAAGCCACCCATTATTCAGCTCTACAGTCTAATTTTATGTTAATATCCTGAAAGTTGTCAAATCTTGGCAAAACCTATGCATAAATTACACAGAAAGTAGCTCACAGGAGGGGGAAAAGTAATGACTGTCATGGTTAGCCAAACCCATTAATAGTCTGACAAGCAATAACCCAGGAGCTCTGGTCAACTGCTGCAGACATCTGTGAAACTTTTGCAATTAGTATCATTTTTTCCTTTTTTTTTTTTTTTTTTGCTGTTGTTGGAAGAGGTATCAGCTGCGAAATAGCATGCAACTGACTGATCATTATTAGGTCTGCCGGTAAGGATTGGGTTTATCATCTCTCTTGGTTGACCACTGCCCTGATTTTTATAAAAAGCAACTTCGTTTTTTAAAGTAATGCCATGTTTCTCAGCACTGAGATTAGTATTTAGAAGATGGATACCAATGGTGTGTGGCTACTCAAAAAATAAAAAAATAAGATGCTTCAATCTCTAATTCATTACTAATTTTTCTCCCTTTGAGGCTGGGAAGAAATACAGATGGAGAGACTAAAATCTCTCTTCAAAGCTGCACCTTGGGGCTTCCCCGGTGGCGCAGTGGTTGAGAGTCTGCCTGCCGATGCAGGGGACACGGGTTCATGCCCCGGTCTGGGAGGATCCCACGTGCCGCGGAGCGGCTGGGCCCGTGAGCCATGGCCGCGGAGCCTGTGCTCCGCAACGGGAGAGGCCACAACAGTGAGAGGCCCGCGTACCACCAAAAAAAAGAAAGAAAGGTGCACCTTGGGTCCTAGGCTTGCTGGTAGATCACCTTATTGTGCCTTCTCCTACCTTCTACCAGGCCGTGTGTGTGTGTGTGTGTGTGTGTGTGTGTGTGTGTGTGTGTGTGTGTGTGATATACACACATACATAATCTATTGCTCATTTTCCTAAAGAATAGTGCTGGGAGAATTAGCTGAGTTTCCCAGTATGCCTATAAAGGCTACTCAGTTTTTCCCCACAGCTGCTATAGCTGATGCATCTAGTATAGTGCCTGGCACTGAGTGGATACTCAAAAATGTTTGTTGAATGAGTGGATGGGTGGATGGGTGGATGGACGAATGTTAGCAGGGTATGATCCCATTTAAGACCCTGCTATTGTAGCTCCATGTGATGATTTCATGCAGAACTTCCTTGCTGCTAAAATTCATTGCCCATGTATAGGGTTTTCTCAGAGAATGCTGACAGACAGCTTGCTCTTCTTAAAGCTTATAGCAGTCTGAAATGCCTGCGTTACAGAATCATTTGGTAAACAAACTTTCCAAGCTCCTACTTTGCACCAGCTCCTGTGCCTGGAAGTAGGGATCAGAAGATGAATAAAACACAGTTTTCGCCGTTATAGAGCTCTCAAAATACTCAGAGGCAGCCATGTAGAAAGGTGATTCCAACAAAACATGGCACATACTATAATGCAGGTTTCAACAGACTTCACGGACCAGCATGCTCTACCTGGTATTTCAGGGAAAAGCACAGTGGTAGAGACACCTGGACTGGGTGGTAGTAAAAAATGGCATGGCAGAGAAAATGAGGAAGGGCTTTCAAGGTTCAAGGTCTGCATGTGTGGAGATACAGAACAGTAAAAGGCACAGAATTTTAGAGAATAGTGAGATGGTCAGTGGCTAGAAGCAGAGGGCATGGGACGATGTGGCAGGGGATGAGGCTGG
Organism: Delphinus delphis; assembly: GCF_949987515.2. Classification (NCBI taxonomy): domain Eukaryota; kingdom Metazoa; phylum Chordata; class Mammalia; order Artiodactyla; family Delphinidae; genus Delphinus; species Delphinus delphis. Next base: position 51,931,958 of record NC_082689.1, read on the forward strand.
AAAGATGAGCTGAGGGAGGATAAGAAGTAGCATTGGTGCCTTACTAGTGACTGCGGAGTTCACCGTGCAGGCAACTGGGGACAAACGGAAGCCTTAACCAGAGAAACAACTCTGTAGGTATTGTCTACAGTGGCCAGAAGGAGTGGGGGAGGAAAGTGGGAGAGGAAGAAGAGAGGAAGTGCGGGGTAATTATAGAAAAGCATTTCAGGATATACTCAGGATATATGCCCAGGAGTGGGATTGCTGGATCATATATCCAGAGAAAACCATAATTCAAACAGATACATGCACGCCAATGCATGCATGGACATATACACACTACTATTCATGGAATAGATAACTAATAAGAACCTAATGTATAGCACAGGGAACTCTACTCAGTATTCTGTAATGGCCTATATGGGAATAGAATCTAAAAAAGAGTGCATACATGTGTGTGTATAACTGACTCACTTTGCTGTACCGCAGAAACTAACACAACATTGTAAATCAACTATATGCCAATAAAAATTTTTGTAAAAAAGTCATTTCAGGAGCCTCATAAAGAGGCAACCAGAAAGAAGAAGCAGCAGCAGATTTTAAGACATCTCTGCAGCAGAACTGTCAAGACTGGGTGACTGATTGCATGTGGGGTAAAACAGATATGATAGAGGATGACTCCCAGCTTTGTGTAAATGGTAAAGCCTTTAATTAAGACAGGGACACAGAAAACAGCTGGCTGGGGTAGGTGTAGGAGTGAAGGGATTGCAAGGACATAGGGAAAGACAACATGTAAATTTTCCAGAGACGAGTCTTTGGAAAATAACGAGTAGCTCTACGCCAAACCATTTCCAACTACCCCTGATAAAGCCAATGAATCAAAAGAGAACAAAACCCGAATCTAACAGATGTTTATCAAAGGCACACACAACTGGAAAGATCTTCCTTTTAAGAAACCATCAGGGTGAAAAACAACTAAAATATACAAATAATAAATGAGTGCTTTGAACTTAAAGAAAAAGAGCTCATTAACAGGAAATTATTTACAACCTATGCGTTCCGAGGTTTCTGAACTGATGGCTGGACAAAATGCTCAACCTGACCTATTTCTTCTTCCTTCTCTAAATACTATAGTAACATCTACCAAATGAAAATGATTTTCATAAAATACAAAACCTCCCAGACAGTCACAGTCTTCAATTTGGCAACACATGTGGATTTCTCTCCAGCCTTGTCAGACAGAACATATTCTGGACAAATCAAGAAAGAAGGACGTCCCGGAGCAATCGCAGAAATGAACGCCAGTTGTCTGAAAAAGAAGTTTGCCGTCATCTTGGGACACATCATTTCTAGAAACAATGACCCATTTGGCAGCTTCACACATGTTCCCATCTCTGAAAGCTTTCCAACTTTCCAGGCCCTACTTTCGTTAGGTCTGGGATTTTCTTGAGTATAAATCTTTGGTGAAGCAAGTGCAGAATCTTAATTCCATTCAGTATTACTCATTCCATTCACCCTTTTTTTCTTCCTTGTGTTACCGACCCTTGTTTCACTGCTTCAGAGACCTTGTCTGGGCACCTCATATCAAATGACAGCACTGTGGAATGTCTAATTATGTCACTGTTGAATTTATACAGCTGTCCTAGATGGTCTGTTAAACAGTGCTGGTCCTGTGACTTTTGAAAACAGCCTTTGTTACAGGGAGGATATGCCTTTCCTTGTAAGAGAAAGTTTCATTTTGGACCAGTCAACATCTGAAAGGCCCTGAGTTAGTACTATTCAAAATAACAAGCTCTACTTGTTCAGTTTCCATTGAATTTCTATTGATTACTTAGATTATAAAGGGTACGGAGTTATGTGTCCCTGAAATCAGAAAATACTCCACCTGTCTTCAAGCATCTGACAATATCACACTTCACTGAATTTTCAGACTTTAAAGGGTTCTCTTACAATACAGTGGGGTTTTCCAGAATATGTGAACTCTAGGTCAAAAGAAATTTCCTGGATAATTTCTAACCTATAGACCTAGGTTAAGAGAGATTCTGGGGAGCTAAGTGTTTTCCCTTTTGAAAGGGAGGTCAGACTAAGTTTCAGGGAAAGGATGTAGGGTCACAGAAGGAAGAATGGTGATCCAGTCAAAGGAGAGCCCTTTGTTGGGGAAGCACAAGGTGGTGGAGCCTCTGGAAGCAAAGAGACCCTGTCTTCAGTGAAGGCCTTTGACTTCTGAACTCATGATCTCCTTTATGAGATTTTCTTCAATGTCAATTGCTCTTTTGTTCATGTTTGCTTCTTAACCTGATTTCCATTGCAGGGTGACAGTTTTTCCCCCTCCCCATCTTTTGGATCTTCAGATACAAATAGTCAAAGTAATTCCTTCAAGTTCTTTGTAGAAGTAGGCTGTTTTATTTTTTCATTTCATTCAGAGTCACAGTTTGAGTTCTAATTGTGTTGCTATGAAATGAATGCATTGTTTTCCAACATTATTATAACCAGAACTAAGAATGTGCACATTGTTCTTCATCTCATAAACCACTTTCACAACACATCTCATCTATTAATGAAGAATCCTTGAATAACTACTTTGACACCACCAGAAGTAACAAATTTTAAAAACTGAATCACCCTTTCTCAAAAGATAGTTTGTAGATATGTACATAGGACAAATAAAAATAATAAAATGTTAAAAGTCCTTCCTGATAATTAAATTTTAAAATTTACCCCTTTTTCCTGGTCCCAAACATCCTTCAGGAAAAGGGTAGAATTGAAGTCTGTTTTCAGATTATATGTTTGAATCTAAATGAAGCAACATTTTGGTTGTTTATTTAGCTAAGAAGAATTAAGCTAAATTTTCAGCACTTATGAGTATTTAGGAAAAAATGATTGTTGGTATTTTGCAACTACATCAGTTAATGTATATTCTTAACTCTGTGGATACTTTCAATAAGCTGATGACATAATTGTGTGAGTAAATATATTCTTTTTAAACATTATTGCATTTCAAATAAAAAGTACACAGAATGTACTACATTTGAGTGACTATCACTTTTTCTCTATAGGATGAATAGGCTAATTTATAACTTGCTAAGAGTCAATGAGGCCAAATGCTCTGGAAAAACACCCATCATGAAATGGCTGAAGAGTACAAAGGGGTCATTGATTTATAAAGTGTACAATCTTTCGGTTCTCTGCTTTATATTATGGTCATTCCTCTATAACACTTTTATCCCTAGATCAATTAAGTCAGTAAAAGTGGTGGCATGTAAAGAAAGCCTAGGCTCACATTTGGGCCTAGGATCAGTTCTTGAGTAGTTCAAGGTTATGCATTTATGATTAGATAGAACTTCTGACCCCTCCCACTGACCCTGAAGAAGGACTGGAGACTGTGAGATACCATCCAATATCCATTCTCTCCTTCCGGGAATACATTTTTACTTGGGGTAGAAATGCAAGCAACCTAAAGATGACACTTTTCTTCCTCCCTTGCAGTTAGGTGGCCAAATGACCATGAGATAAGAGAGAGTTCTGGGTAGTTGCTTAAAGGGAATTTAACATGGACGTTTAACTTTTTGTCCTTTCTTCCTGATGTCTGGACTGCAGATGTGACGAAAGGAGCTCTGGTTGCCATCTGGAATTACGAGGTAAACTTGAGGATGGAATGGGAGTCAAAAAATGAAAGGATCATGGATTCCTGACAACAGTGTTGCTGTTACACGGCCTGGGCTGCTTAACTCCAGACTTCTTTCTATATGAGAAAGAAATCAACTCTTGTCAAAGTATTACTGCAGGTTCTCTATTACATGGATTCAATCCAAGGTGATAGGAGGATAAGTATTATTTCAATTTTGCGATTACTGGGAAGGGCTGGATGACCTTCAGTTTCTCATTATATACAGAATTACATATGACAGGACATGATAATAATAATGACATTATTCCTATTTAATAAAATCTCTGTTCCAGTCACTGTTCAAAGTACTTTTTACAGTTCTTTTACAGATTATATATATATATATATATATATATAGAGAGAGAGAGAGAGAGAGAGAGAGAGTGAGTGAGTATAGGTACAAGATATCTTGTACCCCTGAAGAGTAGGTGTTATTATTATCTCTGCTTCATGAATAAGGAAACTGAAGAGGTTAGGGAGCCACTTTTAAATGGTACAGCTAGGAACTGAGCCCTGGACCGGTCTATGGTCTTAATCATGAAGTTATACTGCCTCCCAGTGAAGTAGCTAGCCATCTCCTGAGCATGTTTCTCTTCTGAAAACAGTATATTTTCATCTTTTCTTTCTTCACCATTGATACCCCTTTGATATGAGGTGGAAACTCCACACCATAGAGCATGTATGTAATGACTCCCAATCCTGTCTTAACAGACTTAGTCACAGAGCCCTAGAGGGCTACCAGCTTAGCAAAATGGCTCTGAGACTCAACACTGCCAGCCTTAGTTGGGGGGAAGGGGAGGGAGTAAAGGCCAAATGGGTAGTGCTTAGGGACATAAAGCATCCTATCACCGTGGAAAACCAACCAGTAACTAAGCATTTGTCTCCTAAAGTTCTATTTACAGTCTGCTTGAGTAAGGCGGTAATAGCACATCAGATACTAAAGCAACCCTGAAAGGCTGTACGAAGATCCTTGAAACATACAATCTCTTTTGAGCTATTATGTCTTCTAACTGTAAAGTATAAGAAGGTATGCTCTGATTCTTTTGTTTAAAATAAAAGAATTAATAATGCCATAGAAAACAACAGTTTCTCTTCTACTGTTGCTTTATGTTTTGTTATTGTTACTGCTATTCATTTGGCATGGAACATCATCAAAAAAGACACAGAATAACAGACCACTAAAACTGGATCAGTCCTTTGTATCAGTCAGAATATTGTAGGCTAGATACAGGAAAAAAGAAGAAGAAAAAGGAAAAGATTAGCAAATCTCAGAAGCCCCAGGTAGTTGGTGATAAGAACTGCTGATGAAAACAATCAGGCACTACACGTTAGTCAACAATTTTTAAAAATGAACTCGCACCTAGTAACAGTCAAGTCTAAACCTCCTTTGGCCTCATATGCCGATAGAGTTAAACCAGAGAAAATGCTTATGTTCCATGAAGCTCTCAGATAGCGACTTAAAAATGCCTGCTGACAGCAGCCTGGTTTAACTCCAAGAGACTAACCATCTCTGGCAACTGGATTTCAAAAGGGAGAAGGACATGAGAAGGAAGTCCTTCAGAATAGATTATGGCTGACATCCTTGCCCAGGAAAAGGAAGGCCACTGCCTCATTGTTTTTGGGCATGTGGAGAGCACAGCATCAACAACATCCCAAGTATGCGGGGACTGCTTTACAAGGATCTGAGAAACAAAAACAGAGAAAAAAGAATTCTAAAGCCTGACTAAAGCTTGAAAGGCAAAAGTAGACAAATACATGAGTCGTGAGCTGTTTCCTGCCACCTTCTACATATACTGTACTATAAATGGTACAAGAACAGTACTTTCCCTCATAACACTTTGATCAACAATGCTTTCTTTTCTCTCTCTCAGTAATTCTTTGTATGATATCTTATCATAATGCGTAGTATCCAAATATTTCAAAATATCCAGGTGCCTGAAGGAAGATTTCATTCCATAATCTACCGTATATAAAGTCATATAATTCCTTCCAGGATCAAATATAAACAAACATAATTGCTACTTTAATGGCTATATCCAATGCAATTACTACACTGCCATCATTTTTTAAATTATTTTTGTTCTGGGCTTCCCTGGTGGCGCAGTGGTTGAGAGTCCGCCTGCCGATGCAGGGGACACGGGTTCGTGCCCCGGTCCGGGAAGATCCTACATGCCGCGGAGCGGCTGGGCCCGTGAGCCATGGCCGCTGAGCCTGCGCGTCCGGAGCCTGTGCTCCGCAACGGGAGAGGCCACAACAGTGAGAGGCCCATGTACCACAAAAAATATATATATATATATTTTTGTTCCTTTTATACTTTTAAATGTGGTGCATTTCAGAGACAGCTAGAAGTCATTTTTAGCTAGTTAGCTGTTCTGGGCAGATATAATGGCCCTGATGTTCAAGGTCTTGTAGCTGATATGAGTATATTTGTATTCAACATTAAGACCATTACTATCTGGCTGAGTTACTCATTCGTACTTTCAAGATGCCACAATACAGGTGTGCTTGTCTATTCCTCTTAAAGGCACAGGGGTAGAGCCAGGTTGGGATGATGGTATGAAGGTGGAGGGAGCAGACAGAGTTGAATTCTCTGTATCTCTGTAAACTTCTAAAAGGTTTTCAACCTCTGGGGCCAGTTACTAGGGATCAATGCCATTATTAGAAACTACCACGGACAGCATAGAGTTTTACCTGCAGTCCTTTGTTTATACTTCATTTGTTCAAAGTATCATTTTCCTAGGCTTGTTTTCTTATATCCTTTTAGAAGTTCTGATTATTTCCAACCCAAGAGAAAACTTATTCATGGAGTGGTGGTGAACAGTACCCTTTTGTGATTCCATATTGCTTCAGTTAGAGTTTTCACTAATGACAGCAACAAGGGAATTTTATGGAAGGATGTGGAGGAGCTCATGGAATTTGAGAGGTAACTAGTCAACCAGGTTTGAAACAAGCAGGTCCTGGTCCAGCTGCCACAAAGCACATTTCTTCTGTGCCTGCAACACTGACCAAAATTCACAGTCCCAGGAGAGAGAGTTTTGTTTTTTGGGTTTTTTTTTTTTTTGTGGTACGTGGGCCTCTCACTGTTGTGGCCTCTCCCGTTGCGGAGCACAGCCTCCGGACGTGCAGGCTCAGCGGCCATGGCTCACGGGCCCAGCCGCTCCGTGGCATGTGGGATCTTCCCGGACCAGGGCACGAACCCGCGTCCCCTGCATTGGCAGGCGGACTCCCAACCACTGCACCACCAGGGAAGCCCGAGAGAGTTTAATTGACCAAATTCAGTTCGAGGCCTAATGGAATCAAGTGAAAGGAACAGAGGGGAAGGACTGCACTCAATGGGGAAATGACAATTCCCCGAAGGAAAGAATGATAAGAATAGAGAATGGACGCTCGCTGGCCAAGAAGCAATAAACGTCCACCTCCCTATTTTTGCTTTTGTGGGATAGATGACGAGACTTGCTGACTGTCAGCAGGAGTACACCACTGAAGAAAAAAAGATGTATTGAAAGACTGAAGCTGAAAAACGTGGGTATTCTCATGCTAAAAACAAATAAAAGAAAATAAACTATCAGTAAATAAAAACAAAACAAAACCAAAGCCTGCCTCTGAGGTGGAGTTAGGCTGTTCAATGGCAGTATCATGAACATTCTTTTCACCATTGTTTTTACCATGAGATTCTGGAACAAAACTTGGCAAGGGATGCCAGGTGGTTCTAAAGGTACTATCAGTCTGCTTGTCCAGTAGGGTTACTGTCTTTTGCCGTTTCATCCACTGTTACTTATTTACTTCTATCTCCAAGGCATGAGGATATAGTTTGGAAGCTTCGGTAGACTTCAGTTAAGCGAGAGATAGACAAGACTGCATTTGGAAGACCTCTTTTAGCTGCAGAAAGTTGGTGCAGTTGGGGCATGGAGTAATTCCTAAGGGATTCATGGTTTCAAACTGAGATGTGACCAGAGAAGGTAGAAGCACAAGTAAAGATCAAATAATTAGGGAAAACATATCATAGAATCATAAAATGTTATTGTCATCACAGACTCACACTGATTTGGAATGCCAAATACTTTGCTTGTAAACTCACCTGATCTCACCCTATACTCAGGATACACATCACCCAACACTCAAGACACTCTGCTACTGGTCAGCTGCAGAGAAAATTACCTGTTGGCTTTGTCTCTTCCAAACCCATCTACTATAACAGTGTTCTCATTATCTTTCGAAAATTTCAAACTGGATCCCTAAGGCTCCTAACAGTCTTGCTCCAAAAACATTTAATCCCCAACCCATACTCTCTCCTTCAAGCCACAGTGACCTTCTTATCATTTTCTCAAGCACATAGCCATCTTTCACTATTTCATGACTTTATATATGTGGTTTCCCTTTTCTCAAATACACTGACCTTCTACCACACTGATGAACTTCCTTCTATCCTTCAAAACATTTCATCCCTTTTTTATCTTTGACACCTTCCTGAAATCCACCAAAATGAGTAATTCTTACCTTCTGTATTCCTGTAACACTTTGCATTTCTCTCTTTTGTAAGATAACTTTCATTGGCTTTTAGTGTTTATACGCCTAGGTCCCTCAGGCTTCATGCCATCTGAAGGTAGACATACATCTTATTCTTTTTTTGATTTGTCCTAACTTAAGAACAGTTTGGTCCATTGAAGATGCTCAACAAATGATTACTGATTGGCTAAATGAATGCCAGCTGAATTTCAGGGTCTCCTGCCATAATCCCTGAGAAAGGAGGGATCTTTTGACTCAATGTTATATTTTCCTTGCTACTAAAAGGTGTGTGTTTTGAGTTTTGTGTATATAATGTATGGCTTACCTTCACTTGAAATATTAAAATGAAATTTCTAGTTTTCCTTGTTTCACCTTGCTTTAGCCTGATTTGTGTATTGGTCTTTATAAATGTAAATTAAAGTCTTATGCTATTTAGGGAAGCTGAGATTAATCAAAACCCCTGTGCTTTAAAAAGAATATCCATATTTATTATTTGAATTATATATAATTCTGTTTATTTAACAACATTTTTCTGGATACAGTTTTGAATCTCATTGACTAGATGTCCATTTTCAACCCCGTCTCATCATATAGTATTCACAGGAGTGTTTTGTTTAAAAATGCACAAAGGTATCTTATTAAATAATGTCACAAACATGAAGTTCATTATTATGCAAATGCCATCCTCGGAACAGATTTGTTAATTGCAACTCATTTGCATAATTAATGAACTCCCAAATGAATTATGCCTTTGCAGATTTGTGCAGCATTGTTTTAAAATAAATTATAAAATACATGTCAAAGGAAGAGTGCTTTCTGGGTTCCCATAGCATTGTTTGAAAATTAATTACCAAATGCTTGTCAAATTAAAATGAGTTTGTAGTTTTTACAATGTTATTTTAAAATTAATCACAAAATAAAATGTCACTGCATTAAAGTAAACAACTTATTACCTTCTCCAAAAAGAACCACAGAAAATAGCATTTTAACTTCAATTATATTGTTTGGTATAGTGATTCTAGTGTTTTATTCATTTCATCTTTACACTGTGACTTAAAGTTGGTAGTTGTTAGCATGTTAACGTTTTGGTAAATTGAGATTTTTTTAAATTTTATTATGTAGCTTATTTTATATGGTTGATGATTAATGCATTGTGTATGAACCCAGTATGGGTTTATTCATGATAAATTGGACTTAAAGAACATTTAAGGCCACTTAAATCTGTTTTATAAACAGTATTCTTAAGGTTTATTTTATGGGAATTTTGACAGCTGTCAGTAATAATGATTGAAAGCATATAGCTTGGATGTTTTCCTACCTATTCAACAAACAGGGTGGTATTATTCCTTTCCTTGGTGCAGTAAAGGCTTTGGGCTTCCCACACTACTTTCTTCACTCTATGGGAGTTCTCTGTTCTTGTACAGAGACCATAGCTACTCCCAGTCCTGGACTCTCCAGTCCACAGGCAACCTCCATCCACCAGGAAATTAGATGGGAAACACCAGTATATCTGAACAATGATTTGGCCAAAATGCCTTTTGAAACAATAGATTTGGTAAAGAGTTTTTAGGAATTAAGGTCACCAAACAAATAGATTTTCAAAACACTAAAATACAACTATAATAATCCTTGCCTAGAGGTATGAGAACATCTAACAATAAAACACTTACTTAAGTTTGTTTTAATAACAGTATCTCTTCTTTGCTCATCTCTCCTTCTCCCGATCCTCCAAACCAAACCTGTGGTTTATATTCCACTTTGTCATTTCTTGACCATAGAATGTAAATCCATGGGGAAAAGCCTTTGCTTTACATGACCGCAACTATGCAAATTGATACCAACGAGACAATAATTCTTAAGTGAAAAGATAAAACATTTTGCTTCTGGTTTTTATTCTTTATATAGCTGCCCTTCTAAACCCCATGAGCTACTCTATGTTGCCCTTTCTATAAACCGATAAACATAGCAACCCTTTTTAAGAGACAATATTCCTTCTACTTCATACCTGGTGTGTGAATAAGAACTCAAGCGGCTCATGCAGATATATGAATTTGACTTCTTGCCATTTCCTCTTCAATTCTGGCACAGACATTACTCAAACACTTAAAACATTTTTTTTCCGATCAAATCAAATGTAACTACTATTGTCTAAGCTATGATGCACATTTCTTTGTTTAAATACCTTGGGATACTTTAACTTGACATCCTTTTCTGAAATTCTTTATCACTATGCTCATAACTACAAGACAATAAAACGTCCAATGGAGACAAACTATCTCATGACTAAAATTTTTAGTGGGCTAATAACCACATGCTGAAATCATAAGTTAATTTGTATAGATGCAGTCTCTTTCATTACGATCATCCTTTACTGTGAGAGAGCTCCCACTGCATTAAAGCAGACGTGCTCTAAGGGAAAGAATTTTATCTACAGTTTTTTAATGAACTGTAGTCTGCGAAGCAGTTGCAGACATGCCAGTCTTTGGAAAAATTTTCATTTTGATGAGAACAAGAGGAAACAAAGACAATTTTTGTTGACTGAATGTCAACCCTTTGGGAAGCGTTGTAAGGATTACAGTCTACTCGTGATATAAACTTTATGGCTGCTCTTTTTTTAGACTGGATTCATTTTGTTATACGAATTTCAGAAACATGGGTAAGATTGCTATCCTATGACTTATCAGAATCCAAAGTTTCTTTATTAAAACTATGGCTTTTTAACTGAGGTTTGATGTCAATTTATACAGAATGTCATGTATATTAGAGAGGAAAATAGAGGGTATTTTTTTTTAAGTTCTCTCGGAGGCCCTTTCAGGTCCTTAAAAATGGGACTCTATTGTTTTTTTGGGAGGCTTTGCCAAGCTGCTTGTTGTCCGGATTCGTAGGTTTAGAAAGTACAATTCGTAAACCTTGATTCGTAGACTTACTGCATATTCAGGCATATAATTTGAAATCTTTCTTCTCTAGAGTTCAAGTTGAAATTCATTGTTGATCTATGTCGACTGTGGCATGATAGAACACTATTTTGCAGTTATTTTTAATTAGATTTAAAATACTAATCCATTTGAATTTCTGTATGGAAAGTACTCGGAGGAGGTGGGAACTTAGTGAGGCATACAGTAACAGCATTTTAATTAATTTTATAGAGAAGTCACTTTAACTTGAAGGGCAGAGAAGGTCTGTCTCTAACGTCCCCCTTTGTGATCTAGAGGAGAGAATTCACAAGGGCTACAACTCACAGAGAAAACGGAAATCCCTTTATGGTCTGGCTCCTCTTCCTAACCCCAAACGGATAAAGGGCTTGTTTTCTCCTGGGTTTGAAAAGCAAGTCAACTTGTGACTCTCCTTTGGATCATGGACTTCTGCTAGTAGGGCTACCACTCTGTACAGAGTTTTGGTGAAGAGAATGTAAAGCAGTTAAAGAAATATCGGTAGTTGGTCCCCTGTCATTCAATTTCAGGTTTCCTTCTGAAGAGAGGTCTCTTAAAGAATTTGTCAAGGCTTCTCTGCTAAGATTATTAGATGGCTAATATTAAGGAAAAAGAGTGACTTTTACCTCAATGGCATTTTAGAAATTGATTAGTTAGAATCCTATTTTGTCAATATTGTTGCCTTCTTAAATCACCAAGGAGCATCGAGAACTACTAATGTGACTGTGTATAAACTATGAAGATGGGACTTATGAATTTGGCAGTGAAGTTGATCCATATAATCTGAGTCTTAAAGGCTTTTTTAGCTTCTTCAATTTGGTTCTGTCAACTAAAATGGCAGGGAGTAGAAGAAGCAGATGCCAGATCATTTCTCCCTTAGAGAAACAGATGACTTGCCCCAAATCTACACACTTGTACTTGAACCTTTCTTGATTGGTGGTCTCACAATTTCAAAATGGTTCATTGTCAAGCTGTGACTATCTGAGAGACAACCTAGATGGTTCTCTAGTCCCTTATACTTTATGAATCTTAATGCATTCCATTCAGTTCAACTGCAGTTCATCAACAGTGGAGCCCCTACTCTGGGCCAAGTACTGTGCCAAGCACTGAGGTACCCATATGAATAACACATAGTTGCTGTCCTCAAGGAGCCAACAGTCTGTGAGGGAGACAGACAACTGAAATGGGCAATTATCGTTTGATACAGAAAGTTCATTAGTGGCATTGTGTGGAAAGCCTGCTAGCACAGCCTGAAGAGAAGCGGATCAGAGAAGAGAATGCTTCCAATGGTTCCAGAATCATTGGCACTTCCCCTGCTTAATCCTTAGAAGTCATCTGACCCATCTGATCCTATATGAAAGGGTAATAGCTGAAAGCCGATGTAGAATTGGTGATTGCCCTGTGCAATAGCCCAGCACCTTGCATCACAGGTAAATACGGAACCAGAATTATAGACTGTTACACTGTTCATTAAAGACAAACTCAGCCAAAATTCTCCACTAATCAAACTCTTAGGTGATCCTACGTGCTCTATACTTAGAGAGCCTCAAATAATTCTGAATGGCAGTTTTATGGAGATTTCCTACAGATTACATCACTGACTTTTTACTGTTTGATCATCATTTCTACTGCTCCCCTCATTAAATGCCAAAATTTTTTCTCCTTTCACAAAATCAAGTCAGTGCAGAGTTATATATACTATTAGCTTTCAACTGAATGTCCATGAGCAGGAAAACATAAAAGCCATGTCATAAGGCAATGAAGAGCTAAAATCTTTCTCCTTTAGTTCTTAAGAGTAAATACTAAGTGCTTTACAAAATAACTCTGTTTGGTAATTATAAATATGCCCATTTTAGAGAGGAAGAATCTGGTCTCAGAAAGGTAAACCTTGACCAAAGTCATCAGCAGGTCATACAACAGTGCTCTAGTTCTTTATCGATGCTTTTAACGACTGTGCTATGTAGGTTATACAAAATAGCCATACCAAACTTGTAAAACTACTATGTTGGTATATGCTTCCCAGAGTCCTTCTTAGCCTTATCATTTTTTAGGATTTAAATAATAGTAGAATGACATGTCAAAATACTAAAGAAACTGAAATCCCTATAGTAACACAGTGTGACCTGACATAGACCTCTGACAGAACTTCACCGAAGGTGCTAGCTATCAATTATCACTCACTTCTACCCTCAGTGTGGAACAATAGCAATAAAATTGAAATCTCCAGCATTGGCACACTTTCCAGTGATTGGGCAACATCTCTCCGTATGGTTTTCTTTGTGAGCCCGAGTCATGGCCCCAAAGGACAGCATGAGTGTTGATTCATTCATGTATTTAGCAAATACCAGGGTTGGCCAAAAAGTTCGTTTGGGTTTTTCCAAAAGATGTTACAGAAAAACCCGAACGAACTTTTGCCAACCCAACACTCATTCAGGAACTACTGGGCATGTGATTGCACCAATGAACAGATGGTCTGCCTTCATGAGCCTACAGTCTAGTAGAGAAGACAGATATGAATAACAAGTATATAAACAACAGTGTTTCAATGGCAAAGTACATACAACTGTGGTTGGTCTGAGCTTCTCTGGAAAAGTAACATAAAAGTAGAGATTTCAGGAATGAGTGGGAGTTAGGTAGTTGAAGATGGGGATAGGAAAAGGTAGAAACTCTGTTGAGAAAACTGGACATTTGAAGACTCCAAGGAGAGAAAAATGATGATATAACTAGATGTAACTTAGTCTAGAATAAGTCTGGGATGGCTGGAACTAAGACATCCAACTAAGAAAGACTGGAGAGATAAAAAATAATAATGATAATAGCTGATATTCATCTGGAACTATTATGCATTATTTTTAGTATATTACAATGTACAATCTCATATAATATGCATAAAAACCCTAAGAGGGAGATATTATTATTATTATCCCAATTTTACAGATGCAATAACTTGGTCATGGTTAAACAGTAGGTAAGGGCGTAAGTGGTAGAACTTTGAACCTCAGGGTTTTGATTCCAGAGCTCACAGCCTTAACCAGTAATCTCTGCCACCTTTGGACTATGATGAACCTTTTAGGGCATAAGAATTTTAGTCTTTATCTTATAGGCCAGGATTCTCAATGTATGCTCCCTATCCCAGACCCAGCAATCTGTGGCTCCACAAGCCATCCAGGTGATTCTAATGATCAGTAAAGTTTGAGAACCTCTGATATGGGCAGTGAGAACTCCTGCAACATTTTTAAGCAGAGAAGTGACTTAGATGATGTTCCCTGAGAGTTGATCATTCTTATCCACATAACCAAAGGGGAAATCAAACGGTTGGGTCTAATAGTACTCTCTTCAGAGGGAAGGAAGACTCAAGCTTTCTCATTTTCCTCTCTGCACCTGCAAAGTCACATGTCTACTCCCCCTTACTCACAGAGAATGAAGTTAAAAACAAATGCTACTAAAAGTGGCAAGACTAATGGAGCCTTCTATTAGGGAACCTTAACCTGACTGCTGAATTGAGAAAGATAAAAATATCCTTTGTGATCTTATTGCAAGAAAAATGTCACTCATCAGACAGATGTGACTTAGATAAATTTTAATCTATTAGAATTGCTTAGTTTTATGAGCAAAAGGAGTGCACATATAACAGTTATAGATATTTCTCATTCCCTTTGCCCAAACACTTTCTTCACAAGTAATAGCTGCAATAATAATAATTATATATTTTTCCAAAATATATTTCATAGTATTATGAGTTACATAAAATTTTTACTCCTCTAGAAAGGGGTGAAATCATAATATGAATAAAAAATCCAATATACTAGCAGAGGGGGGAAGGAAGAGGGACCTTGCAAGGGAAGGACTCCAACAGCAAAAAGAGAAACACAGATCAATGTTCTAAGCTCTGCCTTCATGTGACTAAACACCACTGCATTTGGCTACAAGTACTCAAACCACTATAACTTAACCAATACCTTCATGTTTAGGTGAATTATCATATGCTTACTAATGATAAGTGAATGGAGATAAATTTATCCATCTTAATTCAAGGAGACTATATTGGAAATTATCACATGATTAAGGAAAATTCCGAATGAGGAGGCAGGTTATGTATTCAGGACAACCAGAGAAAAATCACTTGGCTTTGGGGAAAGAGCACAATTGATCTCCATCATTAATGACAGCATCTCCAAGTAGAGGCCACTCTGACCTGGCACATGCCTCCCAAGGAGGAAGCATGCCAAAGAAGAAGTGAAATGAGGATCACAGAGAACATGCCTACAGAAACAGTCCAGATAACCTGCCTGCTGCTGCACAGGCAGGCTGGAAGGGCACATGGCTTCCTCCTTCTCACAGCTAGGAAATCAACTGGTAGGAGCTGCTGCCAAAAGACTCAACCTTTAACTCAAGAGTTATTAGAGGGCTTCCCTGGTGGCGCAGTGGTTGAGAGTCCGCCTGCCGATGCAGGGGACGCGGGTTCGTGCCCGGGTCCGGGAGGATCCCGCATGCCGCGGAGCGGCTGGGCCCGTGAGCCATGGCCGCTGAGCCTGCGCGTCCGGAGCCTGTGCTCCGCAACGGGAGAGGCCACAACAGTGAGAGGCCCGCGTACACCACCCCCCCCCCCCAAAGAAAAGAGTTATTAGAAATAAACTTTCAACAAATATTTATTGAGTACCTACTATATGCCAAAGAATGTTCTAGATGATTAGGATAACTCAGGAACAAAATAGAAGCAACAGGTGGGAAGCACTGTTCTGGGCCTGACACTAACTACTACATATATTGATGGAATAAATATCAAATGACAATAAGTGCTAAAATGTGTAAAATGTGGATCCCTATTCTGGAGGAGTTTACCATCTTGAATGAGTGGGGGCTGATAAACATAAAAATGGTGACCTACCATGTGAGGTAGCACTCAACGTGTAACAGAATGCCTGACACAGTGATTCAAACATTTGGATGTTGAATACATGGGTTTGTGTCACAGAAGAGACCACTTTGAACTTGGGGTTCATGGAAAGTTTCATAAGGAGCTAAGTCTTCAGTGGGCATCACCACCAAGTTGAGAAAAGCAGAGAAGGGGATTTGGGAAAGAAAGGGAAGGATGGACGCTCTCTGTATAAAATCTTTTCTTGAAAATCATTTACTATCTACATTTATCAATCGAGCATCTGTTGTGTGCTGGGTGTTTTAATACACCCTATGGAGTGTACAAAGAGAAATTTCACCTCAAAAGTTTATGGACTAGTAGGAAAGTTTTAAAAACTTGCATTAGTCACTAAAATACAAAGTAGAACATTTTAAGAGTCATAAATAAGAGAGGTGCTGTTAAGCTCTAAAGGAGAGAGACATTCTTACAGCTGGTTATCAGAGGAGGCCTCACAGAACAGCTGACATTCAATGGGGCCTTCAAGACATGAATACATGAATGAAAAAGTAACTTAACAGCAGAATCAGAAAGAAGCCTGATGAATAAGTGGGAGGGTCCTTTCAAAGGTTATTGCAATAGTCAAGGTAGGGTAGTCTAGGTAAAGATCCCAATATTGATTGATTTTAAAATTATACTTGGCCACGTCTGCTTTCTTGTTCTTCTACCATCTCCTATAAATTATTTTGTTATCATGTTTGAATCACCAAATCATGATACAACATGAAATTTTCTTTATTATTTAACATTTAGCATTTATATCCTATTAGGAGTTTTCTTATTTTAATTTTTGAATCTTTTGATATATTTGAGTCCACCTTCTATCACCAGATTTGATTATTGGTTTCACTAGTGTTTAATATTACTTTTATTATTACAACATGATTTTTTTTTTTCTTTTGCGGTACGCGGGCCTCTCACTGCTGTGGCCTCTCCCGTTGCAGAGCACAGGCTCCAGACGCGCAGGCTCAGCGGCCATGGCTCACGGGCCCAGCCGCTGCACGGCATGTGGGATCTTCCCGGAACCGGGGCACGAACCCATGTCCCCTGCATCGGCAGGCGGACTCTCAACCACTGCGCCACCAGGGAAGCCCTTACAACATGATTTTTAGTGTACATTTCCTTGGTGGTCAATGCTCATTTTTGTTTGTTTTCACCCTGTTTGCTAAAGTCCCCGCATCAACTGCCACTCTGCACCCCTTCCCAGCCTTAGTACATAACATATATATTTCTTTTTTTTTTTTTTCAGGTAAGAGGTGGATTTATTTAGAGAGAAACACACTTTTCTTGTCGACAAATGTGTAGCAGATAGAATAAGGTCTTATTTGACCTCTAATAAACTTCGGTACAACACAAGTATTATACTTGACATTGATGACTCTAACATGTCTATATTAATCAAACCAACAAGCTAAAGCCACCTTCTGCACCAGATACCAGTTTAGTACTGAATATTTTCCAGATGACATGAACCTGAAATTCATTCTGGCCAGATTGTTTTCTATTTCTGAGTATTTATATAAGCACTTTTTTTTTTTAAGCCAATTAAGTAGAGCTCTTTTACAAATTCATTTTTGGCAATACCATACACCTACAACACACATATAGATACATATGAACACACAAACAAACACTGAGGCCTCATAGTTCCCATTCCAGAATTTCAGCCCTGAGTCAGGTACAACATAAACGCCATCATTTACAAGGGGTTGGATTCAAATTGGGCTTCTAACAGATGGAACATATCAAGGTCACCTACCTAGATGGCTAAACCCTTTTTACTACTGTTTACAGATAAGACACTTAAGATTTATATTTATCCTTCACAAGTTCTAAATTTCTTTACCCTCTTTTTTAAAATTTGCATTTAAAAAGAGGGCAGAGATAAGGGTTCCTGAGAAGACCATATAGGACATTTGTAACCCAAAGTTACAAGCAAGTTCCTCCTAGGATGACTTTGTTTCCCCTTTGTTTAGTACTTACAAGCCTCTTAAGATAAATAGGGAAGGTTTTGGGGGTGATAAAAGGATTGGTGGGTTTTGGATTATTTTTGGAGTGACACCTCTGGTCCTGTAAAGACTACATTTGTAAAACAAGGACAGTTTTGTTTTCTTTTTCAAAGAATTGAGTGGTTACCTCAATGATACTGAAGGACTGACATACCCATTCACATGTTGGAAAGTCTTACTTTTCTTCTTTTAGCTTAGGGGAGAAGGCATCTTCCAAAATTTTTATCAGGCTCTGACTATCAGCTATGGTCAGTTTAGTCAGACCAGTGGCCTCCTGTTTTGGTAATCTACTTACAAACATTTTTGAGGATCTTCCCTAGGTTTAAGAAATTTGTACCTTATATTTAGACACTATATAACCCTTTTTACTTAACAATCACAGGCTGGATATCTTTGGCCAAGCCCGGAACCTCAATATTCCACATTCCAGGGTCTACTAAACTTCTATTTTAGCTTCAGTTTATCTTTTCCTTTTTGCTAGAACCATTTGGTGATGAGGGTGGTTCCCTTACCCCTCGAGAAACAGAGTGGTGTCTAACTTAGTTAACAAATCTCTTCCCAGTAAAAGGATGGGACAGTCAGGCAGAAAAAGAAAGGAATGTAAAAACAGCTGGCCACTGATCTTGCACAAAAGGGGTTCCAGGAAAGTGTGCCCTTGTCTCTTCCCTGACAACCGCATTACGTATTCCTTATGATTGTTAAGGTTTCCAATCTTTTGGGTTAAGACTGAGAAGACTGCACCAGTGTCTATAAGAAATTCTATCAAGTGGCCCGCCACATCAATGAACACCTGAGGCTCGACATTAGTTATGTAGATGGTATCTTTAGGTAGAACCACCCTTGGCCTTGGGCCCCTTCAGTCTTCTGATTGCAAAACCATCAATGGCCGAGGGGCCCCCATCATTCTCTGGCATCTGGGGCATGCGCCCTTTCAATGCCCTGGCTGTTTGCAAAGGGCATATCAATCACAATCCTCCCTCCAGTGCCCCTTTTGTCCACACAGGGCCTTGTATGGGTACCCGTGGGCCTTGTGGTCTGCCAGGGCCAGATTGGCCCAGAAAAGCTGGCTTCCCCTTTGGTGGTCTCTGAGCAGTCAAAGCCACTGCAATCATTTGGGTCTTTTGCATGTTTCTCTGGGTGTGTTCAGACTTTTTGGCCATATTCCTATTACTGAAAACCAAATAAGCCAATTGGAACAAATCATTCCTTGGAGTCTGAGGACCGCTTTCTCAATTTTGTGCCTGTTGTCTGGGCAGACTGGGCTATGAAATCCATAGCCAGAAGAGCCTGTAACTCGGGGGAGGAGGGATCCACGTTCATTCGGGATCCATGGCCCCGTAGGGTGGATCAGTTAAAATGTCCTCTGTGTCCTCCTAGAGTTATCCCTCCTAGCTACGCACGCCTTAAATTCCTTTTGGTTTCCATCGCCTAGATACAAGGCCATGAAAATTTGAACATGGGGTACTTCACTCCATTTTAAATTTCCTAACTCATATTGTGGACAAACCTGATTACATAACCTACTAAGTTTTTTCCTTTATATTCCTGTTGTCCAAATCTTTCCCAATCTTGGAGTACATGGCCGAGAGGGGTATTGCTTGGGATTGATGCAGCCTAATCCATTTCATCCAAACCTGAGGTGACATCTCTAAATCCTGAGCTATCCAAAATTCCACTTTTAAGTCAAAATCCAACGCGCAATTTGGTCAAGATTTGCACTTACAATTTTAGATGTTATCCCTTCCAAGGTAGTCTCCCAACCAGGTGTTAGTGCCCCAAAAGTCACAAAGAAACAGAAGATATCCCTAATGGTGTTGATGATGAGTGGGAGTTGGTCTAGCTATAAGTTGGGAATAAAGGGTCAGCATTTGAAAGGGTCAGCATTTGTAAGGGTCAGAGGGAGGGGAGTAAAGCAATAAAAAGTACATCTTGGTGGTCACACAGGTTTTCTGGGGTTAACAGAAGAAAGAAAGAAAGAAATAGAGCAGGAATGAACAAGAATGCAAGAATGTAGGAGAAAAACCCCAGAATCAGTAAGAGTATAGAGATTAACGATTCTGTCCTGGACCTGCTGTTGGATGTGTGTAAGTATATGGGGTTGACCCACCGGTCAAAAAATGAGCAGACATCAGCAGTGTCCTCCCCAGTATGCCTGGCTCGTGGCGTGCCAGGGGCCTCTTTAGAACCAAGACCTAACTCTCAACATTTTCTTACCTTATCACTGTCCCTTCGTGGTTGCCAGCTGAAACCGTGCACCTCAGACTGGGACTTGAACCCACGTGTCAGGACTCAAACCCAGACAAAACCCAGATTGGGACTTCAACCCATGCAGCCAGGACTCAAACCCTGCCAAAACCCACGGTCTTCCAACTGAGATCACACACCTGGTTTCAGGACTTAATGAAGCTCAGGTTGTTGATGTCTCTTCACAGAAAGAATTCAGTAAGAGACAAAGTGATAGGTAAGAAGTGGATTTATTTAGAAAGAAACACACTCCACAGACAGAGTGTGGGCCATCTCAGAAGGTGAGAAAGGCCTAACATATATATTTCTAATGATTTATTTTATACCTGTACTGTATGTGGCAAATTACTGTGTTGATATCAGAATTGAAAAACACTGAAATATGAAACTCTACTAGAACTGTATTTCAACCATCCCGTGTTCTGTCTCTGACAGCAAAAGTGAAGGCAAGTATATGAAGTGCCTGATTTCTCTCTCTGAGGTCAACTTTAGGAGGTTAAGGAAGTATCTGAAATAGTATAGTTTTTCACAATACATTTTCTCTATGAAGGAGTCTGAGTATGTGCTACATGAATAGTGGCTTGAGGCTGACCCTGGCCATGTGTGAAGGCAGCGATTATTTGGCAGTGCACTAAAACCTTCACTAGTGTGAGAATAAATGATGTCCCCATCTGTATATGTCCACAGTGGCAGGACGTCTGACACTCAGAGCCAAAGGGGGAGGGATTGAGTCTGGACTGAGCAGAGGTTTGGAGGAGGGGAGAGCAGCTTATTACCGGGGTCCCCTTCTGCCTCCTTATAGGGGCCCCACTATGCACAACAGCCCTAGGAAACCCAAGAGAAGAATGAGCGGAGGAAACAGGGTTCTCCACTCCTTTCTATCCATCTACTCTGTGCCAGGAACATAGTATAAGTTTAACTTCTGCCATGAACCTTGACTGCTTGAAGTTTATTATATAGTGGCAGTGACAAACATGAAATGAATCATTATATGATTTATTACATCACTGCCACTGTGACGAAAGCTACAAGGTGAGGGTGCAGAGTGCTTTCAGGGAGGATGACCAGAGCAATGTGCTGTAGCAACACCCATCACCAGAAAAGAAGAAAATAGAGCCAATTTTGTTTAAAGCATAACAATTGCTATCAGAATAAATCATAAAATTTTATTTTCTCAGAGCAACAGTGGTATAGGTGATATCACAACAATGGCAAGGAATTTAGAAAACTTTGGCTACATGATAAATCATACACTGAACTAGGCATAAAATTTTTTTATTGTAAAGATGACAAGGAATCCCTGGAATCTCCCCCCACTAACCACCATCTTTTAATAATATACATTATTCCTCACAAAAAGAAGGAAATCGCATTTGCGGTCTTATGCACCTGTGTGGCTAGTCAATTATTCACAAAGCATCATGGATCTGATACATAGTTTCTCTACCTAATTCTGTTAGACAGTCAATTTGTAATGCTAAACAAAATGTGCACAGGAACCTTAAATATGGCATCACAGATATTCTCTGAGCATCCATTTATTTGTTTACTGAGGGATATTTAGAAAAATCAGATGTGGACACACATCCTCTTAGTACATGTTCATCTGTCATCTGGAATTGCCAATAAATATATTGTTTAAAGAGCAGTGGTTAAGAATAGAGACCCTGATAATGAAAGAATCTAGCAGTAGATCATGTAAATGATTACAGAGCTGTACAAAGATGACTACCAGACCAGCCACAAAAAGTATAACAGGAACAACTCTTGATTATTTGTTAATCCTTTAGGCAAGTGGTTCTCAAAATTTAGGGGGCATAAGAATTGCTGGATGAACCTATTAAAATACAGATCAGAGACTCTGATTAGAGATTCTAACCATGTAATACAGGGGGAAACTCCAGAATCTGCTTCTTTAACAAGCATCCCAGATAACCCAAATGCTACTCTTAGACAGTATTTTGACAAACAAAATTTTGAACACTCTTCAAGTTATCATCATCAAGGATCCTCCCCCTCTCTTGACTCCAGCTGTCCTGGACTACCTTTGGTTCCTAGAACAAACTCTGATCTGTCTCTCCCAGGACTTTTATATAAACAGTCCCCTTTCTAGGAATGATTTTCCCATACTTCTTGGGCCAACTCCAACTTCTTCTTCAAGTGTAAACTGCATCTCCCCAGGGGAATCCCCTGTCTCTGCAGACTAGGTTAGCAACTCTGGCCATACACTCCAATGTGCCCTTTACCTCTCCTTTTCAAACATGTACTACTCCTGTTCAGTGTCTGTCTCTTCCCACTTGCCCCCAACTCCAAATCATGAGCTCCATGGAAGAAGACATCATGTTTGCCTCGGTCACCATTACATACCCAACACTTCTTACGGTGCTGGGCAGAGTCGCCACTCAGCATGATTTAATAAATGAAAAAATGGATGAATGTTAGTATGCAAATCTCCTCATGAGAGGCAATACTACCTGCAATTCCTCATTTATCTGTCATTTAGATCCATTTTTAAGAATAGGGTTTAGGGCTTCCCTGGTGACGCAGTGGTTGAGAGTCCGCCTGCCGATGCAGGGGACACGGGTTCGTGCCCTGTCCGGGAAGATCCCACATGCCACGGAGTGGCTGGGCCCGTGAGCCATGGCCGCTGAGCCTGCACGTCCGGAGCCTGTGCTCTGCAACGGGAGAGGCCACAACAGTGAGAGGCCCGTGTACCGCAAAAAAAAAAAAAAAAAAAAAAAAAAAAGAATAGGGTTTAACAGGGAAGAAGATAAGGATATTTATTTGGGGGAAGAAACGGGAGAATGTGAGGTTAAAAATAGCCCATGCTTCAACTTGCTCTATAACTGGCTTGAGATAAAATGCTACAGCCCATGTTGACCTGGGGAATAAAAAATGCTTCATGCACTGCTCATTTATGATCTGCAGATCATACATTGACTGCTACTTATCCTTATCAGCACAAGTTCTTACTGTTAAGAGTTATTAAACACCAACCATGTCAAGGGATTGGGAGAGGCTCATGGAAATTATCCCTGAAGATCTTGGGAGAAAAAAATGTGATGGTTAATTACAGATTATTAGATTTTGATACATTCAATTATGGCATGATCTCTCAGAATAACAACAAAAAAAATTGAGAAAAATTATTTTCAATTGATCTTTATTCATGAAGTCAACCAATGTACATTAAATAAGCCCCTACTGAGTGCTAGACAAAATGAATAAAACAAAGGCCCTGTACCCAAAAGGTTTTTAATCTGGTTGGTGATTGTATCAGGTTTTTTCTAAAAACACCTGGGCAACAAACAATGACAGATCTCAATATTACACAACAATAAACATCTGTTCTGTATCTGCAAGGTTCAGTTTATCTACACTGGGTTCACTCATGCATCTGAATGTAACCTGGGGGTGAGCTAAACCAGGCTGGTTTTAGCTGGGTCAACTTGGTTCTGCTTCATATGGCTTTCACCCTCATTCTGGGACCAGCCACCTAGTCTGGGCCTGAGATTTCATGGTTCATAAACCTAGTCTTAAAAGTGCTTCTTCAAGTCTCTGCTTGCATCACATTTACTGATACCCTATTGGCCTAAGCTAGTCACATGCCTGAACTTAGAATCAAGAGGCAGTGAAAATACTTTACTTCTTGATAGGAAAACTTCAAAACCACATAGCATAGGGTGTGGATACAAGGAGGGGAGGAAGAATCAGGGTAAGTAATGCAATCTATTATAGTAATATAAAAAAGGAAACAGAAGATTAGGATCCAGTAACAAACTTTGAGGAGTGCCAGGATCGAGCAAATCAAATTTATTCCTTTGTTTTTGCACTCTGTTTTTAGTACAACTCTGGTGACTTATTTTAAAACCTCAGCAGCAAGTCAATATGTTTGCTTAAGCTTTTCTAGTTAGTCAAATTTAAGATTTATCTGAAGGATCAAGAGCTCTCCATAAGCCCTTGTATCTAAAGTTTGCCCAACATTAGAAAAACATCAAGTAGCAAGAGTTTTAATACCATGGTATAATTGCTACGGAATAAAAGTGCCTTAACGCTATTTGAAAGCTACTAGGTATTAGGATACCACAAGGAGGATGCTCTGAATTGTGTTTCCATTCTTTATTAAGATGCTTTGGGTAATTAGCAGTGTTTCTATCAGAATAAATAGTAATTTGGAATTCATCCTAATTAAAAGCCCAAATGAAAAAGAAGCATTAGTGGTGAGTAGAATATTAAAAGAGTCAAACTTCTCTAGGGTGGATATGTTTGTGCAAGTCAGTGCAATTTAAATCAAATCTATAGAATCCATGTGGAGTAAAGCAGAATAAATAGAGAGGAAATTTGTGGGAGGAGGAGCCAACAACACAAACAGACATCTAGCCAGAAGGGAAATTCATTTCCAGTTTTCCAAAAACTCTAAAAATCAAACTAAGTTCTGTATATATTATCATGAAATCTGCTTTGGCATCTTAAAAAATAAAAAAGCAAATACATGTTTTGAAAAAGTCATTATTCATTTTTTTGTTACTTAGTATCTTATACTTCTGATAAAGATGGATGCTACAAAGTGGAAAGTGTAACTTAATAAGATATTACAATACTAAAACTATGGATACCCCCTTCTATAGGGAAGGCTGTGAAAGCATATCTGATATAACTTACCATGAGTATTCAAGAGACGGGACCCCACCACATCACCTGGATCTAATTTGTTACTATGCTTCCAGCACCATTTGCTTCAGTGTCCACTGGTCATACAGCAATGATTTGGCATGCCCAAACAGAGTCACACTGAATCTAGATAATGATAACTGGTCTGGGACGTTCAAAATTAGTTACTTATAATGTCTATGAGAGAGTCAAACATGACAGTTCTGGTCTATGCCTACTATAGAAGCAAATAGTTGTTGGCTCGGGATAATAGAAGTGTAGATATTAAGACCTTATAAGCTCCTACAAAACAGGGAAGATTCTGGTGTAGTGGGAAGAGCTATGACCTGCAAAAAATGAACCTCTTAGGCAGAAATACTGATCTCTAGCATTACCTCATACCGTATGCAAAACACCTAAAATTATAAAACTTCTAGGAGAAAGTGCAAGAGAAAATCTTTGTGACCTCTGGTTAATCAAAGATTTCTTAGATAGGACAGTAATAAACTGGACTTCACCAAAATTAAAAACTACTCTTCAAAAGACACCATTAGGAAGACAAGCCAATGTCTGTTAGCAAAACACACACCTCTTAAAGTAAATGATTCAGCATATATAAAGAATTCTTACAACTCAATAAAAAGAGAAATACCACATTCTTTAAAAAAAATTACAAAAGATTTGAACAGATACTTTATAAAAGAAGAAATGCAGGTGGCAAAATAAGCACATGTAAAATTTCTCAACATCATTAGTTACTAGCTAAAAGCAGAATATACTTTTATGTTACTGTACATCTACTATATTAGCTAACATTTAAAAAAACTGAAAACGCCAAGTGTTGGCAAGGAGGCAGCACAACTAAAACACTCATACACTGCTAGTGGGACTGCAAGATGGTACAATAACTTTGGAAAACAGTTCAGCAGTTTCCTGTAGAAGTCAACATATACCTAACAAATGATGCAGAAATTTCACTTCTAGATGTTTACTCAAAAGAAAAAAAATCTGTCTATACAAAGACCTGTATAAGAATGCTACAGAATCTTTTTTTAATAATAGGCAAAAACTAGAAATAACCCACATGTCTATTAATTGGTAAAGAGATAAACAAATTGTGGTATATCTATAAAAGGTAATAATATTCAGCACCAACACAAACTACCTCTATCTGCACCAATACAAAAGACTAGATACTTTAGTATTTCATTTATATAAGAATCTTAAAAAGGCAAACTATAGAGAAAAAGAAGAGATCAGATATTGTCACTGATTGGGAGGGTTGAGGGGATTAACTACAAAGGGCCATGAGAAAACATTTTGGGAACATGGAAGTCTTCTGTATCTCGATTGTGGTGGTGTTTACACAACTATTTACATTTACCAAAACTTATCAAACTGTAGAACTAAACATGAGAATTTGACTCTACATAAATTATATCTCAATAAATCTGGCCTTTAAAAAAAGGAAGAAACAAACAAACAATAGTAGCTTAAACCAGGGTCATAAGAGAGGAAATGAAGAGGAGAGGAAGGGTGGATGGGAGGCTGACCAAAATGGTGATACAGGTAAAAGGATACAAACTCAATTATACAATGAAAAAGGCCTGAGGATCTAATGTGTACAACTTAAACGTTCACACCAAAAAGAGGAGGGTAAATATGTGAGGTGATAAATGTGGTTAATTAACTAAATGGGAGGAATCTTTTCACAATGTGTACGTATATCAAATCATCATGATGTACAGTTTAAATATCTTCCCATTTGCCAACTATACCCCAATAAAGCTGGGAAAAGAGTAACTGAAATTAAATAGGATAATATTTGTAAAGAATTTAACACAGTACCTGACAGACAGTATGGACTTAATAAATGTCAGCGCTCATCATTTTTAGCTTGCCTAGGTTAAAGTCTGTGGAGCAAACAAAGTCAAGTATGAATAATACCAAAGAACTATCTACAAATAGTGTTAGGGAAGCTTAGTTTTATCTCCAGACATTAGCATAGTTTTTGCTTTCTTTTTAACAAAGCTTTGTAGAAGAACATATAAAATGTCTATGGTTAATTAACTCCTCCAGTACATCTTCACTGAGTGCCAGACACCATGCTACACCATAATCTAATGGTAAATAAGATACCATTTCCACTCTCAACAATTAACTTGTAACATAGCAAGTAAGACTTATAAGTAAACACGCAATGACAATAAAGGGGAACCTGCTATAATACAACAACTGACCCCTCCCACTAGAGACTTACGAATAGAAGTCAAGAAAAAATTTATTATGGAAATTCTAAGTAAACTGAGGTAGGAAATTATGTAAACCTGGTAGGACTTATGAATACAGTGCAAAGGACAGGTAATAGTAGGTTGTGGGAAGATGGGAGGGAAGAACATTTTATGCAAAAGGCAGAGTTTGCTTGAAAACCCAGACACAAACGTTGCCACAGTGCATTCCCGGTATTACTACAGTTGAGGAAGGAAGATGTGTGCTGGAGCACACAGAACTGCAAGGTGAGGGTGGAGAGGAAAACAGGGTCCAGGTTAGGTTGGGCTCGGCAAAGCATCCTAAGGATTTTGAACTTTATCCTTAAGATTATGGGAAACCATTGAAGTATTTCAAACTAGGAATGATCCATTCTGATTTGTGCTTCAGAAAATTACACTGGCTTCAATTTGGAGGACTGAAGAAAGTGGGGATCAAAATAATGGAAAGACCTATTAGAGGCAGTGCAGTGGGAATGGAGAAAAGTGAAGGATTCAACAAACTCTTGTAAAAGTATAAAATTCGGCGACGGATTGGGCATCAAGGCTGAAAGAGTGGTAATAATCAAGAATGATGCCCACATTTCCTACTTAGGCAACTTGGAGGATGACGATGCCAATTATTAGAGCTAGGAAATACTGGAGAGGGAGCATGATGAAAGGGAAGATGAATATATATAATAATATATATGGTCATAATATAAAAATGCTAGTTGTATGATATATGCAGCTCTTTAAAAAAATAGTTATTAAATCCTGAACTGTAATTCTTATAACGTTAAAAACCTTTAAACTTTTTACTTTATGGATTATTTTCTTCCTAAGTCTATTGGCACATATTTATTGTCAGAAATGGACACTAAGAACACTGGCAGCAAAAACTGCTTATTGCAAAAATGATGGTTAATGACTCATAATTTTCCTTTTTCCTTTTTCCTTTTTGTGCTCAAGAAAGAAATCAGCCACATATCTGAGTATTAGGTGAAATTAAGTTTTACTTCTTGTAAATTGCCCTCTTTCTTCTTTACCCAGCTTTACCCATGACTTTGTTTCCTTTCTACATAGCTATGCAATTATCTGTTTATATTCATATTGATTGTTTTCTGTCACCTAGTGTCATGTCCTTCTACCTTGAGGATAGAGATGATGCTTAGTTATTTCAAAGGATCCAAGCCTTAGAAAATTTTATGAATTATTTGAGTACTTAATCAATATTTGCTAAATGACCAGGGTCCAAATCCTTCAGTCTGAGTGACTAAGGAATCCGAACTTGCTCATCTAATAATCTGACTTCAGAAGTCATTCCATTTTCTTTATACTTTGTTAAATCCTTTAGCACCAATCTATATTATTAGAACAGAGGATGAAGTCTTATTCTAAAAAATCAATCTTTATTTGATCTGTCTGCCCTTGTCCCCTTTATTTTCTTTCTAATTATTTAACCTTAGTCCTTTTAAAACTTTATGAGGAAAGATGATTTATCCTTCAAGATGCTTAGTCACGCAGACGTTAGAACACTTAAGCTATAGTTGTCCAGGGTGTAAATAAATGGGTGCCTTTTTTGAGTGATGAGACCACAACCTATCTTCCCAGTTGCAAAAGCACCACCAAACACATAAACCATAAAAACCAAAATATATGACTTTCCTCAACTGTCACATCTCAGTGGTAAAAAGTTAATATGCTCAGGTGAAGCCACAATATGGTGTTACCAGAACTGTACAAGAATGCTGTAATCAGAACTTGAATTATTTTGGCTTTGGTGATAAATGTGACTTGTGGCATGGTTCAAACTGCTTCATTTTAAATTCCCTACACCTGCATACTTTGCTGGTACCTAAAAGATTCTTGTTTTTTCTTTTTCTTTTCTTTTATTAAATTTATGCTGTCTGATTTAGAAAGTGGTGTTTTGTGATCGGGTTCAGTAAAAGATTTAGTCTATTCATACACACGCTATCTGAAAAAAAATCCATATCCTCTATCTTAGATGAAAGACATAAAAAGCAAAAGGAAGGACACTGAAACTGAGTGTTCGTTCACCTTGAGTCACTTCTGAATGTGGTCCAGCACAGGAAATGGCTGCAGAAGCATCAAGAACATCAGTGTTATCTGAGCAAGTCTTACCTGGCAGCATGGCAGAGTTCTTGACTCATGGAGGAATTCGTTACGGAGTTTGGGGAAAAAAAGGAAATACATTCTAGAACTTCTACCTATCAGTATTTGTCTTAGAGCAGTAAGGTAGTCTAGTAATTAAGAACTAATGGGTAAAATATGTTCAAAAATGTCAATGAACACCTGCTTGTTTGGAAGCATCTCTTTTCAATATCATATACTTTTATAACTTATATGCCTCTGAATCAAAAACCATCAAGCATCACTTGACTATATTATAACAATTATGAACATGGTCAATTGGTATATGTGCTTCTCCCCTAGAGTATGTATGTGCATAAACAGGACCCCTCAGCAAAGTTTAGTTCATGCCTTGAATCTCAAATAATTCAAAACTTGGTCCTATTCCAAGGCCTACAGATCTTCTTTGGTAAAAACTGAGTTGCCTCCAAACATTTCATATATTGGACGTCTTTATAAAATGGGACGTGTCCATTAATACATTTTCTATATTTGAGAAATTGTATATTTTAAACATGTGATTTAAAAGAGCTGGCGAAAAACTGACTCAGAAATAAATTCATTGCCTTTCAGATTTAACAGATGCAGGAGGCCTGTGAAGTGGACCAAGGAGGGACAAAGAACTAGCTCATGGGTGGGAACTGCCTATGAGTAAGAAGGGCATGAGAGACATGTTCCTTTGTGAAATAAATTAGGTGTTTACCTACCTCTCATTTGGCTCTCTATGAAATAGAGAACCTGCATCAATTACTTTCCCATATCATCCATTATCCTCTGATAAAAATAATTCAGGTTTCTGAAAATATAAAGTTCTGAAATGGTTCCGTGCCCAGGAAAATGAACTCTTTAGTACTGAAGTGAGCATGGAATAGATAGAAACACTTCTTTCTTGATGATTATAGGGACTGTGGGCTGATTGACAGTGTACCATGTGGAATAAAAGAATTCTTTGATTGTGATATCTACATATGCTAAACAGCTAATGCAAAAAGAATGAACTTTTGGATAAGTTGTTATAAGAGTAAACAAGATGATGTGTGTGTGGAAAAAGAAAAGAGTAAACGATGAGAAAGAGCAAAAAGAAGGAGAAAATAAAAATCACAAATTAGAGCAGCTGTGCAATCTGAGGGACTCGGGAACTACTTTGGGTCAACACCAATTCAACATCTCTTTAAGG
This sequence comes from Delphinus delphis, assembly GCF_949987515.2. Taxonomy (NCBI): domain Eukaryota; kingdom Metazoa; phylum Chordata; class Mammalia; order Artiodactyla; family Delphinidae; genus Delphinus; species Delphinus delphis. Next base: position 51,962,435 of record NC_082689.1, read on the forward strand.
TACAAAGAGCCTCTACTGTGAATGTGACTATGTGCTGACACAGAAGCCTATCCGATAGCCTATGTATAAGTGATAGCGAAGACAAAACAATTAAGACAAACATTTCAGCACACAAAGGGTTATAAAGCACCAGATCTCATAAAGCTTAGCCACTTATTCTCAAGAATTCTGGATAGTCTGCATTTAACTGTATTCCTACTTGAACTGGGTTCAAACATTTTATATATTTGAAACTCTTTGTTCAATTAAAATCATATGCAAAACATAATACCTGAAACAAGTATAAATGAAACTTCTTAGTTTAGGGGTGAGAGGTAAGATTGGTGGCCTGAAGTCCTACCTACTAACAGCCTTTTATTCCTGCCTTGCCTGGGTGCTGGCTCCCCAGGGAAGTTCTGTGGAATCTCTATGGTTCTGAGGATCCACATGACTGAAACATTTAAAAAGAAAAGCATTTTGGTCATACAGATTGGAGATATTTTCTGTTCACATTAGACCTACTGTTTGTCAGCTCCCAGATCCCTGACAAAAAGACAAGATTTGACAAACATCAATATCTAGTTAACATGGCAGATTCAACAAATCTGTTTATCACTGCTCTGTGCCTTAACACTGCTAAAGTAATGGTAAATCAAAACAAATTGTAAGAAGATAGAAAGTTGAAATCTGTAGGCCCTATGAAAGTGAACTGATTTGTGCCACAAAACCCCAGAAAGACTAGAGAATTGGAGACACCAGGTTCTGAAGATGGGAGTCAAAAGAGGGGCTATGACAAGAGGGTTATTTGAGCTAAGCAATTACCCCTCAATTATCTTTCCAGGAAATAAAAGGTTTAATCTCTAGTGAGGCCTCAGACTCAAAGATACCTTCTTGTAAAAGAAAGGCTCTTAGCCCTCTTTCTCTATTTAGCTACCAGAACACTGGAAATGGGTGACTCCACACAGGTCAGAGGCAACAGGAAATGCTAAGATGATGGCTCTGCACCGCTCCTGGAGGGCAGCCAGTCTAGAACAAAACAGAGAACAGAGGGCTACCAGAAAGGCTTCTCCAGGAAGGACACTTCCTTACTAGCTTTACAGTACCTTAAAGAATTGTGTATAAGTGTTAGTACGATAATAATAAACTGTATTAAAAATAAAGAATACTCAGTGCTTGATTACCATTCAACTGGAGAGCAACAAACATAACTTTGGAAAAATAGATCTCTAAAAATCATTTCTTCTTGTTCTGTGCAAAAATAGTTACCTTCTCAATTGTGTCCTGTCTAGATTAATAAAAAATCATTCTGTGTTTTTAATGACTACTTTGGGAAGAGAGAAGTGATATGAACTCTTACAAGGAAAGTTAGGACTAGCAATAGACACCGCTATTGTTATGGATAATTCACCCACAGATAATGCAGATGGTCTTCACCATTCAAATAGAATTCCTCCTTTGATCATGTATTGCCCAAATCGAATTTCTGTACACATTACACCCTTTTAGAGTATAATGTAAAAAAAAAGGAAAAAGAAGAAAGACAAATCATTTTCCTTCATACCCGGTACAAATGGAATTTGCCCTCTTTAAAGTCTAGAGTGGTTACTTACTTTCCGGCAAAACCATCTGTAAAGATTTCCAACTGGAAATGTATTTTGCATGATAACAGGTTGAAGTCATGAATCACTTGGTAACTCATTAGAGTGACTAGCATCAAAGGATCCCTTAGGAGTTTGGGGGAAAGGTAGTTAAGCAATTAATGAAGTTATTTAAAATCCTGCTATGGTTGAGCCTGTTTTGAGGACTGCTGGGGATTAATATTTATTTAATAGATTGTCTGTTTCCATGCCAAAAAAAGAAATGTGACAGAAGTCACCCTAGTCTAAATGTAAAAAAGGTAGCCCATTTGAAGCATATTTTATGGTGGTAGTTGACACCATTATAGTCTGTACCATTATATCACCATACAAAAGTCATCATTCTCAAGCTGAAATTAACATTGCTGTTGTTTTCGATTAGAAGAATTGGCTCTAAATCCAGCAATTCTCTGCAGTGATTTATATTTTAGTAGCTGCCATTTTGCACCAGGAGGGAACATGTCAGAGTATAACCGCTCTCTGATGAGGCATAAGCTATTAAAATTGATATGAGATGGCAGAATGGGAGAATAGCAATGCAGGGGTAAAGTTTTCACGTGAGAACAGTCTGTTATGACTTCATTCCCGAGACTCTCCGCTAATCTTTATGTTTGATTCAGAACCTAGTTCTTTTCATGGAAATGTACAGGATGAGAACCATTTCTTGCATAAAGTACTGAAAATGTATTAGGTGCCAGAAAGATTGTAAGAATATATGATGGCTGAGTTGATTGACAGAATGAAAGCTCCCAAAGACATTTTAGGAATTTCCTTAATTGTATCAAGATTTACTTTCATACGTGATAGCCCCACTTTATCACTAATCTGTTTTAAAGAGTAGTTAGTGATTTCACCCTGAGGTCCAGGACTATGAACTCAGAAAAACTCATAATCTTTGACCATATTATTTAACTTTTAAACTATCTTTATCCCTGAAAAAATCAGAGGCCTCTGAAATCTCTATTTTGGATCTATTTTGCTCACCCTTGAAGCACTTCAAAATAGGCCCACCTTTAGGAGATAATATTGTATGAGTTTAAATTTTGGAGGGCAAGGGCTGCTTCCTCTTCATTTTCATATCCGTGGCACAATACCAGACACCTAAATTCATGAATAAAGTCCCATAAGTGTTAAAGTCTAAGGTAACATTATTAGTAGTATACACAAACATTAAATACCAATAAATAAAGCCTTTGGGGGTTGATTCCTATCTCTGGGTCTTGAAGAAAATGTCTTGTAGGGCTGGGACACTCCCCATACCCTACTTCCAGGATGACTTTTTACTCCAAGTGTTCATGTTTGCTTTCAAGGACTGGTTATTCTCTTGTCTAGTCTCTAAGAGATGGAGTTGCTGCCAAAGGTTGGTAACTGTTTGTATTATACTACCTCCGGTCTGCACATCCCTTTGTCCCATGCAAAACAAATAAAAAATAAAATCAACATAAAATCATCACCTTCTAACTTTGCAGCAATGGCATGGTGGTAGCCATGGTGAGGTGGAATGGTAAGTTTGGAGATGGGAGAGTAGAGTGCTTGTCTCACCAAAGGCATTAGTCAAGTGATTGAGAAGGTAGTGAGACATAGAAACAAAACTTTTGGCAACAGCATCTAAGCATCAGGAAACCAGCTCCAATGCCTACATCATAATAAGGTCAGGATCTTGAAGTGCATAGTTAACCCCTGTGAAATGTCATACATAATAAGTAAGGCAAGTTAGAAAAATAAAGCATGTGAACAAGGGGTCTTAGTTATTATGACTTAATCACAAGAAAGCATTTCAGGCCATAGCATCAATTTACAGCTCGGCATCTAGGAATAATCCAATGCCCAAATGCCAAAATAATGTCACCTGTTAATAAGTTAGCAAACCTATTAGGTTCATCCCATGGCAATCATTTTTCTCACATGTAACATTAAAAACACTGTTTTTACCCCGTTCAAGTAAGAATACAGAAGATGTGGGTGAACCTGTGTATACTATCCCCTTTACCCTACTTCTCATCATCTCATTCCCAATCACCCATTTAAAAATAGATAAACCAAGAACCTCCTGTCATTGTCCTTGGAAGGTATAGTTATTTTGTGCCTGAGTAAAGGCCACTGTATAAAATAATAATAGTATTACTGTATCCAAGAGAGAAGTTCTGAGAGGGATTTTCCCATGCAACAATTCAGAGACCCTCTTCGTCTGTCTGGAGGCTTGGTACTTCTCATCGGTGACTCTACCAATCAAAATAGGACACATTTGGACCTTTCTCCCAGATATTTGAATGTCCAGGTCTCTCACAGGTACATTTTCCTCTTCTCTATGGTTATTCCTCCCCTGATCATAACAGCAACCAGCTATATAACTTAGTCTATTTTGAATACCACCTAGTATGCTTTCCCCATTCTCATTCTCCATATCTAGTCTCCCCGTACAATGCTAGTGTTTCTATAGAAACATCATTTAAGCTTGGAATTTTATCTTTTTGACTCCTTTCTCTTGTCTGACATTTCTAATCACAGTTTCTAAACTATTCACAAGCTTCCATTATCTCTTTCCTTCTGTGATTATAATACTCTTCTAAAGGGCATCCTGGATTCTAGTCCTTCTTCTGCTCCCAACCATCTGTATGTACTCTCAGTATAATCTTTTCAAAATTAATCTCCTGGTTATTTTCCTCTCTGCACACCACAGCAGACAAAACGCATGACGCTGCTTGTCACACCAGTCACACAGAAGGATTGCATTTCCAAGCCACTAGATTGGAACCACATGGCTGTATTCTGGCTCATAGAAACATGAATTGACACAATGCATCACATCTGGTGATGACACATGAGAGCCACTTTCACCTCTCCCACCTCTCTCTTTCCCTTCCTTGATGATCTGGGAAGCCATCAGAGGGCAGCAGCATCAGATTGAGGGAGCCTGGATACCCAGCTGATTGGAGAGAAGAAAGACATGACCACCCCACGGCAGACTTTTCACAAGCAAGAAATAAATGTTCTTATACTAAGTCACTGACTTTTCAGGATTTGCCTGTTGCAGAACTTGAGTTATTTACTTAATATTCTCTGAAACCTTCATTTTATTTCCAGAAAACAACCTGTTACTTAGACAATTAAGGTTCTTCTTGATCTGCTTCTAACCAAGCCAAGTGTGGATGAGATGCCAGACCCTGAGTTTAACATTTTACATATAACCTCTCATTCACCTTTATAACAACCTAATGAGGGAAACTGAGGTTCCAGAAGGTTAAATAATTTACACCAGCTCACACAGCTAACAAAGTGGGTGGGACTAACACCAAAGCCCACGCTCTTTTGACTACCCCTAATTTTTCTATCTCTTTGGCCAGTTGCTCTCCTGGAGATGTTTCAGAAACATGCTCTGTCGTCCAATACAGTTGAGACTGCCTCACATCATACCTTCCTTTAGCTGTGGGTCTAGTTAGAAATAGGGCCTCGGTTGCCTGGGAGTGATTACAAGCACTGAAGAAGTTCCTTCTGATTAGAGGGGCAGCTATTGAGCTGCGCTCATTAAAGAACTGTAGTGCACCACGTAAAGGGAGCCAGGTTTCGTGCCACAGTTTCTGGGGTCACAGCAGGTCTATCAGCAACAAATCTTACTGCTCTGTGAAAGGACGTTATAAACCAAGACACGTGAAGGAGCCTTGAGAAGTTACGCAGCCCTGTGCAAATGTGCAGTGGGTTGTAGATTTACTTTCTCCCTAAGTCTGGGAGTGACATCACCTGGCCACCGAGGCAACAAACATTAGGAGCCTTCCATCCTGACTATCAAACTCATCTCATAATGTTTCCATTAATAGCTGGCAAAGCTCCGCTGAGAGCCGTAATAATCCCAGGGAGCTGTGTGAGCCGTTCTGAAGAACAAGTGTTGGTACAGAAACAAAGCAGAATTGAGAGCTCATCAACAGTCGTGGGCAGACCTAGCTTCTAGGGCAGAAGTGGGCTTCAAGTGCAAAGACTTATATCAGGTTAAAACATCCTATTTTATTTAAACAGAAAGTCTCTGTTGGTAGCCACACAACTTGGACCAGATAGAAGATTTTCTGTGTGTTACTCAGCGTAAGGACATGCAAAAGTTTCCCAATACGATATTCTTATAACTTGGAAAAATTAGCAACTCCTACCATGCAACCCTTGGATCATGTGCTAATGAAGAAGATGCTCTAATAATTAGGCTTAAAGCCCACTGAATGTAACACCTTCCAATTAGCACTCCCCAGCATGAATACTGCCATTATCATTAAACAACAAAGACAAAAATGGGTATCAATCCACATAATATAAAATAATTGATGAAGTTGGAGGGCGTGATTATTTGTGATTACTTTACAGTCATGCACAGAAAGTAGGAGAACCACAGCTAGTGGTTAATCTCTGGCTACCTCTTTGAAGATAATGAAATTGGCTTCCTACTGATGATTATTCATTAACAATTAATTCTTTCTCAGTGATCTGCCTCATTTTCAGCTTCTCACTACAAACATGCAATGGAATAATTACAAGTGGAAATGAAAAAGCAATTAGTGGCAGATAATGCCAACATCTGATTAAAAAACAGTAGAACAGATTAGCAGTTCTATAACTGCAAGTCTGCTGCCTTCAGTAGGGAGGTGTACGTCACCCAGCTATACTGCACTTCAAGCTGTGCTTTCTCTTTTATTGCTTCCCCTCCATCATGGTCTGCCACATTACACGCTCCCTTTTATTCTAGGGGGCATTGGCTTGTTGTAAATACTTTCTACAGACTAAGTAGTATTTGAGATGATTTGTGATCCTCCATGCTGAAATTCTAAAAGGCACTGTCTCATAATATGATGCTAAAACCTGTATTTATATACCTTTCTTTGGGGATCACAGAAAATACCACCATACATTTCTTTACTTTTGTTTCAGCTTAACCCCTGTTTAGTTAAGTGTCTTCAGAAGAAGAGTATCACTAAATCAAAAACAAGCACCTTCTTTAAGCAGTTTGGCTCTTTTCCTACCTGCATCCATGGTTGCCTTGGTCTTATAGGTTGGTTTCTCGCCTTGCAATAATGTGGGACACAAACTGACAGTGGATTTTTACTTAACATTTACTAAGGGTTAAGATCTGGCTGCTGTATAAATAATCCTTCAATAAAAGGCTTATAATTTCACTGTTCTCAGCGTTCCAGCTGGTGTGTCAGCACTTCATATGATGCAGAACTACGCAGGGAGTGTCAAAACCATCAATTCAGGAGGCAAATAAAAGCAATTCTCTTTTAAATAACTTGGTATATGTGTTAATATGAAGGTCTGGTAAGATCTTGTCATTGAATCTGACATGGTAGGAGTGTAGACCAGAGCTGCTTTAGGAAATCAGCTTTTGGAAAAAACTACGTACTTAACTATAAAATTATTCGGTTTTTATTATTTTACCAGATCCACAAAGATCAAAATAATAAAGAAAGAAGGCATAAAATGGAAATAAAGCAAATTCTGATGAGCTGATATTTAGCTGATATGTACCAGTAATGGTGTTCCTTATGACCAGTTAAATATCTGTTAAGACTGGTCATTTCTTGTTCAGTATGGCTGTGGAAGATTTTGGATATCACCCTATAATATAATAAAATGTTATTAAGCATCTTTTATGTACCTTGAACTGTGTAGGTACATTGATATTAGACATAGTATCCTAGCCTTCCACCAGCTCAAAATCTAGTGGGAGAGAAAGACATGTAAATAAGTGGAATAAAATGTGATGATTGCTACATCTGGGGCATTTACAGGGTATGAAAGGGAGTCTGACAAGGTACAAGCAGGAGCAATAGTGACTAGAAAGACTTTGGAAGCAGATAACGCTTGAATTGAATCTTGGAAGGTGTTGTTCTTGCAGGGAACAACAGAGCAAAGGGCATTACAGGAAGTGGGGAATATATGAATCAAGGCACAGAGGTAGGACACAGGCTGGCATGTTTGCAGAATGCTGGTGATTAAGTACAGCCAGCCAGCAGGGGGTCAGGATGGGACCTGCAAAGAGAGAAGCTGGAAAGATAGGTAGCCCCCTCACGGAAGGCTTATATGCTGTGCTAATGATTTCAACTTTAGGAATGGAAAACCCTTCTGTTTCCTCAGGCAGGTATTTATTAAGATAAAATTTTTATGTCTCTACAGAATTCAAAACTCACAAGTCACACACATACGTGATGGAAAGTTCTCTATAAAGCCTAAGTATCTTGACTTGAAACATGGTTGTGTATTTCTTAGAGTAGTAACATAAATTGATTCATAAAGACAATGCACCTTGGAGCTATCTCTTTAGTATCTTTATTCTGGAAAACTAAAATTCTGTCATATCAATGGGAAACTCTCTGAAAAGTAGGAATAGAACTATTATGCCTTTTATAAATTAATCACATACCTTGATTTTGTAAAATGCAAAGTCTAACAAGGTCTCACTAGCTATGTGATCTTAGTGAAAATTATTTAATGTCTGCGTGCCTCAGTTTTCTCACAAGTGGGTTGTATCTGTTAAGGAGCTTAACTAGAGAACAGGATTGATTAATAAACCAGAAACCTTCATCTGCTTATGAAGTCTCTCCAAGATTCATATGCCACAAACCTTCCATTAGGAAGCGTGGTTAAATATAGCAAAGATAGAACCAAATAAAATGAAACATCAGTGATCTTCTTAAGAGAAGATGGATTGCAGGTGAAAGGAAAGAAATACATTTTTGTAAACTCTACTAGGTGCTCACTTACATACCTTGACTTGGAGGGGTGAGAGATGAGGTGAGGGCAGGCCATGGGAGAGACAGGGACCAACAACCTTGAAGAACTTTTCTCTCTGATGTGGATCAACAGCACTGTTAAACTCCCCATCGGAGCTGGAAGAAGAGAAACGCATAACCTTATCAAACTCCAAGTCGGGGGTGTCACGATTTTTCCGGACGTAGATTCTCAGTACTGGGAAGGGTCCAGTTGATATTAGGAACCTCCTTATGAATCGTAAAGTAGCCCCTTATCTGGAGTAGTAAGGCGGGCTCTGAAAGAAATGTTGACCAAACCCTACTTAAAGGTATGCATTCTTTGTCACAAACCAATACTAATCAGAGGTGGTGCGCGTGCACGCGCACACGCGCACGCGCGCGCGCACACACACACACACACAAAAGAAGCCCAATTCTTTTAAAATCAATTTTCTTTGCTCAGTGCTTGCACCTCTTCTCATCTTTAATTTACACTGATCCCTCAAGTGGTTTTAAAGCTCATCTCTATGCTGATGATTTCCAAATTTATAACTACAGTTCTGACCAAATGTGAACTTGATTTGTGGATGCCCCTGCCCACTCAAGCAGCTTTATGTGATGACTAATGAGCATCTCAGAGCATTAGGTTTTAAACTTGACTCGATTCCAGTTCCTCCTCACATCTGTCCTTCTCCCTAAGTTTTCTTCATCAGAGAATGACAACGAAAACCCAGGGCTTGTCCTGGACTCTTCTCTTTATCTTATACTCTAAATCTAATCCATCAACAAATATTGTTTACTTTACCTTGAAAGAGCATAAGAATCTGACGACATCTAATCTCTTCCATCGCTACCACCACTTACAGGCCTCTGCCTATCATCCAAACCTCTGCAATAGGCTTCTACCTGGTCTTCCTGTTCCACTCTTGCCTACCCTCTCCATTGGCAAAGGAATCCTTTAAAACACAAATCTTAATACTTCCCTATTCAAAATCTCACAAGGCTTTGCATCTCAACGTAAAATCCAAATGCCATGACCACCAAGCCTAGTTGTGATTGGGCCCCAGGCTACTTCTCCAGTCTCATTCCCTACCACTCTTCCCATCACTCATTCTCTTGGCTCTCTCAGGGCTCTCTTTGTTGAGGGGATGAGAGACTAAGTTGGTTCAGGGAAGACAATCAAGAATTCCGTTGCAGACACATTGATTTTAATGTACTTGTGACATGTCCTAGGGACGTCAAGAAGGCAGTTTCAGTGTGGATCTGGAGTCCCAGCAGGAAGGTCTGAGACTACAGATATATATTTGCAAGTCATCTGCACATAGCGTCATTTGAAACTCTTGGCATGGATGTCCCAGAGAGAGGAGATAAGGGATCTAGAACCACGGTATATCAAAGTCTGGTAAAGAAATATGACATTATAAAAGAGAATGATAAGCAGCCTCCAAGAGGGAAGGGGAAAATTGGGAGAGTGATTTGGTAGAAGCCCAGGAGGTGAGAAATGCCGTCAGCTGGTATCAACAATTCTCTTTCAGAAAGTTAAGATAGCGAGGAGGAGATGACGCAGTTGCGGGAGAGAGATGTGGGGTCATGGAAAAAATGTTATTTTTATGGGTGAGATTTGAACATACTTAGAAGCTGAGAAATATTATACATTTGAAGGGAAAGTGATAATAAGTAAACATTTTTTTAAAGAGGGAGGGAAATAAATAACATCATTAGTTTGAGAAGGTGGGATGCCTTGGAACCAGAAACACAGCTGACAGCTTAGAAAATAAACATTTAAGGAGTTTTTCAAAAAATATTTGATGGTGGATGTCTAAATACAAATATTATACCTTAAAATTACAAGAGAAAAAAATAAACGAAAGAAATCTCAGGTAATACAGTTAAAGGAAAATAAAACAAACAAAAAACACTGAGAAGCAAATAAAATTAAAAGACAAAAGTACAGAGAGAGAGATAAGGAGTAGGAGAGAGGGTCATTCTAAAAAAAAGACAATAAAAATTATATATAAAATAGATAACTAATAAGGACCTACTGTATAGCACAGGGAACTCTACTCAGTACTCTATAATGGCATGTATGGGAAAAGAATCTAAAAAAGAGTGGATATATGTATTTGTATAACAGATTCACTTTGCTATATACCTGAAACTAACACAACATTGTAAGTCAATTATACTCCAATAAAAATTTTAAAATAAAATAAAACAAAACAAACCACTACCACACACAAAAAAAAGAATAGGATAAATCCATTACTGAAACAGATTTCCAAATATTTGGTCAAAAAATGAAAATCTATATGCTACATACAAAAGATCTATAAGTGACACACATAATAAAACAAAAGAAAGAGTGAATGAAAGGAAAATGTTGGAACATATTTATTATTTATTTATTCATTTAGCAGTTTAACTTGTTTTAAAGATGGCTACAGTCTAAGATGAAAGTATAATTGTTATAACCTTAAATGCTGAATAATTTAGTATCAAAGTATTTTTGAAGCAAAACTAAAAAAGAGAAAAAACAGAAAAGTGATGAGAAACTTTAGCTCTCATTTTTAAAGAAGAGCAGATAAAACTGAATAAGGATGTAAAGGACATGAATAATACCATTACTGAAGTTTATTTAACAGTTATACCATGAGTTCTATACCCTATAAAAAGGGATTCACCATTTCTCAAGTGTCTGGAAAATTTACCACAAAATGGTCATATGTAATAACCCCCTAAAAACCAATACAAATATCCTAAAATAGACATAATATAAGCCATTTTCATAGATCACAGTACAATAAAATTCCATAAGTAACTTTAACTCAACAAACTTTTGGAAGGAGCCATTTGCAGAATGTGTTTTAATAGAATATGTCAAGGATAATGAAAACTGTGGTGCTTACCCACTCACCAGTCATTCTCCCTGGACAAGTATTTATGGAGGTATTTATCAAGCAAATATTAATAATTTTCAGAATATTTTCAGTGACTACTTTCAATGACTTTTTTACAAGGCTATTCAGACTAATATAATAATCTAGCTTACTCCAATCAGGGTATTTGTCCCACAGATTCAAATCTGCAAATATCACATTCATTTTTGATTTCATGTGGAATAATAATAGAAGTTTGTTTACCTTGAAAGAATAAATTTAGTCTATTTAAAGGAGAGAAGACATATCACTGACATGCTGATTTGCAAAGCCAATCTAAATTATGTATATGTTCCTACTCATTGTGTAGATATTATCACCAAAGACATGAAGTTTTTCTCCAAATTACCACAGAAAACAGCAATTGTTTGTAATCAATGCTGATACTTTCTCAAAGCTGAGAAAAAGTAGAGCATTCCATTTGCCTGTCCTTAATGTAACTGACAATCATTATAGCTTCATGAGGTCCTCTCCCTTAAATTTTTAAAAACACCTCTGGAGAGCTTCTAGGATGCACGACGTAGTGAGTAGATCTTATTTCCAGAACAACAGCTTGAACACATGGAACAAGTTGTTCTTTTTGGATACTACTGCCTTAGCACGATCTGTGCATAACCCAATACATCAGTTGCATGTTATTGTTTACCTTGAAGTTATCAATAATTTTAAAGTTTCTTCCGAGTTGTAAGAGTTAATAAAGATTGGCCAAACAACATTTCTCCTTGGGGTCCTTTATCCAAATCATATCTCAAAAACACCAGAAGATCAGCTGACCGGCTAATATCAGGGAATTCATCTTAGAGTCTCCAGGGAGTATTATGGACGTTTTTGTAATCAGGATAATAAATGCAGCCCCATATTTGGACTGTTATCTGTCGTTGTTTGATATATTATTATATTTGACAGAGTTGCTCCACCAGATTCTTTTTTCCCTTGCCTTGTCCCAGAGAGCATCACTTGCACTGTTTGGAAGCCAAACAGTAACGGATGTCTCATCAATAACTTGGGCAACTCTAACTCTGGCAACTCAACCTAACATTGTAAACAAGACTTCCGCAACTTCTGCAATTTCATCTCCTACCACCCTGTGCTGATGTTCCTGTTACTCGTATGTCTTCAACACTTCCCACAGTAGTCCCTGTACATTTCAAAACTGACGTTTGAGACAGAATGCTTTCTTGCCAGAACTTTGAATGTCCCCAAACATGCTATATCTAATGGAAGAATTTACATTCATTTTCAGTCCACTAAAATCCAAATATCAAATAATTTTCACTATATTTGCATGATATATTTTGTTTTCTTTACAGCTAGTGTTTTTTACAACAGTAACAGGTGGTTTCAGGTGGTTTATCAATTTGACCTTCCTACTATTCTGAAAGCATATGACTGATGTCACTGCAAACACCACCGCACCTCTATTTCCATCAGCATCTTCAAGCAATATGCTTTAAAAGACGTATTTATAAAGCCCTGGATCGTGATAGGTTCAAGAAAAAAGGAAATCAAAGAGTGCACAGTCCCAAATGCAGTTTATAATTGATATTTTACAATTCAAAACGATATGTAGGTGCATCAAATGAAAGAACACCATAATTACACAAAAATTCAGTATATGAGAATCCATTTTAGTGACCAAACAAGTTGTATCATGCTAACATCCTAGTAGTTTAACTTCAAAGGGTCTTATTAGGTATGCCTGAGCACCATCACAAGATTCATGTGGCCTATGTAGGTTGCCCCCTGTGCTAACTACGTTAGCCTCACCCCATGTAAAAATACATGCAATCACTGATTTGATTAAAAGTTAAAATTTTAGAATACACATTTAAATAACTACATAAACCATCTTAAATCCCATGGTATGCATATCATACATTTTGAAATACTGTATGTTTAAAAGTATAGATGCTAAAGTCTGATCTTCTGTGATTAAATTTCAGCTCTAACTAGTATGTCATACTAGTAAACTGCAGGAGGACTTCGTGGAGGCACAGTGGTTAAGAATCCGCCTTCCAGTGCAGGGGACACGGGTTCAATCCCTGGTCCAGGAAGATCCCACATGCCGCGGAGCAACTAAGCCCGTGCACCACAACTACTGAGCCTGCGCTCTGGAGCCAGCGAGCCACAACTACTGAGCCCACACGACATAACTACTGAAGCCCGTGTGCCTAGAGCCTGCACTCTGCAACAAGAGAAGCCACCGCAATGAGAAGCCCATGCACTGCAACGAAGAGCAGCCCCCGCTCGCCACAACTAGAGAAAGCCCACACACAGCAACGAAGACTCAATGCAGCCAAAAAAATAAAATAAAATAAAATAAAAATAAGTAAACTGCAGGACTTGGAGCAAGCTATTGATACATAACTTTTCTAATCTTCAGTTCTTTGACCAATAAAAGGAACAATAATAGTATCCTTTTATCATTGAGTTATTGTGAAGGTTAAATGAAATTATCCATGTGTAGTGTCTGGAAGATACTAAATTTTTAATAAATCTTGACTACACGATGATACAAGAACTAGGTTCGTATAGGCTTTTTTGTTGTTGTTGTTAACTAAGAATATTAGGATTTGTATTTGTATATATTTGTATATATTAACTGTAGTCCCTAGGTGATTAAGCAGCAATCACTGCAGAGAACAAAAAACAAGTTAGCCCAGCTGTACTAAAGCGACTTTCAGCTGGAAGAGTTAATGACTAAAGCTGGACTTTCTATGTATTGTCAAAGGTTGTGCACAGTTGCATTTGCATAAATAGTTACACAATTTCTCATGGTCATGCAACCAATAATATTGACAGTTAATATTAAATTGAATACTGGATATACGAGCTGTTTTATAGCTATCACCTAAATGATTTCTTACAACGTCTCTGGGACACCGTGTATCATTACTTTTCTTACTTCAAAAACGAGGAATCTGAGGTGCTGAGAAGTTATATAATTTGCCCATAACCATAGAGCTAGTAACTGGCAGAACCATGATTCAGATAGAGTTCATTCATAATCCCAGGAAATGAGTTTGTGACTTTTGTATTTTGTTGCCACTTAACAGAAACTAAGTCCAGAATTCAGTTGCATAACAATATTTCCTAGGGATAATCTAGTAGAATCACATTTCCAGAATATTGGGAACTTTTGAAAAATTAAATAGCCCACAATTAATAGAGATGAATTTTAGAATAATTGCTTTAAAGTTAATAAATGTATGAATTTTTCTCTGTTGGAAGTTTTATTCACTTTTAAGCACATCTGTTAAATATATTAATGACATATGAGAGAGAGGCTAGAATAATTCTCAGCAATCATTAGGATCATTTTGCTAAGCATTTTGTACTCTGGGTAGAAGTTCTCTCTGCTACAATTACAAGGTTTCTGAAATAGTAAGAGTGCAAAATTCAGAGTGATTAAATCACAACTTTACTCCACCATTAAGAAATTTTATCATAATGGGGTTATACTGTACCTTGAAATATTCCATCATAAATTTTTGATTTTTCTTTCATTTAAAAATGCATGTGGGACTTCCCTGGTGGTCCAGTGGTAAAGAATCTGCCTTCCAATGTAGGGGACACAGGTTCGATCCCTGGTCGGGGAACTGAGATCCCACATACCACAGGGCAACTAAGCTTGCGCGCCACAACTACTGAGCTCGTGCACCTCAACTAGAGAGCCTGCGTGCTGCAAACTACAGAACCCATGTGCTCTGGAACCCACGCACCACAACTACAGAGCCCACGCACCCTGGAGCCTGTGCCACAACTATAGAGAAGCCTGCGTGCCGCAATGAAGAGCCCGCGCGCTGCAACAAAAGATCCCGCATGCCTCAACAAAGATCCCATGTACCTCAAGTAAGACCCGATGCAGCCAAAAATAAATTTTTAAAAATAAATAAATAATAAATAAATCTTTAAAAAAATGCATGTGTTAGTTATTTACTGGACACTGGGGAGATGCAGTGAACAAGGTAGATAGACAGATGCCTGCTCTCAAGAAACTTATATTCTAGCTTGTCAATACAGTCATCTGATCAAAGAATTTCAGTAATTTGGAAAAAAGTAATCATACTGAAGGTAACTTTCTAACAGCTTAAATGTTAATAAAATTTTGAGTCTTATGGTTCAGTTTCTAGTATCTTACAAACAGAAAACAATTATGTAGCTAATACCAAAGAGGTCAGAAAAAAAAATCCAAGATCTTAAGAGTAATTACTTTCTCCCTGAAAATAGGTAGATAATTTTATAAGTCACAATTTAATTTTCCTTCAATTTCCTTTCTCAATCATCAGTGTTTTATCACTACCGCCCAACAGGCAATGGAAGTCAAAATATGGAGCAGAATATTGTGGCAGAAAAGGCAATCAACTAATTATGAAAATTATATAAAAATTGAGAGACTGAATGGAATACAATGATGTATGATAAGAATCATCTTTTAGTGGTGCTTTATAAAGCTAGGGCTTATCCAGAAGGGTACAAAAAATTCTATTAGTAAGTTTACCACAGCCTGTTTATATGACACTGGGAATATCTGGGGCCAGGAAAATCTATTTTGTATTTTGTAAAGACGTAATTGTTGAGCCAGTACTGTTGGCCACATTTAGTTTTCATGGTCATAATACAAAAAGATTTGCAACTTTTATTTGCCCTATTACTGTTTGGAGGACAAACAGTAATATGGATAAGCCCTCTTTATTCTACCAATGATTAAACAAATTTAACTAAGCAAGACTCAAAAAATTTTCTAAATATTTCTTTAATGGAAAATTTCCTGTGCCTTATTATTTGACATTGTTCAAAAAAATAAAAATCCCTACCTAGTTAAGAAAACCTAGTTAAGAAAAGGTTACCTTCTAAAACATTATTGGAAAAAAATTAAGTTCCTTGTATACCTATTAGGCGCCGAGGGTTAAAGCCATCATTCCCACCTTGGATTCGTATTAGAATGCAAAGCTTAAAAAAAAAAAAAAAAAAAAGGGATACTGGCACCCCAGCCCAGAACAAATAATCCAGAGCCTCTTAGTAGGGCCCAGGTGTATTTTAAAGTTTCTCAGGTGATTCTAATGTACATCAAGTGTTGATAACCACCATGCTAGAGAAATAATCCTGAAGGGGAAGGAAGTAAAGTACAATGAAACTTGAACGTATTGTATTAGATCTTTGGTATATAATAGAGATATAATTTGAATAATTTAAAATTTTCTAATAGCTACATTATAAAAAGTTTTAAAAAATGGTGAAATTTAACAATATATTTTATTTAACCCAAATATTATTAATATATTATTTATCAAAATATTATTTCATCATGTAATCAATAAAGTTATTAATAAGATAGCTTACATTCCTTTTTGTACTAAATCTTCAAAATCTGGTGAGTATTTTATATTTACAGTATATTTTAATTTGGAATAGCCATATATTAGGTGCTCAAGAGCTACAAGTGGCTAAGGGCTACCATACTGAGTAATGCAGCTCACACATTGCAGTGTATGATGTATAAAACCCTTACTGTCATTGAAAATATTTACTTTTAATATATTATATATTATTATGTACATTAACAAACAATATAATACTTATCAAAGCATATTTTTAAAGAATTATTTTCTTTAGATAAATTAGGGATGTAGATTCCCTCCCTCTCTCCCTTCTTTCCTTCCTTTCCTTCTTTCTAAATACATATTTCTCTTACAAATGAGTGCACACTGTATATACTTTTATAATTGTTTATATAGTGTAACAGTATAAGATTGGCCGGATTTGTATACTAGTCTCACTACATTCTATCTTGGTCACTAAAGGAAACCTTTCTATATCCCAGTTTGGTTTTTTCAATCTGTAAAATGAGATTAGTAATAGTATATATGTCATAAGGAGAGTAAAAAGATTAAATGAATTCATTCAGTTAATTCTTCAATAAATGATGCGTTGTTATTACTTTAATGGCTTCATAATTTTATTATTATTGCTTTATGTATTATTTTAATACTTCTATGTTATTCCACACTATGGATGTAGCAAAACTTAGTTACCAGTTTTAAAGACACTCGAGTTTTGTTTTGTTTTTTTTTTTCAGTACGCGGACCTCTCACTGTTGTGGCCTCTCCCGTTGCAGAGCACAGGCTCTGTACACGCAGGCTCAGCGGCCATGGCTCACGGGCCCAGCCGCTCTGCGGCATGTGGGATCTTCCCGGACCGGGGCACGAACCCATGTCCCCAGCATCGGCAGGCGGACTCTCAACCACTGCACCACCACGGAAGCCCGACACTCGGGTTTTTAATCATCAGTATTATAAAAATGCTCCAGTGTACATAACATTGTACATGTAGCATTTTAGCCATGAACCTGTACCTGTAGAGGATAAATAGCTAGAAATGGAATTTGTAGAGCAAATTTTACATGCTTTTAAAATTCTAATGTATGTTGCCAAATTGCCCCTCACAGCGGCTCTACCAATTTACTACCTAATAACAATATGCAACAACGTCCATTTTTCCTCTCATAGGATGTTAAGAATTTAAGGTATTTTTTAAATGACATCTGAAATGCATTCTGATTTAAGATATATTTCTGTGCTTGACTGAAGAAAGCATATTTAACTGATTTGAATGAAAGGAGGTCACCAAATAGTTTATTTTAGAAATTTTAAAATGTAGATCTTAGAACTCTTAAAGAATTAAGAAGAGATGTAATATAGGAGAAAAATAAGAAAAGATATCATCTCTTAATTTCTCCCATATTTCTTCTATCTGGAGAGTACTAATATTTCAATGTCTCACAATAATTAACAAGTTAATCTCACAAATTTATCACTTTTAAAAGTTTAATTATGTCTATAGATCATTTTGGATCACTTTACATTCAATTAGGAAATAAAAGTGGTGGATGTGTGGTATTATAATTTAATTTATACATTATGGTTTTATAACTAACTCATATTATTAAAATAACTTGTCTCAAGACTGGACTTTCTGATTACTGATCTGCAAATTTTTACAGACTATGATTATAGAGGACTAATGAGGAAGCTCCTGGGAACCCCTTTTTCCTTATTCTGGTTAGATCTGTAACCCCTGGGTCCTGCAGGGCATGAGTTGTGCCAAAGGAGTGTGCTGTTTAGGGCTCCCCTCTTATCAGCAAAAACAAGAGAAAATAGGATGTCCCAGAAATTTTCTGGCAAGGCCATAGCATACAGTTAAGCAAACTGAATAAATCTGACAATATTATACCTAGGAAGGCAAATTAAAAAAAAAATTATGCTCTAGATAGATTGGAAATATATATATTTTTAAATTTTCCCCACTTGTGGCCACTGAAGCTTTGAACACTTGCTTTCTCTCCTGGCTCTGTTACTCTCAGTAAAGAAAGAGGTTCCTGCTGAAGACAGTGAGAGGTTAAGTGCCCAGAAATATTGCACCAAATCACACTACTGTAAAGGGAGAGAGTCATCTGCAACAACATGGACGAACTTTGAGGGCATTATGCTAAGTGAAATAAGTCAGACAAAGACAAATACTGTATGGTCTCTCCTACATGTGGAATTAAACACAACAACAACAACAACAAAAAAAAACCTCACAGAAACAGAGTTTGGCCTTGTGGTTACCAGAGGCATAGGGTGGGGCAAAGGGGAACTGGAGGAAGGTGGTCAAAAGGCACAAACTCCCAGGTACAAGATAAAGAAGTCCTAGGGATGTAAGGTACAACACGATGACTGTGGCTCACCCTGCTGTCTGACATACAGGAAAGTTGTTAAGAGAGTAATCCTGAGAGTTCTCATCATAAGGAGAATTTTTTTCCCCTTTTCTTCTTTCTTTTCTTTTTATTTTATCTATATGGAAAAATGGATGTTAGCTGAACCTATTGTGGTAATTATTTTACAATTTTTGTATGTATTGAATACATCAAACCATCATGCTGTATGCCTTAAACTTATATAGTGATGTATATCAATTATTTCTCAATAAAACTGGGCAGAGGAGGGAGAAAATCAACTATAAAATAGCTTCACTTAGGAAGCAATTGTTCAGAAGAGATGTCCTCCTGGATGTTTTCCAAATACTGTCTTTAGTGGAAAAATAAAGAGGCAAAAAGTTCAACACTGTGACTGAAAGCCTTCTTTCAGAATCCTCCTTTATTTATGATTAATATTAGCCTTATGAGTTCTTATGAGTTCTTCCTGAATAAGAGTATTAGGTACATAAAGAGGTAGATATCCATTTTTAAATACATATAAATATGGAACAGGTATGTGGGGAAGGGAGAGAGTGCTTAAAAATAAAAGAGATACTATAGGGAAACAATACCTGAAGGGAAGGAAGAGAGAACAGATGACCCTGAAAAACGAAGCATGTTGTTGGTAACAGCTACAAGTCTATAGAGTCTCTAATAATGGATAACGACAAACTACCCACGTCATACGGCTTCCAGGGAGGCATAATCTGTGTGTTCATCTCCACAGTGATATCACTGAACAATATTCTCACTTTTCCTTAATCTCCTCCTCATTGCTTAAGTTGAAGTAAAATGGGGAAAATCTCAATAGACAAACTGTAAAAGGGATACATGTGACAGAGAAGATGTATCATGACAAACTCCATTCAAAAGAATTAAATATCTATTAGACTAGGTATTTTTATATTTTACATTTTAGTCTTAATTGTATCCATATTCTCTAATCCTATATTCATTTCTATAAGTAAAGAATGGGAAAATATACTCTTGCTATGTTCCAAAATTTGATAAAATATTAGTTATGCATTCTTTTCTTTGTCATATTATATACACAGTATGTAAACTTTATTGCCTCTTATAACAAAAGAAAAATCATTATTCTTTAATTTGCCTTTACTCTTAGGTTCTGTGATAGCGGAGTACCACACCTAAAATGACTTTCCACTAGGTAAAATTGTAGCTAAGCTCAAAAATTCTATATGAGAAAATTAACCTGACACAAAAAAGTTTTGTATCTGTCTACCTATGTGAAACTAAATACCTAAATCAGGAAACACGGAGAATGTGTTTTATAGTTGGTGTAAATCAAAAGCATGCTCAACACTGAACAAAACAAATCCCCGAACTGTGCTATTTTAGGAAATTTTTCTATAAGCAAATACCTCATCTATGCATTGATATTGCATTTCTACACTGTGCTGTCAAATACCAATTCTCATAACTGACATCACTAAAGTGTTCTGTCTCTCGTGTAAGTTCACTGGTCCTTTATCACAATCAGACATCTCTATGCTATGTCTTATAATCAGCAAAAGAAAAGTCAATGAAGCCAAAGAGAGTTTTTTTTTTTAAGTGAAAGTTGCTCCTGTGCATTAAAATTCAGGAGATTCCAAAGCACATTAGAAAGGAGAAAAGTATAGAAGAATCTGAACACTGATAGCAAAGAACTTGCCCTCCTACTAGACAAAATAATGTTGAGGTAGTTATTTTGTATTTAATTTGACTGTAATCATCAGTTCAAATAGAGAAACTTAACCACTCTGGTAATACTTTCAATAAGGTAAAGAAAAAACAAATATTGAAAATCACAGTGTGAGAAAGAACCCAAAACATGCATTCGTGTGTTTGCATCTCTGAATTTTCAGCAGTTAAGTACCGATTTCAAAGGTTGTGGCACAGAGCATGGAGCAGGTGTAATGCTGATGACAGCTGCCATCTCCTTTTTCAGAGCCTGCTGGTGGTATCACTTTTGTCTTCGCATATCCCATACTCAATTTCCTCATTTATAAAGAGAGGGTATTTGATTGGGTAGTTTCTAGAATCTTCTCCAGCTCTCATGTTCTTAACTCTACACAACAACCTTTTGGAGGCAGCGTCAGTGTGGGAGGAGAGTTCAGTAGAGGGAAGTACACCTCTGCTGACCATTTACTTACATTAGCTCATTCTATCCCCCAAACCACACTTCCACAATACAATCCTTCTCTTTCTGCCAGATAAAGAGTTGGTGCTGAGAAGCTGAGCAGCTGTCATCACACAGCTAAAGGGAACAGGAAAGTTGAAAGTCAAATCAGTGATCTATGGCCCTAAGCCCTAGCTCTTTCCACATCAGCATGCTGCTTAACATTTTATTTGACTTTGCCCCAAACTGTCTGGGAAGACCTGATTTGAACAATCTTTAGATTAACAGAAACTCCTTTTCAAAATTCTAATGTTCTCCTTCTGTTGCTGTTGAGCCTTCCATCTGATGTTTTGCTCTTCTGAGACCAGTGTTTATGTAAACCATTGACTGTGTATGTTTTCTCAAAGATAAACTGCTCTGTGAGAAGAGCTGAAAATATTACTTTAAGAAAGCTATAGTTTTCTTAAAGCAGGTGAATAAATATGTTTATACCTGCTTTTGTTTTTTATTCACTATTACATAAAAACCATACTCTGAGGTTCCTGCAAATTAGAGTGAATTTTGCAAGCCTGTATGATTAAGGTTAAGCTAGCTTCTGTCTAGCAAAGAGAAAAGACACAGCAAGAAGCACGCATTATAGCTGCAATTCTCCTCCCTGACTGTGCACTGTGATGGAGCTGAACATCGGGGTGCACCCAGCTCTCCTGCTAAGTATTTGTCATAGAATTAATATAGATTGGAAAAATAAAAATCAGTCAGCCCTCAGGCACCATGTTAGACGCTAGTGTAAACTAAACAGACGTGAAGCTGTCCTCAAAGAGCTTAGACTATAAAGCTTGATCATTCAGTAGAGTTTCCACTAGCCTCATGTGGCCATTTAATTATAAATTAATTAAAAGTAAACAGAATTTTAAAATAAGCCCCATGGTTGCACTAGCCATATTTCAAGGGTCCAGTAGCCACCTTATTGGACAGTCCAGATTTTAGACCATTTCTACCAATACCTAAAGATATGATGAACAGTCCTAGTGTAGAGTGAAATCGACATCTAGGAGCATGGAATGGAATCAAGGTACATCTGCCAGACAGCAACTCTAAGCAGTGCCGTAGAAATGGCAGATTTTCAGGTTGGGCAGGAGACTTGGAAATAGATGTAAATATACAGATATGCACATACACGCTGAAGTTCTATTTGTACCTGGGTCTTTTTCTATAATATAGAAATATTTCTACAATATCCAGTCATTCCACTGGCCCATCTCTTTATTATATGCCAGTACCACACTTTTCAATTACAGACAACTTATAGTAAGTTTTAACATCTGTTAGAGCTAGTCCCCATTTATATTTTTCTCTTTGTCTATTTCTTTGTCTTTGTGCTTATTTCTTTATTTCTTTTTTTAATTGAAATTTGATTGACATAAAACATTGTATTAGTTTTAGGTGTATAACATAATGATTTGACATATGTATACACTGCAAAACAATTACCGCAATAAGTTTAGTTAACATCCATCACCACACTCAGTTACATATTTTTTCTTGTGATGAGAACTTTCAAGATCTACTCTCTTAGCAACTTTCAAATATGCAGTACAGTATTAGTTAGCACAGTTAACAACTATAGTCACAATGTTGTACATTACATTGCCAGGATTTATTTACCTTATAAATGGAAGTTTGTACCTTTTGATCCCCTTCACCCATTTCACCCACTTCTGGCAATCACCAATCTGTTCTCTGGATCTATGAGTTCAGTGTTTTTCAGATTCCATATACAAGTGAGATCATATGGTATTTGTCACGCTCTGTTTGACTTATTTCACACAGCATAATGCTCTCAAGGTCCATCTATGTTTTATATATATAACATATATATAGATATACATACATACACTTTATCCATTCATCTGTTTATGACACTGGTTGTTTCCATGTCTTGGCTGTTGTAAATAATATTGCAGCGAACCTGGGGATGTAGATATCTTTTTAAGATGGTGATTTTGTTTCTTTGGGATAAATGCTCAGAAGTGGGAAAGCTGGATCATATGGTAGTTCTATTTTTAATTTTTTGAGGAACTTCCATACTGTTTTCGTAGTGGCTACACCAATTTACATTCCCACCAACAGTTCACAAGGGTCCCTTTTTCTCCACACCCTCATCATCACTTATTTCTTTTCTTTTTGATAATAGCCATTCTGACAGGTGTGAAGTGATAGCTCATTATGGTTTTAATTTGCATTTCATCTAATGACTAATGATACTGAGCACCTTTTTGTGTACCTGTTGGCCATTTGTATGTCTTCTTTGGGAAAATGTCTATCCAGATCTGCCCATTTTTTAAACAGATTGTTTGTTTTTTGCTATGTTAATGAGTTCTTTATATATTTCGAGTTAATGAAGTTCTTTATATATTTTGGATATTAACCCCTTATCAGAGACATGATTTGCAAATATTTTTTCCCACTCAGTATGTTGCCTTTTCATTCTGTTGATCGTTTCCTTTGGTATGCAGAAGGCTTTTAGTTTGATGTAGTCCCACTTGTTTATTTTTGCTTTTGTTGCCTTTTGGTGTCAAATCCAAAAAATCATTGCCAAGACTCATGTAAAGAGCTTACCCACTATGTTTTCTTCTAGGAGTTTTACGGTTTCAGGTCTTATGTTCAAATTTTTAATCGAGTTTGAGTTGATTTTTGTGTATGGTGTAAGAAAATAGTCCATTTCATTTTTTTGCATATGGCTGTCCATATAGCTTTTCTCCTTACTGTTTTCTTTGCTATTCCTGTACATTTATTTTCATGCATGAACTTCAATAACTACTTACCTAGCTTTATAAAAATGTTTGTTGATACTTTTATCATACCTTTCATATTTATATATTTTAAAAATATTTTCCATATTTTAACCTAAATTCTCTTTCAGAGTATCTTCAGTTATAATAACACAGGTTGTATTTTATTTAAAAAGTATAATTTTTGTAATAAATAACAAATCAATAAAACCTACTCATATTATTATGAAATAGTTATTTCAACTTTTTATTTCAAAATTATATAAATAGCATGTAATAAGCCTACTGTGTGTTAAGAACATTACATGCATTCTTACTTGATAAGATTCTCACACATATAAAATACAAATTATTACCTAGTTTACAGATGAGAAGTCTGAGGCATATAGAGATTATGCAACTTTTCCAGGATTTTAAACTAGGTCTACTTAAAATCAAAGCCTGCACATATTGAAAATATGAAACATTGTTTCCTTTAAAAACTAACATTTAGTTAGTCATAGTTTAACATTTAAACTAACTCTAACATTTGTCAGAGTCTAAGGCATATGTAATTCCAAAAAGTGAATGCATTTGGTTTCACTAGTGTTATATCAAGCTGATTAGAGATACAGGGATGATTTTTCTGAAAGTGATTTTAAAAGGTCAGTAACCACTGGAATGAATATGATAGTCCAAAGTAAGATAATATCACACATAAACTCAAGAGAGTTGGGTTCCAGCCTGGTCACTGTTATTGCTTAACCAGGCACATTTTCTTGAGACAGCCCCTTTTTGTAACTCTCCTTCTTCTACTGGACAATGGGATACCATATTCATCTCTCAGAGTCCTTGTGGCAATAAAATGAGCAAACATGAAAATAATACTTGGAAATAATAGAAATTTTTAGGCCAATGATATCTAGAAGCCATTTCAAAAGTTGATGTGGAAAACTAATACAATAGCTTCAGATAAAAAGACAATTTAATCATAGGTCAACTCCTCTCTCCAGATGACTCTGCCTCATGTAATACATTTTGTTCTTTTTATACCAAAGGGGTGCCTAGATGATCATTTAATATGTTTCTAAGCAATCACATTTCTTTAATTTAGAAATAGCAATACTACTATGTACTTCCACGTAGACATTATTCATCAGAAAGTATAACAATTTTAATTACTTTTACGTAGAAAAAGTCTACTAAAAGAATATAGAAGGTCAAATTCTTGCAAAATGTACGTGGCTTTCATTTTCAATATTTCAATACTTCCTATTTTCATTTAGCTTTTTCTCACGAGACTTATGTACTTCTGCTTCTAATATGAACATTTGAAACACTAAGTAAACTTTCAAGAGGATCATTTCTTATTTTGCCCAAACTGCCATATACAGCTCTAGTTTCATTTCTGAGTTGATATAATCAGCTCTGAGGGGGAATTCATACTGAGTAGCTGGGGGAAGGATATTTACTTTCTTCCATAAAATAGAGGTTTTCTGATCCACCATTTATTTTATTTGGAGATTCTCTGAATGATTAATTTCTCTAGATATGCAGCCTTACAAACTCAAGAAGCATGTGACTTGCTTTTTGTTCCCTTTCGGCCCCTTCCATCTTCCTGCCCGGCCATGACATTGCCATTTTCCCAGTACCTTAATTCACTTGATTCAGGTCTTCCTTTCACTATGTCCTTTCCATCTCCGTGGTCCTTATGAGAGAGTAACATCCATTTTATAGATGAGAAATAGAAGGCATATAGAGTCTATGCAACCTGCCCAGGAGATTTAAGTTGGGTCTAAAGTCAAAGCCCATGGATATGAGAAAGCCACATATCTGTCACTTCCATCTCATCCAGGTCACCCCAGTTTAGGATGTCACTACCTTAAAATTAACCTAGTCTAGCCTCAGTGTAGCTCACTTCTGAGCCACTGCTCATCTTTTCATGGCCCTATACACAAATGCCCTCATGCTATCATCCCTCTCCCCTCAGGCCTGACTAAAATATTTTTCTTTGTCTCTCCGACCATTTATACCAGGGATTCCCACCTTGACTGAATATTAGAATCACCTCAGTAGCTTTTTTTTTACAAATGTATTTATTTTATTTATTTATTTTTGGCTGCATTGGGTCTTTGTTGCTGTGCGTGTGCTTTCTCTAGTTGCGGCGAGTGAAGGCTACTCTTCGTTGCAGTGTGAGGGCTTCACGGGCTTCTCTTGTTGCGGAGCACGGGTTCTAGGCGTGCAGGCTTCATTAGTTGTGGCATGCGGGCTCTAGAGCTCAGGCTCAGTAGTTGCGGTGCATGGGCTTAGTTGCTCCACGGTACGTGGGATCTTCCCGGACCAGGGCTCGAATCCGTGTCCCCTGCATTGGCAGGCGGATTCTTAGCCACTGTGCCACCAGGGAAACCCTGTCCTCAGTAGCTTTTAAACCACATATATGTCCGGGCTTCACTTCATACCAGTCAAATAAGATTTTCTTGGGGTGGATACGGGCATTCACTATTTCAGTGTGCAACTAGGGTTGAAAAGAATGTGTGCAAGCTTAAAACTACATATTCTTTAAATACCAGCCTGAGTCCTACTTCCTGAACTATACCAACCCATTAGGCTCTTATGAGTGCCTGAATACCTACTTATAGTTCCTAATATTTCGATTATCATTTAGAATTATTTCAGATTTGAGTGAGTTCTTGAGTACTTACCGAGTGCCTATTACTTGCAAAACCTTATCTTAGGTCTGTCTGTCATACCTGCGATATTCTCTCTTCAACTAACTGAAACAACCTTGAAGACATAAGTTATATCATATTTTTCCTCTAACCAAAGCAGACCTAATACAGTTATAAATGTGTATTAGATCTCAATAAATACTTCTGATGAATACCTCCAGTTTTATATTTTATTCTCTTAACCACCCAGCTTTTCAGTACATATTTCTTAAACTACTAAATACGTGGAAGATACTTTGATAGATTTTTTTAGTTTTAAAGAATAATCTTCACCTTGACTGACTGACTGACTTCTTTTGTGGCTTTCTGTCTTAATGTTTTGAAGTGATTTTTTCTCTTTTCTATATTGGACAATGCACCCTGATACCTTAAATTTATTAGACACTTCTTATACGTCAGACATTCTTCTGAGTTATTTGCACTTATTAATTATTCAATATCCCAGCCTCATGAGATAGCACCTTCACAAGGAGTACCTTCTGAGTGGAGAAATGACTTTGCCAAGGTTACCTAGACCGTAAGAGACAGAGCTGGGACTCTAGCTCAGACAGCCTGGCCTCAGAGCCCACGACTGTGCCCTTAGCAAAGAGACAGTTTTCCAAGAGAGAGTTTTCAAGTAGATGTCTCTTCAGTTCAGGGAACATAGCCACAGTTTCCTTAGATTTATTGGATTATGTGTGCTTACTGACTTACGGGAAGAATTCTAAAATAATTATAAAGCAAAAACTGCCATTACTGGTACTCAAATTGATTCTCACTCAAACGTCATCTATATCATTATAACATTTTGCAGAAAAAAAGTTCTAAGAAGTTCAACAGCCAATAGGAATAGCTTAATTGTTTTAAAGTCTTGTCACATTATATAATTAAATAATATCTTGAATCTCTACAACTGCCCCCAGATGAAGTTTGCATTTTTTAGTGACTGGGAACAAACTTCACATTTCATGATTTTGCTGAAGAGGAAAGAAGCAAAGGTTTCAGTTACTAAATAAACAATCTATTAATGTACATCCTGTCTAAAGAAGCAGAGAATATGAAACCAGAGGATTCTCAAGACTGAAGAAAGGGCAGAAGACTCACAGCTACTTAGAAGAACGTTTGTTCTTCTAGACATTTTTCTATCACCTCCTCTGTATCATTTTTCTCCCTCCCATTTCCCCCTCTTTTCCTTAATTCAGTACCTTTTCTAGTTCTTTCTTCTATGTTTCATTTCTGAATCTCTTTGTAGCTATGAACAAAATTCTCTTAAACATGTACCTTAAGTAAAGACATTACAGAAATTCCTCAAAATAATAAATGTTCTTTTCCTTTCCTCATTTATCTGCCTTTCTTTATCCATCGCATTCTGCCCACCTACTCTCTGTTGTCCATCTTTGCTCCTTGGTAAAGTCTCCATATCTCACTTTCCACGTATATGAAATCACAAAGCAACTCCTTGCAATGAAAAACAATTCTTTATTAGAAACACCTAACTTAGGAGTTAGGAATTAGGTGCGTCTTCCTTGGTGAGAGGTTAATCCTCTTGAAAGCCCAGTATTTTTTACTTAATAAGTTCATTATCAAGCTTCTCACCATATTTAAGCACAAATTAAGAGGAGGTAGTTTTTAAAGTCTGATATTTAGGCAGAATTGAGAATTAAATCAACAGTGAAAGGGAAGAAGACAAGTAATATGAAAACTCTCAGACATGCTTATAAACTATGCATCAAACAGACAGGAACATTTTGACTGAACTGTCTGTAAGGGACTAGGCGTGTCTTCTGGGTCTAATCAATCCTACCCAGAAAATACTAAAGAACTTAATATTGGCAAAGAAAAGTCAGAGTAGCTTCTTCTTGGACCCTATGAACTGCGTGTTTAGGACAACCCTTCCTAAATGTAGCTCGCTTATGGAAACTCATCCTATCCAGAAACCCTGCCAACAGTTTGTTCACCAGGCTTAAGAAAATAGATAGTAAACATCCATGGTAAATAACAAATTAGACATTTCCTACTCTTGCGGTCAAAAGCAGAAGATGTTGATTACTAAGTCACAGGCAAAACAAGTATTCTTACCGTCCTAAATATGTAAGAACTTCCTGGTTAGTGCCTCTGTGTGTGTGTGTGTGTGTGTGTGTGTGTGTGTTTGGTATAACGAATAGTATGGTTATTTTGTCTGAAGTACTCAAGCAGCTTCAAAAGATAAGCCTAAAACTGTCAGAGAGAAATATTTCTACTTCACACATAAAAATGGAAATGCAACTAAAAAGTGAGAACTCTCAGCAAGAACTATATTCATGTATATTTACTTCACAAATATGTATTAGGCACTTAACATGTGATTTGCAAGACACTGTTAGGATCTAAAATCAAGTTATCTTGAGTTCCCCTATTCAGTACTATGAATGGTTAATTAATAAGATTAATAAGTCTTTTGCAACATTAGCTTAATAATCTCTTTTCAGGGTAAAATTATATTCGTATTTTATTTGTTCAGGGAAGTAATAAACTTGCTGTAATATAATGGAAATTTGGAACAGCCTTGCTCACAGCTGTCAAGAGATAGAGAAAAACAGAAATAAATCCATAATTGATCATCTTTTTACTGATAGATTCACATCTCAAACGGGCACTAACACCGTCCTTTAACTACGCTCACGCTGCCAACTGAACACAAACTATGAAACGAGGAAATATCGAGACCTGCTCTTTCCTTACAGACCCCATTTGGTCAACATATCTCAACTGTTTTAACACATGCTCCTCAAGATAAGAAAGCACACCGCGTTACAGAGATATATATACTTCGAATTGTTACAACAGCTTCCAACTGTCACTGTGCTCTCCAAACCACAAACAGTGCCTTCACTCTGCAGGGAGAGCAACGGACCTGTTTTAAGCAATCTTCTCGAGCAATGGTTTCTTTTCTGTTGCCAGTTCCTCTGAGCCTCTGCCTCACACTGAAGGTCAAGGATACCATTAGTGGGCACCTTTGAGGCTTCCCACCCGCTAATTCCCCTGGAATCCCTCTAAGTCATCCATGAGAGGACACTGAGGGGCACACAACTATCCTTTGTGCATTGGGTCCACAAGGAATCTTGTTTCAAAAGAGGTATTTAACTAAGCACGCTAGTACTTGTCAGTTTAAGCCATGGCACTTGCCAAGGTAAATCATACTTAATATTCAGCACGATTTCCATACCTCCAATGAAAGGAGTAAATGGCTCTCTCTCTAGAAATGCACTCCTTCTTTAATGTGCACTGTTGATACTGATGACTAATTTAAAGGTGAAAATAACTAAGATTTTTTAAAATTCCCAAAGTGCACGGTATCGTAACGGACAGAGCACAATCTCCGAGGTCAGGATAACTCCAGTTGGTATTCCATGGAGGAGCTGTGTGACCTTAGACAATTCACCTAATATCTCTGAGACTCAATTTCTTCAGTAAAATGGGGAGAAAAAATACCTATCTCATGCATTTGGTGTGGGGTTTAAGTGAGGTCAAATGTCTGTCATACTGTGAATGCATAGTCAATGTTAGCTCCTTTCTCTCATGTGAAAAAAAAACACTAAGTTCACAAGCTGTATCTTTGAACAACTTTTCTATTATTCTTCAGGGAAATTACCAAATTTAAATTATAATACAAGGAAATAAAATTTCTGAGGCAATCTTTAGGGCTTTTCACTTTCTGAACTAACACATATGATGATTTCAGTGTGTTTGAACAGCAGTTCAAGACACAGGAATAATTTAACTCCAAACAACCACTTAAGTTCTATCATTCAAGGTTCAGTGGTAAAATGAAAAAAAAAAAGTTACATATTAAGTACAGTTATTGTCCCTTAAAACCCTATTTCCTCTTATAGCATAATGAGCCTGCACTTCAAGTCAGAAAAATGTTTTCCCCAAGCTTGTGAAAAAGAACCTAAAACTCATCATCACTACCCAAACAGAAACTATATATTTTTAATTTAAATTCTAGAAGACAGTGAAAAACATCCTGTAGTAATAAAAAGCGGTCCCCAATAGCTTGTCAAAGAAGCTGAAACTGCAATTTGTAAAGAAATTTATATCATTAACGGGGGAACTGATATGACACTCAAATCTCTAGTTCTAGCAGAGACTTCAAAGGATTACAAAAGTCAAACTGACTACAAAACCCAGTTTGTAACCATGGCTAACTGAATACCATGGCAGCTGTGGAATCAGTCAAAGATAACAAAGGGGTCATTTCTGTGTTCCCTAAACAGAAGGGCTGCTGTCTGATGCCAGCTTTCCCTTTACTGCCTGCTGTCAGGGCGCTCTGTAGACATGGCCGAGGAAGAGAGGGCAGGTAAGATGTGGTTCTAACTCTTGGATCTCACACAGAGTGACACTGCGAAGCTGAGGCTCCGGGTCCCTGAGTGTCTTCCCACCAACCTACCAAGGGCTGGGTAACGTTTCCTGTGCCCTTGATGTCTAATTAATATTTGAGCAAATAATGCTCGGACATGACTGCCAGTCCCTTACAAACTGGCAAGTGGACTCTGGAGTAATTTTTTTGTTTTTTTTTTTTTTTTTTTTTTCTGGTATGCGGGCCTCTCACTGTCGTGGCCTCTCCCGTTGCAGAGCACAGGCTCTGGACGCGCAGGCTCAGCAGCCATGGCTCACGGGCCCAGCCGCTTCGCGGCATGTGGGATCTTCCTGGACCGGGGCACGAGCCCGTGTCCCCTGCATCGGCAGGCGGACTCTCAACCACTGCGCCACCAGGGAAGCCCTGTTTGTTTGTTTTAATTTTTATTGGAGTATAGTTGATTTATAATGTTGTGTTAGTTTCAGGTGTGCAACCAAATGAACTAGTTATACATATATATATCTCCACTCTTTTTTAGACTCTATTCCCGTATAGGTCATTACAGAGTATTGGAAAGAGTTCCCTGTGCTATACAGTAGGTTCTTATTAATCATCTATTTTATATATAGTAGTGTGTATATGTCAATCCCGATCTCCCAGTTTAACCCTCCCCCCCAATCCCCTGGTAACCATAAGTTTGTTGTCTACATCTGTGACTCTACTTCCGTTTTGTAACTAAGTTCATTTGTACCCTTTCTTTAGATTCCACATAGAAGCAATATCATAAGGGCTCTGAAGTAATTTTATATTTTTTAATTAATTAATTAATTTATTTATTTTTGGCTGCGTTGGGTCTTTGTTGCTGCACGCGGGCTTTCTCTGGTTGCAGCAAGTGGGGGCTACTCTTCACTGTGGTGCATGTGCTTCTCACTGTGGTGGCTTCTCTTATGGCCGAGCACAGGCTCTAGAGCACAGGCTCAGTAGTTGTGGCACACGGCCTCAGTAGTTGCGGCACACAGGCTCAGTAGTTGTGGCTCGTGGGCTCTAGAACACAGTCTCAGTAGTTGTGGCGCATGGGCTTAGTTGATCCATGGCATGTGGGATCTCTCTGGACCAGGGCTCGAACCGTGTCCCCTGCATTGGCAGGCAGCTTCTTAACCACTGCACCTCCAGGGAAGCCCTGTTTTGGAGTAATTTTAAATCCTGATTCTGCCAATTAGCTGTCTGGCCTAGAATAATCTACTTAATTTCCTCATCTGCAAACTGGGCACTATAGTAGCTTCTGCTGCATAGGGTTGTCAGAATGGTTACCTGAATTAATATCTGGCTGCTACATAGGAGGTTCTCTCATAGAGTTTCTTAAATAAACACCAAGCACCAAGATATTCTGAAAAATAATATCAGATTCATGCCAAAATCTTAAGTTCAACTAGGCAAGAAGTCAGAAAGATTTTAATGACTGAAATATTATTTCACTTATATTAATAAAAGTATTAATTAAATATCTGTATATATAAGTAGTATATATTTAAATATGTAACTATATAAATCACATATTCTATACACTGTTTATTATCTATTTATTTAACATGCTAATGTACAGGGTTCTGCTTTTAAATGTGATCAATTTCAAGATCAGATTAAAGAAGTATTTACTGTGGGTGTATGTGTACACTATATAAATAGAATGTTTTTGTATAGTTCATAACATTTTTATCCTACAATTAATCAATTAAGATTATGATTGACTCTTGTCGACTTGCCATCTGTACTGTATTATATTCAAGTGGTAAAACAGATCTTAGAAAGTTTGCTATGCAAAGTAGAGTCACTGATTAAATAACCTCTATATACAGAAACAAAATTATGATGTGGTCATAACTTGAAATAATCATATTTGTCATCTTCAACTTTTCTCTTTTACATTTTGTTTTTATGACAAGATATAGTTCCTTCATTCATTAAAAATATTGTAAGAGGATGATTTATAATGAAACATAGGACATAAGAGACTCTCATAATTTACATTAGAACTTGCAGTGTGTCTTGCGCATGTTAACTTCAAAGTTCTTCACTCTTGCCTGCAATCAGGAGGAGTACAGAGCTGACAAGTGGCTCTACTCTTTCTTCTCTGTGAATGAGCATCATGTTTCTGTTGATGGACCTATGCTGCTGGCTATTGGAACATATATATGTAAAGCATCATGGGGTATTTTTTATTTTTGCTTTTTAATACTATAGTTACAATTAGACTATGCTTAGAAAAAGTAAAATACATAGTCATAACCTAATAACCAACTGAACAAAAATAATATAAAATCAATGATTATTTTACTCAAAACTATACCAAATAACCAGTTTAAACGATTATTCATGTTTTACTCACTGAATTTATTAAATAGTTGAGCAAACAGGCCAAACCATCATCAGACTTTTGCAATATATAAAGCTATGCCTCAAAAGCAATAGCTTTTCCTATGGCTTAGGGTCAGATTTATAGAAGTTGAAAGCACTAAAGAACTATGTTCTCAATATTGGTACTGAATGAAATCAAGCATCAGTGGTCTGATATCATTCCTTTGCATTAGAAGGAGCATACTGCTAACTTATTTATTTTTAATCAATTTTTAGTTTGTTTCCTCCAGAGCGGGAGCCATGTCTGATTCATCTTTCTATCTTCCCAGAGTGTTTATCAAACATTATGTATAAGTAAAAGTACATTAACTCAAATGGGTCAAGCTGAGAGGCCCCACTGCAGCTCACTATAGAAGTACTGAACAACACAGATGTGTTTAAGTTATGATCACATTATTTGAGATATAGGTGCATGGTACTGAACATGTTTTTTTACGTCCTGGAAAGTAACAATCACATTTAGAAAAGTAATATTTTCTGACTGGGGGATACAAATTCTACTCTCAAAAAATTTATAGTGTTATTTTTCTATCTTCTCCAATAAGAAGTAGTTCTTGGAAATTATTATGACCCTCAACTTGAATAGACACATTATTCCTTAAAACACACACACATAATGTGTTTCCTACCTAATTCCCTCTTGGTCTGGCATTCCTAGCATAAGCTGAAAATGGTTCTCCAGCTATCAAAGCAGTCTAATACTGGGTTAGAACTGAAGTTAAAATCAAAGCTCTCAAATGGCCTATTTGGGGAACCATCAATAAGCTGACCTCACAGTTCAGATGGGGGAATCACTGAAGGGTAATATGTACACATTACACATATACAGGTTTAGACATATGTAGGGATGAGATTTTTATGCCTAAATTAGTCATTCACACTAAAGACCAATGCCGAACTTTTGTTAATAACCAAGGCATAGGATACAGTCTGCTTGAGTGTAATACACAGTATAATAATACCTGCTTCATTATAAGGACATCCTGAAAAAATTGTACAGAGGTGGTATTTTCAATAATTAGAAAACTGTTAGTAATCCAGGAGAAATTAGTAATCCAGGAGAAACTGGATGAGGGCCTGAACTGCTATAATAGTACTGAGATTGGAGAGAAGTGGACAGTTTTTAGACACAGGTCATAGAATTGACAGGTCTTGGTGGTCCACTGGATGTAGGAAAAAGAGAGGAATCAGGATAATGATGAGGTTTCATGTGTGACAGTATGTGTGGATAATGGTACTATTTACTGAGATCAGGAGCACAGAGGCTGAAAAGATAAGTGTACTTTGGGATGTGTTTGAGGTATGCACGGGGCATCCAACTGAGGATATCCAGTAAGCAGGATGTCCTTGATATGATAAAGAACTAGACTGGGAGTATAAATTGGGAAGTATTAAAACACAGGCAATCACTGAAGTCATGAGTGTGTATAAGATCACTCCAGAGGATAATAGAGAGTAAGAAGAGGGAAAAGCATAGGAAAGCAGATCTCTATATCACTGAACTGGTCGCCAAGAGATGTTGCCTTATTGAAACACTGAAATACTGAAAATACATGCTTTCATAGCGTTAAGTGATGGTGTTTAATAGCAATGTAAAACTGCCAAGGCTATAAATTAATTTTGCTTTCTAACGTTTTCAACATCCTTTTGTTTCACAGTGTGGTTTCCTCAAGTTACCACACACATAACTCCCTGGGCTGTTCAGGCCAGTCAGTTTCACTTCATGCTACACAAACAAGCATGAGACATGAGGTTAAATCCTAACCACGCATCTTGTTATTTACTTGTGTTTATACAAAACAGACTTGCACAATCAAGTAATTCAACCGGAATTATAAAAATCTTCTAATTTTTCACAGATAAAATTACCTGTGGAGACGATTGTGATATTTGTTTCATAACTGCCCATTTTTCAACTCACCCGTTTTCCCACATCAGCCAATAATAAAAGAAATAGCTGATATGATTTTTTTGCTTTGTTTCTAACCTTGGACAAGAACATTAGGGACATTCAAGACCTCACTAATCACAGCATCTTTATCTCTGCTCTTTGTGTGGTCCTGTCAGTTACAAAGGACATTCTGCAATCTTTAGACTGTACATTGAGCTTTACCAAAGAAATACGATCCCACGCATGTCTTGCTAATTAAATGTTAAACCAAACAAGTGTGCCACAAACAAAATAATCCCAGGCCATACATATTATCATACACAATTCTTAAACTATTTTCTGAGACCATTAGCATGGTCATAGTTGGTATATAACATTATGAAATTGGTCTACTTAATTTGGTAAAATCTTCTAATAGTTCAAGAAATATGAGTTGCTTCTTATTGTCTAGTTTATCAACCATTCCTATCCCTTGTCATTGAAGCCAGGGTTCCAAGTTAACTTTTTAAATTACCTTTTAAACCTGGTGGCCTTATGAAAATATCTAACCCCCTGTCAGTTTCACACACAGAGAATTAATCTTCATTTATGTTTTCATATATTTTAAAGTTCCCTGTAGGAAAGCCATTGAATCCTCTTCCTCAGACAAAATACCACTTAGTTCTATGATGTAAAATATGTCCATTATAAAGTCAGATTGTTTCTGAAGAAAGTCTATGAGGCCATAATATTCATTATGATGGTATGGATATAACACACTTCGTGATGTCTGGTGTCTTAAGGTATTTTTGACTTCCCCTGGATGTAAAAAGGGACGAAAATGACATGCTCTCTCAGAGTATGTTAGGCGGGAATTGACTCTGAAAGTCTTAGGTTACTGCAGAGTTAAGAAACCATGTTAAAGATGGATCCTTTGAAATTGATTCCTGGCTGTGTTTCCAATAAAGGGTAAAGCTAGTGGAAAATCTTCAGGAATTGTCATTTTTTTAATAGAGTAATATTCAGACTCAGAAAAACGATAGGGAAACTAATACCTTGGTTTGATCTTAAAAAAAAAAAATAGTCAAATTGCTCCTACCTGGGTAAGTGAAGCATTTTGCCTAGAATGAAAACAAGAGAAAAGCACATTACATATCCCCGATAGACCCCAACTGGTTTGACTTGCCTTCATTAGTATCACCTTTCTGTACTGGAATGAGATATGACTAGATGAACAATGATGATGAGTATGATCAAGTCTGACGGGCCAGTGTTTCCATTCAGGTCTGGTGATTTAGTACTTCCTCACATTCTGTTCAGTCCAAATTAAAGAAAACGTTTTCCCTGTTTTATGTGTAAAATAATAAAAATTATTTTAATATATTTACTTTCTATTTATTTCAACCTTGAACACTGATGGGCTAATGTGTCATAAATATCCAGCCTCTAGGTTACCGTAGGACTGTGTGTACAGCATTTGCTATAATGTAATTGAACAGTTTATTTGTCTACCTCCCTTTGACTAGGAGCTCCTAGAGGATAAGAATGCATGCAGACACCATGTCTTATTCATCTGTATAAACTCAACATCTAGGAAAGTACCTCACCCATAAAAGGCAATAATGATAAGTGCTTCCAGATAAATGTACTAGATATTCAAACGAAATGGATAATGATGGTATTAATTTAGAAAGGGAATAGAGAAGCAGTATGTAGGATTATTAGAATACAGTTTCTGGCACAATCAACTATAGGTTTAGCTTTCAAACCCGTCACTTACTAGCTGTGTGAATTGGGCAAATTATCTGGCTTTCTTAAACTTCAATTTCCTTTCTCAAACAGGGAAATGGCCATGGCTGCCTTTGAGGATCAGGTAAAGATTAAATAAGAGAATGTATATAAAAGCACTTATCACTGATTGGGGTTCACAGTAAAGCTCTCAATAAATGACAACAAAACCAAAATAAACTTAAATAAACCAATATTTCTGAAAGGAGTATGTTTTTTCCCTACCCCCTGTTGTTAAAAAGGAACTGGAAAATAGTCAACTAAACACGCATGTTTATCTCTCTCTCTCCTATGATCCCATTTCAATGACAGTGAAGACTGACAAAAAGAATAAATCTGTGACAATACTAAAAACAAAACCTTGAGAGAATGAGAAAAGCCACAGACTGGGAGAAAAATATTTGCAAAGGACACATCTGATAAAGAACTGTTACCCAAAATATACAAAGAACTCTTAAAACTCAACAAGAATAAAATAAAGAATCTGATTAAAAAATGGATATGACCTGAACAGACACCTTACCAAAGAAGATACTATACAGCTGGCAACTAAACATATGAAGAGATGTTCAACAGCATATGTTATTAGGGAATTTCAAATTGAAACAAGAGCAAATTAATTTCAAATTAAAACAAGAAAATTAATTTCAAATTAAAACAAGCAGTACAAACTCTTATTCTTTGCTGGTGAGAATGCAAAGTGATACAGTCACTTTGGAAGACAGTTTGGCTGTTTCTTACAAAATCAAACATACTATTAATATACTATCTAGCAATCATGTACATTGGTATATACCCATATGAATTGAAAAATCATGTCCACACAAAAACCTACACAAGGGTATTTACAGCAGCTTTATTCATAATTGCCAAACCTGGAAGCAACCAAGAGGTCTCTCAGTAGGTAAGTGGATAAATAAACTGGTATATCCATAAAATGAAATATTATTCATTGCTAAAACAAAACAAAACAAACCAACTAAAAATACAAGAGCAATCGAGTCATGAAAAGACACAGAGGAAACTTAAATGCATATTATTAACTGAAATAAGTCAATCTGAAAAGGCTCATACTGTGTGATTCCAACTATATGATAATCTGGAAAAGGTAAAACTATGGAGACAGTAGAAGATTGGTAGTTTCCAGGAGTTTGGGGGAGGGAGGGATGAATAGGCAGAGCATAGAGGATTTTTAGGGCAGTGAAACAATTCTGCATGATATTACAATGGTGGATACATGTCATTATACATTTGTCAAAACCCACAGAATGTACAACACTGAGGGTGAGCCCTAATGTAAACTCTGGACTTTGGGTGATAAATGATGTGCAAATGTAGGTTCATCAATTATAACAAACATACAACCATGGTGAGGAAAGTTGATAGTGAGGGAGGTTGTGCATGTATAGAGAGGGAATACATGGGAACTCTCTGTTCTTTCCACTCAATTTTGCTGTGAAGCTCAAAATTGCTCTAGAAAATAAATTCTATTAATTAAAAAAGAAAAAAACCAATATTTTCTAGTAATTAATTAAAATAGAAATGCCTCTAACTGCAACTGTGCTATTTTCTTCAAAAATGAAACAAACAAAAAATCCTGGTTATTCACAAATAACATTATTTGCTATTTTAACTCTGTTAAACAATCAACCTGTTGTCATACAATAATATTCAGGGTATTACTTCCAAATACCTGACATTCAATAATTTCTGGTTTCTTAATGAACATCTTTGATTTCTAAATATTTTACAACATCCCCTTTTCTCTTAAGGTTAAGTATTTCTAGGTTCCCTTTTGTATTTCTGAGGTAGTACACCTTCAAATATACATAGCTAAGTAGAATATTCCTTTATAGCTTATAAAATGTACTAGAGATTAAATTTTTATCAGTCCGTATTCCCTGAAATATACAAACAGGAGCCTTATAAATCAATCTATATAAGTTAATGGTTTTCTTCTATAAACTGCTACTTGCCTTAGGTTATGTTATTGCTTAGTATAAGAAAACACCTCAGAAATGTTAGAAATATCAATATATCACTGCAGATCGATAAAAATCAATTTACTGATTAACATTCATCATTTTTATTTCCATTGAGAAGCAATTAATCATAATAGTAACCTAGCTTGAATCTTAGTCTTTAGATCATTTATTCTCTTCATTGCTATGGTCTGACCCAAGATGGAAATAGAAATATTGATCTAATTTTTACCTCTTATTCTAAGTCTCTGGACACATATATACAACCCCCAAATAATACTGGATTTGAATTCTATAATTAAAATGTAGCCTCAAGAAAATTTCCAGAGCAGTGTCATATAACAAATATAAGATATACACACACAAAAAGAGAGAGAGTGAAATCTAATTTGAGGACAAAATAAAGAAATGTGAAAATCTTCTTTTACCACTGTTTCCACAAGTAAAAAAAAAAAAACATAAAGCAAAAATTAATATTAAACAAAATAGAGATAAAAATGGAGAAATATACATTAGCTAAAATAATCTGGCATAAAACTTGGTGAAGATGGTGATTTGCTGTGACATGCTGCATTTCTTTATTCTAGTTTGCTAATTTTTGATTAGTGGAGGCAGAAGTGATGATTATCAAGGTGGAGAGAGGAGGGGATATGGCTGGCATAAACATGCATAGATGGGGATGAGCCAGTATTTTAGACTAATCATGGTTTAGAAAAAGAAAGAAAACTTTGGTATAAAATTCTTCACTTTCCTTTTGATAGCATAGTATTCACATTTGTGTTGTATTATGGTTTGAAATATGCAGAAAGTTTATGTGAATAAAATGTTTATAACCTATCTAGATCTACTGTCTATGACGAGACTATCTACAATGCCATATAGTTCAACTAATTAACTCAATATCTGAACAAAACTGTCTAGAAAAATGTAGTAGGGCTTCCCTGGTGGCGCAGTGGTTGAGAGTCCACCTGCCGATGCAGGGAACAAGGGTTTGTGCCCCGGTCCGGGAAGATCCCACATGCCGCGGAGTGGCTGGACCTGTGAGCCATGGCCACTAAGCCTGCGCGTCCTGAGCCTGTGCTCCGCAACAGGAGAGGCCACAACAGTGAGAGGCCTGCGTACTGTGCAAAAGAAAAAAAACAAAAAAAACTATAGTAGCTGTTCTCTGGTTTTTTAAGAACTTGACTCTGTTTATCTAGCATTTTTTCTTTTAGGCCAATCCACAGCATTTCTGCTTAGTCATGTGAGTTGAATTTGGTATACTGCTAACCTATATACCCTCCCCTTTCCTGGCCTCATTGGAAGTTCCTCACTGGTAGCCTCACTGGGCCTACCTTCAGCCATGATGATTTGATAAGAAGTGAGGGATGTGACCAAAGCCAATTCTTCCCAAGAATTTTGGAAAGAATATCTGCAAAGATATTGTAAGGCTTCAGAAATATGCAGGGATCATACAAAGAATCTGTAAGCTCTGTGAATGAGATAAAGGAAGACAAATATATGAAAAGGCACACCATATTTCTGTTATGGATAGAAAGACTCAAAATTGATAAAATATTCTTTCTAAATTAATCCATACATATTATTCATTTTTGGCCAAAATAAATTTAAAAATATGTAAAACCAGAATGTTCAGTTTATCTGAAAGGATAAGTGCATGATAGCAGTTCAGATGGAACAGATGGATTAGATTTAAGTGTAAAAAGATGTAAAAGTGATAGGAAAACTTTAAGTGCAAGTATTATCTAAATCTTGAAGTGGAAAGCTTTTCTTGTTTGACATCACAAGATCATAAAGCATAAAAAATAGAGAGTTGACTACATATTTGTACAGAAGGTTATACAAAGTCAAAAGACAAATGGATAACTGAAGAAAAATATTTGCAACCTATGTGAGAGACACAGAGATAATATTCATGATATGTAAAGAAATAGCACACTCCAGAAACATATAAGTAACTCCACAGAAGAAACGGTTGCATAATATGAAAAAGTAATCCCAAAGAAAATCACTGACTAATAATAATGGAAAGATAACCAACAAAAATGCCAACTAATGTGATATCATCTTTCATCCATCAGAGTAGCAAAGACATAAAAATACTGGTAATTCCAAGTTTTGATCTGAGTGTAAGGAAATAAGTTTTCTCATATATTTTTGGTGATAGTATAAATGAGTTCAATATTTTTGGAGTAAAGTATTTCTTTTAACATTGTTATCACTGCAAAAATATTCTTAAACCATTAAAATGTCCAACAAGAAGGACTTGGGGGCTTCCCTGGTGGTGCAGTGGTTGAGAGTCTGCCTGCCAATGCAGGGGACACAGGTTCGTGCCCTGGTCCGGGAAGATCCCACACGCCGTAGAGCGGCTGGGCCCGTGAGCCATGGCCCCTGAGCCTGCGCGTCCGGAGCCTGTGCTCCGCAATGGGAGAGGCCACAACAGTGAGAGGTCCACGTACCGCAAAAAAAAATAGAAGGACTTGGTTAATAAATTAAGATATAACAATAAAATGAATGCTAAACATACATTAAAACACATAAAAGACATCTATATGACTTTACGTGAAAAGAAATTCCAGCCATATTATAGGGAAAAGACATAAACTACCAATAAAAGTTATAAAAACATCTTGACAAAGCCATGACCAGCTACTTCTCACTTTAAAGGTGGAACAGGATCATTAGCCAATGAATGTGTGCAGCCTCTAGAAGCTCTAAAAGGACCATAATCCTCAGTTACAACACTAATCTTAAGGGGGAAAGTGATCTGTGTTACCAGATCCCTAACTGGTGTGATTTCCAGGAATGCATTCTCAACATAAACAAGGACTACCTGTACTATTCCAGGAAGTGGAAATGATAAAAATCAGCATTTGAGTGAACACTGAAACGCATCCTGTAACCAACCACTGAATCAGCGTACAAGACAAACAATGATTCTAACAGAACTTGGGAAAGAGTACTGAATAAAATTTAGTATCTTGCTCCCTAACTTATCTTTGTATATGACTCTGTAGGGAGCGAACTCTTTTCCTCAACTCTGTGACAAAAAGAACTAGGGAAGACAGGATAACCAAGAAGAATTTGGCTCTCAATGAATTCTCAGTAAATAATTTTGAACTGCCAAAAATAAAATAAAATAAACAAAATTGACACACCTTTAGTTAGACTCAACAAGAAAAAAACAGAGGACTCAAATAAATACAATCAGAAATGAAACAGGAAACGTTAAATCTTATACCACAGAAATACAAAAAAATCATGAAAGACTACTACAAACAACTACAAACCAACAAATTGGACATAGAATAAATAAATTCCTAGAAATATACACTCTCTCAAGATGGAATCATGAAGAAATAGAAAATCTGAAAGACACATTACTAGTAAGGAGATTGAATCAGTAATCAAAACCCTCCCAACAAACAGAAGTCCAGGACCAGAAGGCTTCACTGGTGAATTCTACCAAACAATCAAAGGAGAATTAATATCAATCCTTATCAAACTCTTCCCAAAAATAGAAGAGAAGGGAATACTTCCAAGCTCATTTTACAAAGTCAGGATAACCCTGATATTAAAACCAGACAAGAACACTGCAAGAAAAGAAAATGTAGAGGCCAATATCCCTGATGAACATACACGCACAAATCCGCAACAAAATATTAGCAAACCAAATTCAACAACACATTAAAAGGATCATACACCATGACCAAGTGAGATTTATTCCAGGGATTCAAGAATTGTTCAACATCTGCAAATCAATGTGATACACCATATTTACAAAATGAAGGAAAAAATCAAATGATCAACTCAATCGATGCAAAAAAGCACT
Source organism: Delphinus delphis (assembly GCF_949987515.2). NCBI lineage: Eukaryota > Metazoa > Chordata > Mammalia > Artiodactyla > Delphinidae > Delphinus > Delphinus delphis. Next base: position 52,005,277 of record NC_082689.1, read on the forward strand.
TGACAAAATTCAACATCCACTTATGATAACAATTCTCAACAAAGTGGGTAGAGAGGGAACATACCCCAACATGATAAAAGCCATATAAGACAAACCCACAGCTAACTTCATACTCAATGGTGAAAACCTAAAAGCTTTTCCTCTAAGATCAGAAACAAGACAAGGATGCCCAATTTCACCACTTTTATTCAACATATTGATAGTATTCAAAGTGCTAGTCACAGCAATTAGGCATAATAAAGAAATAAAAGACAACCAAATTGGAAAGAAAAAAGTAAAACTGTCACTATTTGCAGATGACATTATATTATATATGGAAAAACCTAAAGACTACACACACACACACACACACACACACAAAAAGAACTATGAAAACTAATAAACAAATTTAGTAAAATTGCAGGTTACAAAATCAATATACAGAAATCTGTTGAGATTGGATCAAGATGGCAGAGTAGAAGGAAGTGTGCTCACTCCGTCTTGCAAGAGCACTGGAATCACAACAAACTGCTGAACAATCATCAACAGGAATACACGGAAATCACCAAAAAAGATACACCACATCCAAAGACAAAGGAAAAGTCGCAGTGAGACAGTACAAAGGGCACAATGACAATAAAATCAAATCCCATAACTGCTGGGTGGTTGACTCACAAACTGGAGAACACAGAAGTCCACCCACTGGAGTGAAGGCTCTGAGTCCCACATCAGGCTTCCCAACCTGGGGGTCTGGCAACGGGAGGAGGAATTCCTAGAGAATCAGACTTTGAAGCCTAGTGGAATTTGACTGCAGGACTTCAACAGGACTGGGGGAAAACAGAGACTTCACTCTTAGAGGGCACACACAAAGCAGTGTGCACATCAGGACCCAGGGTAAGGAGCAGTGAGCCCATAGGAGACTGAACCAGAGCTACCTACTGGTGTTGGAGATTCTCCTGCAGAGGCAGGGGGTGGCGGAGGCTCACCGTGGGGACAAGGACACTGGCAGCAGAAATTCTGGGAAGTACTCCTGGGGTGAACCCTCCCAGAGTCCGCCATTAGCCCCACCAAAGAGCCAGGTAGGCTCCAGTGCTGGGCTGCCTCAGGCCAAAACACCAACAGGGAACCTAGCCCCATCCATCAGCAGACAAGTGGATTAAAGTTTTACTGAGCTCTGCCCACCAGAGCAACAGCCAGCTCTACCCACCACCAGTCTCTCCCATGAGGAAGCTTGAACAAGCCTCTTAGAGAGCCTCATCCACCAGAGGGCAGACAGCAGAAGCAAGAAGAACTACAATTCTGCAGCCTGTGGAAAAAAAACCATATTCATGAAGAAACAGACAAAATGAAAAGGCAGAGGACTATATACAGAAGAAGGAACAAGATAATAGCCCAGAAAAACAACTAAATGAAGTGGAGATAGGCAACCTTCCAGAAAAAGAATTCAGAATAATGACAGTGAACATGGTCCAGGACCTTGGAAAAGAATGGGGGCAAGATCGAGAAGATGCAAAAAATGTTTAACAAAGACCTTAGAAGAATTAAAGAACAAACAAACAGAGATTAACAATATCATAACTGAAATGAAAAATACACTAGAAGGAATCAATGGCAGAATAACTGAGGCAGAAGAATGGATAAGTGAACTGGAAGACAGAATGGTGGAATTCACTGCCATGGAAAAGGATAGAGAAAAAAGAATGAAAAGAAATGAAGACAGCCTAAGAGACCTCCGAGACAACATTAAACACAACAACATTTGCATTATAGGGGTTCCAAAAGGAGAAGAGAGAGAGAAAGGACCAGAGAAAATATTTGAAGAGATTATAGTTGAAAACTTCCCTAACATGGGAAAGGAAATAGCCATGCAAGTCCAGGAAGCGCAGAGAGTCCCAAGCAGGATAAACCCAAGGAGAAACATGCCAAGACACATAGTAATCAAACTGACAAAAATTAAAGACAAAGAAAAAATATTGAAAGCAACAAGGGGAAAATGGCAAATAACATACAAGGGAACTCCCATAAGGTTAACAGCTTATTTCTCAGCAGACACTCTACAAGCCAGAAGGGAGTGGCATGATATACTTAAAGTGATGAAAGGGAAAACCCTACAACCAAGATTACTCTACCTGGCAAGGATCTCATTCAGATTTGATGGAGAAATCGAAAGCTTCACAGACAAGCAAAAGCTAAGAGAATTCAGCACTGCCAAACCAGCTCTACAACAAATGCTAAAGGAACTTCTCTAAGTGGAAAACACAAGAGAAGAAAAGGACCTACAAAAACAAACCCAAAACAATTAAGAAAATGGTAATAGGAAAGTACATATCAATAATTACCTTAAATGTGAATGGATTAAATGCTCCAACCAAAAGACACAGGCTTGCTGAATGGATATAAAAACAAGACCCATCTATATGCTGTCTACAAGAGACCCACTTCAGACCTAGGGACACATACAGACTGAGAGTGAGGGAATGGAAAAAGATATTCCATGCCAATGGAAATCAAAAGAAGGCTGGAGTGGCAGTACTCATATCAGATAAAATAAACTTTAAAATAAAGAATGTTACAAGAGAAAAAGAAGGACACTGCATAATGATCAAGGGATCAATCCAAGAAGAAGATATAACAGTTATAAATATATATGTACCCAACATAGGACCACCACAATACATAAGGCAACTGCTAACACCTCTAAAAGAGGAAATCGACAGTAACACAGTAATAGTGGGGGACTTTAACACCGCACTTACAACAATGGACAGATCATCCAAAATGAAAATTAATAAGGAAACAAAAGCTTGAAATGACACAACAGACCAGATAGACTTAATTGATATTTATAGGACATTCCATCCAAAACCAGCAGTTTACACCTTCTTCTCAAGTGCACACAGAACATTCTTCAGGATAGATCACATCTTGGGTCACAAGTCAAGCCTCAGTAAATTTAAGAAAATTAAAATCATATAAGCATCTTTTCCAACCACAACACTATGAGATTAAAAATCAATTACAGAGAAAAAAATGTAAAAAATAAAAATACATGGAGTCTAAGCAATACATTACTAAATAACCAAGAGCTCACTGAAGAAATCAAAGAGGAAGTCAAAAACTACCTAGAGGGGCTTCCCTGGTGGCACAGTGGTTGAGAGTCCGCCTGCCGACGCAGGGGACATGGGTTTGTGCCCCGGTCTGGGAAGATCCCACATGTCACAGAGCAGCTGGGCCCGTGAGCCATGGCAGCTGAGCCTGCGTGTCCGGAGCCTGTGCTCTGCAACGGGAGAAGCCACAACAGTGAGAGGCCTGCATATAAGACAATGATCCCAAACCTATGGGATGCAGCAAAAGCAGGTCTAAGAGGGAAGTTTATAGCAGTACAACCCTACCTCGAAACAAGAAACATCTCAAATAAACAATCTAAACTTACACCTAAAGGAACTAGAGAATAAGAACAAACAAAACCCGAAGTTAATAGAAGGAAAGAAATCATAAAGATCAGAGCAGAAATAAATGAAATAGAAACAAAGACAACAGTAGCAAAGATCAATAAAACTAAAAGGTGGTTCTTTGAGAAGATAAAAAAAATTGATAAATGTTTAGCCAGATTCATCAAGAAAAAGAGGGAGAGGACTCAAAGAGATAAAATTAGAAATGAAAAAGGAGAAGTTACAATGGACACCACAGAAATACAAAGCATCATAAGAGACTACTACAAGCAACTCTAGGCCAATAAAACAGACAACCTGGAAGAAATGGACAAATTCTTAGAAAGGTATTACCTTCCAAGACTCAACCAGGAAGAAATAGAAAATACGAACAGACCAATCTCAAGTAATGGAATTGAAACTGTGATTAAAAATCTTCCAACAGGGCTTCCCTGGTTGCGCAGTGGTTGAGAGTCCGCCTGCCGATGCAGGGGACACAGGTTCGTGCCCCGGTTCGGGAAGATCCCACATGCAGTGGAGCGGCTAGGCCCGTGAGCCATGGCCGCTGAGCCTGCGCGTCCGGAGCCTGTGTTGCGCAACGGGAGAGGCCACAGCAGTGAGAGGTCCGCATACCCACCCCCCGAAAATAAAATCTTCCAACAAACAAAAGTCCAGGACCAGATGGCTTCACAAGTGGTTTCTATCAAACATTTAGAGAAGAGCTAACACTCATCCTCCTCAAACTCTTCCAAAGAATTGCAGAGGAAGTAACACTCCCAAACTCATTCTATGAGGCCACCATCACCCTGATACCAAAACCTGACAGGATAGAGATACTACAAAAAAGAAAATTACAGACCGATATCACTGATGAATATAGATGCCAAAATCATCAACAAAATACTAGAAAACGTAATCCAACAACACATTAAAAGGATCATACACCAGTATCAAGAGGGATTTATCCCAGGGATGCAAGGATTCTTCAATATATGCAAATCAATCAATGTGATACACCATATTAACAAACTGAAGAATAAAAACCATACGATCATCTCAGTAGATGCAGAAAAAGTTTCTGACAAAATTCAACACCCATTTATGATAAAGACTCTCCAGAAGGTGGGCATAAAGGGAACCTACCTCAACATAATAAAGACCATATACAACAAACCCACAGCAAACATCATTCTCAATGGTGAAAAACTGAAAGCATTTCCTCTAAGATCAGGAACAAGACAAGGATGTCCACTCTGGCCACTATTATTCAACACTGTTTTACAAGTACTAGCCATGGCAATCAGAGAAGAAAAAGAAATAAAAGGAATACAAATCGGAAAAGAAGAAGGAAAACTGTCACTGTTTGCAGATGACATGATACTATACATAGAGAATCCTAAAGATACCACCAGAAAACTATTAGAGTTCATCAATGAATTTGGTAAAGTTGCAGGGTACAAAATTAATGCACAGAAACCTCTTGCATTCCTATACACTAACAACGAAAGATCAGAAAGAGAAATTAAGGAAACAATCCCATTCATCATTGAAACAAAAAGAATAAAATACCTAGGTATAAACGTACCTAAGGAGGTAAAATTCCTGTACTCAGAAAACTATACGACACTGATGAAAAAATCAAAGATGACACAAACAGATGGAGAGATATACCATGTTCTTGGATTGGAAGAATCAATATTGTGAAAATGACTATACTACCCAAAGCAATCTACAGATTCAATGCAATCCCTATCAAATTACCAGTGGCATTTTTTACAGAACTAGAACAAAAAATCTTAAAATTTGTATGGAGACACAAAAGACCCCAAATAGTCAAAGCAGTCTTGAAGGAAGAAAACAGAGCTGGAGGAATCAGACTCCCTGACTTCAGACTATACTACAAAGCTACAGTAATCAAGACAATATGGTACTGGCACAAAAACAGAAATATAGACCAATGGAACAGGATAGAACGCCCAGAGATAAATCCATGCACCTATGGTCAACTAATCCATGACAAAGGAGGCAAGGATATACAATGCAGAAAAAAACAGCCTCTTCAATAAGTGGTGCTGGGAAAACTGGACAGCTACATGTAAAAGAATGAAATTAGAACACTCCCTAACACCATACACAAAAATAAACTCAAAATGGATTAGAGACCTAAATGTAAGACCAGACACCATAAAACTCTTAGAGGAAAACATAGGAAGAACACTCTTTGACATAAATCACAGCAGGATCTTTTTTGATCCACCTCCTAGAGAAATGGAAATAAAAACATAAATAATCAAATGAACCTAATGAAACTTAAAAGCTTTTGCACAGCAAAGGAAACTACAAACGAGATGAAAAAACAACCCTCAGAATGGGAGAAAATATTTGCAAATGAAGCAACTGACAAACGATCAATCTCCAAAATATATAAACAGCTCATGCAGCTCAATATTAAGAAAAACAACCCAATCAAAAAACGGGCACAAGACCTAAATAGACATTTCTCCAAAGAAGACATACAGATGGCCAAGAAGCACATGAAAAGCTCCTCAGCATCACTAATTATTAGAGAAATGCAACTCAAAACTACAATGAGGTATCAACTCACACCAGTTAGAATGGGCATCATCAGGCAATCTACAAACAACAAATGCTGGAGAGGATGTGACGAAAAGGGAACCCTCTTGCACTGCTGGTGGGAATGTCAACTGATACAGCCAGTATGGAGAACAATATGGAGGTTTCTTAAAAAACTACAAATAGAACTACCATATGACCCAGCAATCCCACTACTGGGCATATACTCAGAGAAAACCGTAACTCAAAAACACACATGCAACTCAATGTTCACTGCAGCACTATTTACAATAGCCAGGTCATGGAAACAACCTAAATGCCCATCAACAGACGAATGGATAAAGAAGTAGTGGTACATATATACAATGGAATATTACTCAGCCATATAAAGGTATAAAATTGGGTCATTTGTAGAGATGTGGGTGGACCTAGGGACTGTCATAAATAGTGAAGTAAGTCAGAAAGAGAAAAACAAATATCATATACTAATGCATACGTATGGAATCTAGAAAAATGGTACAGATGAAACAGTTTGCAATGCAGAAATTGAGACACAGATGTAGAGAACAAATGTATGGACACCAAGGGGGGAAAGGAGAGGTGGGGGGCTGGTGGTGGGATGAATTGGAATATTTGGATAGACATATATACACTAATATGTATAAAATAGATAACTAATAAGAACCTGCTGTATAAAAAAACAAATAAAATTCAAAAAAAAGAAATCTGTTGCATTTCTATACACTAAGAACAAATTATCAGAGAAATTAAGAAAATAATTCTATTTATAATTGTATCAAAAAGAATAAAATACCTAGGAATAGGTATTTTTTATTATTCATTGAAATACACTGAAAAGCATAAGACATTGATAAAAGAAACTGAAGATACTAATCTATAGAAAGATATTCTATATTCATGGATTGGATTAACTAATATTGTTAAAATGTCCAGACTACCCAAATCAATCTATACATTCAATGCAATTCCTGTCAAAATCCATATTCAGCCATAAAACAGAAGTAAATCTTGCTATTTGCAACAACATGGACAGACCTTGAGGGCATTATGCTAAGTGAAATAGGCTAGACTGAGTAAGATGAATATTAAATGGTACCACTTATATGTGGAATCTAGAAAACAAACAAAAACCAATACAAGCTCATAGATACAGAGAACAGATTAGTGGGTGCCAGAGATGGAGTGTAGGGATGGGTGAAATGGGTGAAGGTGGTCAAAAGGTACAAACTTACGGTTATAAGTGAGTCATCGGGATGTAATGTACAGCATGGCAACTATAGTTAATAATACTATACTGCATATTTGAAAGTTGCTAAGAAATCAGATCTTAAAAAAGTCATCATTACAAGAAAAAAAATTCTGTAATTATGTATGGTGACAGATGTTAAGTAGACTTATTATGGTGATCACTTTGCAACATATGCAAATATCAATTCATTATATTGTATACATGAATTAATATAATGTTGTCTGTCAGTTATACCTCAATAAAAAAGGGACTTGGTTAACAAATTAATATGTAACAATAAGATGAATGCTAAATATCCATTAAAACATATGAGAGAGTCTTGTCTGGTGGCACAGTGGTTAAGAATCCGCCGGCCAATGTAGGGGACATGGGTTCCAGCCCTGGTTCAGGAAGGTCCCACATGCTGCAGAGCAACTAAGCCCATTTGCCTCAACTATTGAGCCTGGGCTCTAGAGCCTGCAAGCCACAACTACCGAGCCTGCGTGCCAAAACTATTGAAGCCCGTGAGCCTAGAGTCCATGCTGCGCAACAAGAGAAGTCACCACAATGAGAAGCCCGCACACGGCAACAAAGAGTAGCCCCCGCTCGCCACAACTAGAGAAAGCCCGTGCGCAGCAATGAAGACCCAACCAGCCATAAATAAATAAATTTGTTTTAAAAAATGAGAGATCTATGATGATATAAACTATATAATATGAAAAGAAATTCCTGCTATATTATAGGGTAAAAGACATAAACCACAAACAAAAGTTATAAAACCAAATACACAATTACAACTTAGCTCACATCTATTGTGTGCTTACCACATGTCAGGGACTATGGTACACACCAAGTGCTACATGTGCAAGTACACACTTAAGCAGGCACATACTCACAAATACTGTGTACACATGCATCAATCTTTCATTACCCTTGTGGAGTGGGAGTACTAGAGCAGAGGACAGGATGGAAAGAGAAGGTTGACAGGTGGGGCTGTTCAAGGAGGATGAGGTTCTCTTACTACTACACAAAACAGTATTTGCTTGAATTGTTTTTACTATGCACGTTTTTTGCTTTATTATCAGGGGAAAATCAAAGGTAGTTTCATCTTGAGAGAAAAAGAAATAGAAAAATATGATATTTTGTTAATTCTCAGAAAATTATTCATTTATTTTCAAAAAGATTATAGTTTTATGTGTGCTACTTTCCCAAATATAGTGTCTTTTTCATCTTTGTATCCCATATAGTTTCTTCATGTGAACAGTATTAGTAAATGGTGGCTTCACTGAATGACAAGTTACTCTCATTAGAAAGTCTTGGGAATGATAATGTTTTGTAGAGTGGCTCTAATTCTCACCACATTAAGATATCATTGCTATAAAATATGCAGTTTTTAAAATAAGTATTGCTACTTCTCCATAATATACTTACTTCAAATAATAAAAGTACAGTTTAATTCTTGTGAATAAAGTATCTCTTTGGACATTTAATATTTTCAAAGATAAACATAGCTCCTTTTGGTGAAGAAAAGTTAAAGTAAATTTATAAACTACATAATACAAACAAACATATGTATGCATACACATAATTTGGAAATCTTTAACATATATATTCTGAAACTGATAAATTCTAGGAGCATATAAGAAACATCATTTGTTTTACAAGAATGCCTGCAGCAAATGGTAAGTTATGCCATTCCTCCCATTATTCTGTTTTAGGATATACTTGGGCTCACAAACACATCATTAAAATGCTTGACAAATAATAAAACACCTTGACTCTAGGGGCAGACTTATTCACCAAGATTGAAAATATAGAAAATGACCAAAAGGGGTCTTCAATTCAATTTTAAAATTCACAAAGAGTCACTGCCACAACAAACATTTATAACCGAAGGCTTGACTTTCTGCTTGTCTGTATTGCTACCCTTTGCACCAGTTATGTTATGAAATATGACCACATCAACTCTGAGGTAGAAGATCATCCCATTCAATCAAACAAAATCAAATAACTTGAAGAGTTCTCACCCCTGTGGGGTGGAGAATTGTCCTTCAACTATCAGGTGGCCATGTGTCAAGGATCCTCTTGATTAAGACCTCCAGTATCTTTTGAAAAGAAATCTCAAAAGCCAAATAGTATTACACTGCAGTCACACACAGAAATATGTGGATTTGAAAATCACAAATAAAGCAGATCGAAGGATTCATTATTTGACACCACGTCAGACCACAAGAAGGCTACATAATTGAACTGTATGGATTTTATTCTTCATGGAGTTGGCTTCATTGAGTTATATATTAATGATAAGACTTTGGCTTTTGTCAAAGGATCAAACATGAAACAATACATTACTATTTTCACTTCAGGAATACATTTTTGAAAATGTGACCCATCCTTATCATGAAATGCCCTCTATATAAATCCTCACACAAGAAATCCCTTGAACAAATTATTATTAAGGAAAACTTGGCCTGACCTGAATAGTTGCTATTTGTTTTTTCCATATATAGATAATCAAAAAGTACGAATTGGACATATGCCTCTTTCTAATTGGCAGTCATGAATCTGATGAATTTGAAGCTCAAATCTGAAAGCTCAAATGAAGTAATGATGTTAGTCCTAATGATATACAAAGACATACCCTCCCCATATGAACCCACACAGATACACACACATCCACACACATACTGACGACTTTGGCTTTCCTTTGTTTTTTATTTTATATGCTAAAAATAACTCCTGATTTTTCTCTTCTACTTATCATTTTTTAAGTTTTAAAAATAATTCATCTTTTGTAGGACAAAGAATGATATTCTACTTCTATCCTACAACTAGTAGTACTTCTACTACTTTCGGTACTATTATTAACCAACAATGATTTACTGATCATTTACTTTGAGTTCAATTATCGGGTGAGCTAGCTATGGTCATTTGTGTATTACAAATGAAGCAAAGGGAGTTTAGAGGGGTTAAATAATTGATCCACAGTGTCACCACTAGCAAGTGTCATACGCAGTTTTTAAACCTTGGTCCTAAATCTAATTTAATCCCATACACAAACCACTGTGGTAGATTGTAAATCTCAAACACTGTGATGTTAAAGAAACTAGTAAATTCTATCAGTGTTGACAGTGTGATTATTGATATCATAAACAAACACTTGTGATATATCAATCCTTACTCTCCATTTTCAGTGACATTTGTACCTTACAAACACAGATTAATACTCATTGCAGTGATTAGAGGCCATGCCCTCTTCTATCTTTTTACTTTATACCATAACAATTCAGGAGTTCAGTTCACAGTTGTGAGAAAGGAAATTGCTAATGTCAACCTGAAAAAGACTACAAATTAAACAAAAACAAATTAATATTACTTACCTATTCTAGGCTGAAACACTATACTCCTAGTCTCCTTATTAACGAACTCATACTGCTTTAGACTCCAAAGTCAAATGGCTGAGAGAGATGTTAGAAGGTTATAGTAAGTCTACCCTATGTGATTCCCCTCAGATCCTAACACCTAATTCTAAACTGCCATGTATAAGGAGTGCACGCTATTACATTTGCCTTAACGTAAAGTTAGTTTCTTTGCAGTACTGTACTTTGAAAAATGGAACTGTGAATGGCAAGTAGAAGGTGGCCGTCCACATTTCCTGCTAAGCATAAATTAGGCTGTGGATTCCTGGAATACTGCCATGGAGACAGGTGGTCCTCTACATTTTTATTCAGGGCTCATATTTCTAAGTGCTGAGAAACCACAATGATAGATGACATAAAATGCATGGCTGGATATTCAAGGAATTAGTTTAAGTCAAGTATTCATCAATTCTATCTTCTAACACTTGCTCTCTGGAGTTAGAAACAGAATTTCAGATGTCGTGGTCTATCAAGTCACGTCATGTTAGATCTCAAGGCTTTGTGTGGAATTTTCTTTAAGGGCTGCCCCTCATTTCCATAGGGAAATGAAGGCTGTTCTCATAAACATGAACCATAAAACTGGCAATTTAGACCTGTTTTCTCAGACTATTTATTAGCAAAATGAAACAACAGAAACCAGCTTTTAACCTTGCTTGCGCTACACACAGTGTGAAAATGTACTTTATTGCTTTACATGTATACCTTGATAATGTCAACAGTTTTCTTTAATAGTTACTTTTAGTGTTATAAAAATGAAGGGGTTATGAAAGTTCCATATATGCTCAATTTGTACAAGCCCAAAATCACTATCAATCACTCCATCATTCTGTCAATCACCATCGAGTCATGCTTTTTTCTTAGTTTCCATATCGAATCAATCATACATGCTACTGATTTAACTTCCTAACAGTACTTCAAACCCATCCTTTTTCATCACCACTCTCATGGCCATTGTTCTGGTTGCCAATACCTCCAGTCTGATTAATTACCATGGTCTCCTAACTGGGTCTAGGTCTGTCCTCTTTCCATCCATCCTGTATACTACCGTCACAGTGTTATTTCTAAGAGCCAGGCCTTAGGAATGCCCCCTTGCCTTTATTAGAATCCTTTAATAGCACCTAACAGGCTAAAAGGGATATTTATATCCTAACTGCTTAGTAGGTCATGAAAGCCCCTTTAAAATCTAGCATCTGGGACTTCCCTGGTAGCGCAGTGGTTGAGAGTCCGCCTGCCGATGCAGGGGACGCGGGTTCATGCCCCGGTCCGGGAAGATCCCACATGCCGCGGAGCAGCTGGGCCCGTGGGCCATGGCCGCTGGGCCTGCGCGTCCGGACCCTGTGCTCTGCGGCGGGAGAGACCACAGCGGTGAGAGGCCCGCGTACCGCAAAAAAAAAAAAAAAAAAAAAATCTAGCATCTGCGTACCCTTCTAGCCTTACCCTCATCACTCACTCCACTCCTCCATAAAATGCTTTATGCTTAATAGATAAGTATTAATAATGAAATTGTTTAAAGACACTCATACACAGAAAAGTTAAGTGACTTGTTCACTATCAGTATGAGCTTCTGTGGCTACCAAACATTTTTTTACTACTTTCTACATTCATCAAATCATAAAAGAGGTATTCAATCGCATTGCTCTTTACATAATCCATCCATTAGCTCACACTTTGAGGGGACAAATGTCTGTAGTCTTGAGTAAAATTTCTTCCTCCCTTCAATAAGATAGATCATAAAAAGTGAATGGAAATGGAGCCAGGTTCTGAATCAGGTTAGGAAGTTGCTCCTGTGTTCACACTGTCGATTAAAAACTTCCTCAATTTGGCATTTCACAATATAGGCACATCTATTCAAACCATGTGCTGTGAACTGCCTTGCATACGCTTCCCCTACGGGCTATTTCAGGAAAATTACCAGCTTTCAAGTGAGGTCTTGGAGTAATATGTGGGCTCCAAGCAACTGTGTGCTACCTTACCATGATCCCTTATGTCTTTGACAATTTGCAATTCTATAAATCACAACATAAACATAATTTTAAAATAATTTTATTCACATGTTCCAACTCTCATAGGAAATTCCACTGTGCTCAATGCATTTAATAAATCATTAAATAAACCAAATGAAAGCAGAATGTGATATAAATAGACATGAATGGCTTTCCCTGGATGAAATTTAAGTTTACAAATGAGCCAGGAGACTTGACCAATGGGAAGGCAGCCAGAATGTCTCTGGGGGGAGAAAAGGCAATATACAAACAATTGCATATGGTTCAATGTTAAAATATCTCCTGCCTATTTCCCCTGACATACTGATATAACTATTTAGCCTAATAAATGTATGTTTCATTTATTCTGAATCTTAGAAAGTTTTAATGTTACCCTTTGACAGGGATCATCATAGAGTAATAAGATTTCAGGCTCATGTAAGTTCAAAATAGTGAATTATGATTCTTCCTGCCTGAGTACTTTAAAGCTCTCATTGCTTTCCCTCTGTTCTTACCAGCATCCCCAATATTTCAGGCATGCACAGTAAATTAAATATGATTCCTGCCCTTGGTATCTAGTGAAAACATGTGTTGAAAATTAAAGCTTGTCTTCAATCTTCTCTTCAACCTTGAAATTGCTAATTCTGGTTTTGATAAAGTTAAACATATAGCTAATTCTGTCAATAGGTGTTATGAGTATCCTTAAGAATATCACTTTGAATTAATTTTATCAAAAAACATACACTAGGCAGCACTTTATGGTAAAAATAAAGTCACTGTGAACAAAAGATAGAATAATTTTCTCTGATTATATGAACAGAGAAGATTCAACCAATTTTCCTCTTTTATATCTTTAAATGATGTAGTCATACCTATAAATTACTGAGTGGACAATAATGCTTAATGAAGAGAAAGGGAATATGGAGAAAAGTTTTCATTTTCCTGATACACTTTTTAAGTCAAGATTTTGCTATTTTGGTTGTATTGGGATTGCGAGGCTCAGTCCTGGTTTAAATACAAACTAGTTCTCAGAGAGCTACCTAATCTCCACTAATCTTTGATTCCTTAATCTGGAAATTAAAAGAGTTGGATTGGACCATTTAATCTCTAAATGTTGCCTAAAGCCCCTTCTGCAGGGGCTTTAGCATTCTGCAATTTCATTATCCTTCTCGGACAGTATAATTTCTCAATTACATTGTGCTAATTTTATACCTGTCAGAAATGTCTTATTTATTTTATTTATGGTTCGATGTTAAAAGGAACATTTTCTTTGCATGAACGCTGAGGGAATGTAACATTTTCCTGTTATTCAGGAGAAAGAAGCAAAACCCCAGAGAGACAAGATGCATTATTAAAACTCTTACAATTATTTTCACATATTTATTATGACCATACTTTGAGAATGGGGTATCTGAATACCCTATTTCTGATTGATAAGGAGACCAGTTATCTAAAGATTTTTTAAAATTGTCTTTTCAAGGCAATAAAAAAAAATTTAAAGACTTAAAATGGCCAAATATTTATGCAGTAGTTATTACCAAAAGATTCAGTGCTTTCAAAAACATGGCCTAAATAATCTTCACATCTGGAGTAGGAATAGGTTCCTTGTATGTAGCAATATGATGGCACTAAAGCAACACCACTAAAGTAAAGAGAGCTACTGAGTCTATGCTTAAGAACAGCAGTTGAGTCCCACTACTTTCTACTGGATAATGAAGGAAATACTGTATAGTAGAAACTATCTCAGGATGTCTGCCCAGCCCATATCTTCTTCTTTGAGAAAACCCTCCACTATCACTTAGCAGCCATTTTTGTACTTTGCTCCCTGCCCACAGCTGACTGGACCAAGACTGGAAACCCTGCCATAGCATAGTAAACCCACTGGCTGAGCTGTTACAGTCAATACTCCCAATAACTGGGTCAAAAGACACTAGCTATTTGGTCAGCGACATTCGAGCTGAAAGGACATGTAACCTAGGAATGACTGCCATATGCACCCTAATGTATCAACAGATGAAGGAGGGAAGGAGTACTGTATTTCTACCCTTAGGTTTTGTTAAAATAAATAAATAAATAAACCTACATCCCCAATAAATTCTCTTTAACTCAAATTTGAGTTGATCGTTATTCCTTCCAACAAATCCTTCCCTAGAACCCAATGACTCTCAACTCATTCCATGATTCTTTCCTTAAACTCTCTTTTACTGGTGTCTAGTAACTTATACCAACATTTGCAAAAGCAGATAAGGGTATAAAACAATCATCTAGTCCCATAAATATAACTCTGACCAATTACATTTAATAAGATGTAATTTTTTTCTGAAAAAAATCGATGTCCTTCCTAGTCAACTTTGTGAAATAAAGTGTCCAGAGAGTGACTCTATGCAGATCCTAGATTTTCCCTTTCTCCACTTTCTCTGCAGAAAGTAAGCTCTGGCTCTACTAGTTTTTTTTGTTTGTTTGTTTTGTTTTTTTTAACATCGTTATTGGGGTATAATTGCTTTACAATGGTGTGTTAGTTTCTGCTTTATAACAAAATGAATCAGTTAAACATATACATATGTTCCCATATCTCTTCCCTCTTGTGTCTCCCTCCCTCCTACCCTCCCTATCCCACCCCTCCAGGCAGTCACAAAGCACCGAGCTGATCTCCCTGTGCTATGCGGCTGCTTCCCACTAGCTATCTACCTTACGTTTGGTAGTGTATGTATGTCCATGCCTCTCTCTCGCCCTGTCACAGCTCACCCTTCCCCCTCCCCATATCCTCAAGTCCGTTCTCTAGTAGGTCTGTGTCTTTATTCCTGTCTTACCTCTAGGTTCTTCATGACATTTTTTTTTCTTAAATTCCATATATATGTGTTAGCATACGGTATTTGTCTTTCTCTTTCTGACTTACTTCACTCTGTATGACAGACTCTAGGTCTATCCACCTCATTACAAATAGCTCAATTTTGTTTCTTTTCATGGCTGAGTAATATTCCATTGTATATATGTGCCTCGTCTTCTTCATCCATTCATCTGATGATGGGCACATAGGTTGTTTCCATCTCCGGGCTATTGTAAATAGTGGCTCTACTAGTTTTTATTAGAAAGTATCCATCATGAAAAAGTGATGGAAACTAAAACTGATTCATAAGAGTTTTTGTTATTTCTAATTATTTCCTAAGGCCAGGAAAGCACAGAACTACTTTAAAATGCTTTTTGCTTTATAAATTTTAATAAATTAGCAAAAGAAATGGTTTAGCTTGCATCAGTTTTGAAAAAGGACAAGAATATTACTTCTGACTTCAACAATCGATTCCCTACTTTAAATCTTTTTTTCTGTGTATATCCCTCTGGTTATATGGGGACATATGGATATATGATATCAACCAGAAAAGCAGAGCCAATATGAATGACATAGAAAAGGGATTTATAATGGTGGTTTGACCTTACACAACTATGAGAGCAAGTTAAACAATCCTTGCAAGAATGTTGCTTCTACATCTGGTGTTGGGCCTGAAGTCGGCAGGACAGGCAGTAAGGAAGGAAAGATGGACCTGTATTAGGGAGGACTGACTGGAACCAAAGTCAGTCAGTCTCCCAGAGCCTCCAACTTTGACGATGTGAATGGCCAGCAGGAGAAGCTAGTCCTCTTCATCACAGAGGTCAACATGCACCTGGCCAGGGAGTCAAAGCAGCTGAAGATCTGGCAAGAGCTAAAGAAGCTGCAGACCCACCATAGTCCCAGGCCAACAAGGTGCACCAGCAAAGGAACGGCAACATTTGAGGGCTGCCAGCAGAGCACAGTGCCCTGAGCTGACCTTCCAAGCGTAAAATAATACGCCCTTTGCCTCACTTCTACCTACCAAATCTCACGCACAATGTATCCTGCATCCCACATTAACCTGGAAGTAGGTAGGCAGGGAATTCTGGGAAATTCATTCCCAGCTTAGCTAAACTGACATAATACAAATCCACCACCTCATCTCGGTTGTTACTTGCTAACATCCTCTTATCAATGAGGAGAAAGAAACAAAGCCCAAATCTTAACTTCTTCATTTATTTGACAACTTATTCTTATCTTGAAACAAAAAAAATTATAATATGGCCAAGTTTCAAGTTTCCAATTTTTTTCATCAAAAAACATTAACCTATGTCAATAGGTTAATAATTGATTAATGTTAATTATTAGTATTACTGAATCAAATTAAATTTGATTTAATTAGCTGCTTTGCAAAGCACAACCAGGCACTTGACCTGAATCTTTCTTTTTATCCGTATCAGTGTCCCTTGACCGTAAGGTTGAGTCTTACTTCTCATTTCCTTTTTCTTCCCAGCTCTCTCTTGAGTAATTGCCAATAATGCACAACACAGTGCAAACTATGGGTACTTCCCATGATTCTTTAAATTGTCCAAATTGTAAAGAGAGGGTGTCTGATGACAAATAGCTTGGACTTCTAAAATACACATCCAGATGGAAACTATGTTACCAGAGTTGTTGTACTGCACTCCTTTGAAGGCATAAACATCGCACTTACTTTGTTTTATACTTCGGCTATTTGCAAAGCTTTTGTGGGTTATACAGTTCATTTTTTATGTAAGATAAACTTGTCTCCCACTATTAGTAGAGCTCTGTTTTCTCAAACAGTTTCATGGGCCCTCATGAGAATGTATGAAAGCTTTCCTCTCTCTCCTCGTAAAAATACGGACAAATATACACTGTATACAATTTTAGCAGAGTCAGGGAGGACCCTCTGTAGCCCATCTACAGATCCTCTGAAATACTCACAGACCCCAAGTTAAGAAATTCTATCCTTGCTTCATGATGATAGTTATGAAAAGGAATGCTTGAAATCTCTAGGATATTAATTCAAATGTATCATATTACATTGAAACACCCTTGCGGGGGGGATGCTTATATCAGGTTTTTTAAAAGCCTTCAAGCATATACTAGGCAATGATCATAACTCTGAAATTTGTTTTGGAGTTTAAAGTCTGTCCACCTCCATCCAAACTGTATCTTTTATATTTTCATTACCGTTTGACCACCCACCTGGTGTTCTAACAAAAGTGCTTTGCACTTAACAGATGCCCAGTTCATGCATTTTAATACATTTTAAATTACCAGATAGTACATGGATATTTTATTCTTCTTTATGAAAATGTTCTCAAATTTTCTAATCATATTTTTCCATTTGACGCATAAGCCTTAAAGTTACTTTTATTCCCATGTGGTACTGATCTAATATCAAAGTTTGGACACTGTAGACAATCTCCAAACAAGGAAGAGATTTCTGTTTTAGTAATTAAGCCTGGTTGCATTTGGAAAGTAGGTGCCCACAATTTAAAAAATGTCCAGTTTCACATGGAGAATTTTTTTCAGCCTAAACATATACCTATAGATTGTCTATCATCTAAATCACAAAGCAAGTTTCTGATTTTTTAATTTGTTCTGGCATGAAATTGAGTGTAACATCTGTTTTGCACATGTTTCACCTTTTTACCCCTTTTGCTCATTACCACAGTTTTTCTACCCAAAGGTTTCCAACTGCAAATGTTTTGAAATTTTGAGCCCTCTTCTTCAAGATAAGGAATTTTTAAAAATCAGTTTACTATGCTTAAAACTCACTAAGAATGTTATAGTATCAAGGTGAGGAAACCCACGGATTAGAAAGAAGAATTTACATGGCTCTTTGTCTAAAACTGGCTTCTCTTTAGCGAGGTAGGGAGGAAAGATATAAACTATTACTAAAGTATTACTATGCCCTCCTGAGAGCTGTGGTCCTGCCACCTGGCATTTGTACAGATCAGGTGATGTGGGCACCCTGACTTCCTACATGGGAACAGCTTTGGGGATCAGCCAGAGCTCTGTCTGCTTGAACTCCATCCAAATGACTCCCAGAAGAGTAGAAATAGGGAGAATGGGTTGAGGGACTGGTACTGAGAGGCTGCATCCAGAAGGTGAAGATCTCACAATATGATGCTACGGTGGGTACAGAGGATAGCAGTACAGGCTACATAATTTACTGAATCTTTTTTTCCCCCTTTTTTCTGCTCTCATATTTAAAGCCGGCAAACAGC
The DNA here is from genome assembly GCF_949987515.2 of Delphinus delphis. Classification (NCBI taxonomy): domain Eukaryota; kingdom Metazoa; phylum Chordata; class Mammalia; order Artiodactyla; family Delphinidae; genus Delphinus; species Delphinus delphis. The sequence goes on from NC_082689.1 coordinate 52,023,974, forward strand.
TTTTTTTTTTTTAACATCTTTATTGGAGTATAATTGCTTTACAATGTTGTGTTAGTTTCTGCTTTATAACAAAGTGAATCAGCTATACATATACATATATCCCCATATCTCCTCCCTCTTATGTCTCCCTCCCACCCTCCCTATCCCATCCCTCTAGGTGGTCACAAAGCACCAAGCTGATCTCCCTGTGCTATGTGGCTGCTTCCCACTAGCTATCTATTTTACATTTGATAGTATATATAAGTCCATGTTACTCTCTCACTTCGTTCCAGCTTACCCTTCCCCCTCCCCATGTCCTCAAGCCCATTCTCTATGTCTGTGTCTTTATTGTGTCCTGCCCCTAGGTTCTTCATAAACTTTTTTTTTTTTTTAGATTCCATATATATGTGTTAGCATACGGTATTTGTTTTTCTCTTTCTGACTTACTTCACTCTGTATGACAGACTCTAGGTCCATCCACCTCACTACAAATAACTCAATTTCGTTTCTTTTTATGGCTGAGTAATATTCCACTGTATATATGTGCTACATCTTCTTTATCCATTCAGCAGAATGCCTAAATAGACATTTCTTCAAAGAAGATATACAGATTGCCAACACACACAGAAAGGATGCGCAACATCACTAATCATTAGAGAAATGCAAATCAAAGCTACAATGAGGTATCACCTCACACTGGTTAGAATGGGCATCATCAAAAAATCTACAAACAATAAATGCTGGAGAGGGTGTGGAGAAAAGGGAACCCTCTTGCACTGTTGGTGGGAATGTCAACTAATACAGCCACTATGGAGAACAGTATGGAGGTTCCTTAAAAAACTAAAAATAGAACTACCATATGACCCAGCAATCCCACTACTGGGCATATACCCTGAGAAAACCATAATTCAAAAAGAGTCATGTACCACAATGTTCATTGCAGCTCTTTTTACAATAGCCAGGACATGGAAGCAAACAGCTTTTTAAAATTCCTTGTCTCAAAGATTCTTGAAACCATTTCCTGCACTCCCTGAAGAAATTCTGCTGAATGACTGGGAGGGGAGGAAAGAAGATGACGGTGACTATGAGAAAACCAAAGAGGGAAGGAGAGATTCCTGGGATTGGACACTGGATGGAAAGAAGTGCTTGGGTGCCTTGGGAGTGTGTGTGTTGGTGGGAGGTGGCTTGCTCTTCTTCTACTGGCCTGTATTATTGAGATTTTTATAAGCATTGCTTTCTTTTTCAAAAACAAAAACATATTCACAATGCAAAGATGATAACCTCTTTTAGTTCTGTTTTTCAAAATGAGGATGATTAGAAGAGGACCAGTTGGAGCCACATAATTTAGGTGCCTCAAGCTGTCTCCCTCCTAATTACTGCAAGATTTCATTTCAGCACCATTCTATGGTAACTTTAAATATACCCACACATGCTAAAGCATTTCTTGAAGTGCAATCTCCTATGTAAAATAATGCTATAGATGCCACAATAAAAGAAACCAAACGTGTTAAAATACAAGGTGAAAATTAATAAGAAAGGATTCTCAGAGTAACTTTTTAACATATTCAATATGGTGTAAATTTATCAAACTTCTGGTTTCTCTCTGCAAATATAACTGGAAAGCTCTAATTTGGCAGATAGCACCTTAAACAATTTTTTAAATTGTCAATTCTTTGAGAAATTTCCATAACTGAAGATATTAATTATATATATGATGGGTGAGGAAATCACTCGTGAAGAAAAACAACCTGAAATCCACTACAAAACAATGCTGTAAATTGGCTGAACTATTCCTTGCTAAGCTACTTTCAGAATTAACATTTAAGAGGGGTAAATTGTTATGATAATACTCCTTTTGCAAAACAGTAAGTAACCATAGAAAACACAAAGCTTTCTAAATCTGCCTAATTATATCTTCACTTATACGCATTGGTAATGAAGAACTCAAAGTAATTGCTAACTCTGGAATAGTGGTGTATATAAACCAATATATTTTTGTTTATAAAACACACAACTATCCCTATGAGAGCATTCAGGAGGTGAAGTTATAGGACTCAACAATGCAGGCATTTCCCAGCATTTATGGCTTACACACATAATTGTCTTCACCACTGGTTCTTTACGTTTAGTAGTGAATGGCTAAATTTGGAAAGGCTGTGTCTTGTTAGTGAAAAATAACACTACACTGTAGTGTAAAGACTTCTTTCATATTCAGCAAATTTCTGAAACCCAGAGTGTAAACATGGGTGTAAAACAATTCCACGACAGCCAAAAATTGCATCTTTTAAGTAGTTCAAAAAAACAAACTTTCAGAGACATGGCAGATATCTTTGTTTGGCCGCTTAGACCTACAGTACTTTCATCAATATCAGGAGGTTTCACTTTGAATTATGTCCTGGCAAGTTATCAAGATACGTGAGAGTATGACTATAAATAATGAGACAGATTTTCTATACCACAAATGGGAATGTTGACATTCTACCCATTATCTTGCCTGGCAATTAATAATATTTTCACCGGATAATTTGGGGTGGTAAGCAAGGACGTGGAGCAAAGGGCAGACGGCATCTGGCGGACAGGAGGATGGTATACCTGCAGCCCTTGCTGTTCCCGTAGGCAACTTACTCACTCTGAGCTTCAGTAGTACAATTATACTAATTACCATAAATCTGACATCAAGATTGAATAATATTATGTCTAGAAAGCACAGAGTCCAGTATCCCACACATGAGTCCTTGATAACATTGACATTACTGTGATCATTGCTAAGAGGCTGATGACCATTGTGGCACATGGCTGTGCTCTGCCCAACTCCCTCAGATCCCTTTTTTTTTTTTTTTTTTTTTTTTTTTTGCGGTACGTGGGCCTCTCACTGTTGTGTCCTCTCCCGCTGTGGAGCAAAGGCTCCGGACGCGCAGGCTCAGCAGCCATGGCTCACGGGGCCAGCTGCTCCGTGGCATGCGGGATCCTCCCGGACCAGGGCACGAACCCGTGTCCCCTGCATCGGCAGGCGGACTCTCAACCACTGCGCCACCAGGGAAACCTCCCCCAGATCCCTTCTGATTTACCTGGATACAATGCTTTCACTTCCAAAACCCACACCTGCAACACTTCATAGAGGGCTACCCTTGGACTGCCAGAGCCTACTTTTCTTGCCTGGACAGAGAGTGGTAAGTACCTGGAGATTTATGGCCTCCAGGTGGAGGCTGTGACCACTGACTAACCTTGTGTGGTTATAAATACCCCAGTTCCCAAGACCGGGGCCAGGGTGATCAGAGGTGCAGCCCATGTGCTTCCAGAGCTTTTCGACAGGATTGAAGCAAAGTTAACCTCCCTGGAACTTTGCTTAATACTGGCCTATCACTTGACCTCCTCCTCTTCCCAGTCCCTCTGTCTGTCCCTCTTCCGTTTTTCTCTGAGGGCATCTCTTAGTAAACCATTTTTCCACAAACCCTCATCTGAGGGTCTGTTTCTGGAGAACCCCAACCTAAGGTTGTGATGAAGGAGGAGAGAGAGGAGGAGAGGAGAAATGTAGAAGTGATGGTTAATTTTATGTGTCGACTGGGCCAAAAGTGCCCAGGTACTTGGTTAAATTATGTCTGTGTGTGTCTGTGAGGGTGTTTCTGGATGAGGTTAACATTTGAATCAGTAGATTGAGTAAAGCAGATTGCTCTCCCCAGTGTGGGTGGGCCTTATCCAATCTGTTGAGGTCTGAAAAGAATAAAGCACTGAGCAAGAAAGAATTCACTGTCTCTACTTGCTGGTCTTCAAGCTAGGACATTAGTCTTTTCCTGCCTTTAGACTTGGACTGGAACTTATACCACTGGCTCTCCTAGTTCTTAGGCCTTCAGACTGCAGACTCTGGGACTTCTCAGCCTCCATAATGGTATGAGCCAATTCTTTATAATAAATCACATATACTTATGTATATATACACACAAACATATATATCTCAGTATTGATCTCCCTCTTTCCCTCTCTCTCCCTCTCTCTCTCTCTCTCTACACACACACACACACACACACACACACACACACATATATCTGCTATTGGTTCTGCTTCTCTAGAGAACCCTGACTAGTACAGAAGAGGATTCATAAGTAAAGAAGTTCCTAAGTCTTCACTTCCCTTAAAATAGAATAAGAATGGGGAATAGGAGGTAACAAGATTGAACAGAGAGAGTATTTCTGTGGTAGCTGATAGAGCCAGGACTAGCCCTCCTCTCTCTCTTCCAAAGGAATACATGGGGGCACAAAAAGTATGGAATAGATGACACATTCCTTCCCCATTGGAATTCTAATGTGTATAATTAATGTCTAGTTTGCAGCATTTCTTTGTACTAGTCTAGAATCCTGCTCCTGTGAGCTGTTTACAGTCAAGGACCATGTGGTCAGGGACCACCTGTGAATCTCCAAAGCTGACTGAATATGTGATGCATAAATTAGTGGCTGAGTAAATCAACAGAATGAACTTCACAGAACATCTCCTCAATGCCATACTGTTTTTTTGGATATAACTTTCTTTATGTCTCTCAACACCAATATAAATTAATTTTGAAATTATTAGCTTAACTTTATTAACAGACCAATGGCATATATTACAAAAACAATCATTTCAATGTTAATGATTATTGTGATCAATGTAAAACACTTGGCAAACACATATGTCAAAAGAAAATAAAATTACAGATTACCCTGTGAGTCCATAATCTAAAAATATTTACAAATAAAATTTGGGTTAATTTCTCTCCAGATTAAAAAAACTTTCCCCATACTTTTATTATTCTGTGGTATAATCACAACAATGAACATGTAGAACTACTTTTACCGTTTAAAAATATAAAGCAAATTTTAAAAATAAGTATTTTTCACATAAATTTATAGATTCAAATTCTGTGGTATAATACTGCACAGCCTTAATATGTTATGTAGGAACATGTTATGAATATGCTATACTTGCTATAGATTTCATCTGCAAATGAATATTCAAGAATTTCTGAAGTTTTACTATTCTAGATTTATTTTCATATGATGACTGCATCTGTATGTGCATTTTGAATAAATATGTGATTACTTTTAGAAATTTCAACATTTATTCATCCATTTAAATTATAATAATTTTTTTAACATCTTTATTGGAGTATAATTGCTTTACAATGGTGTGTTAGTTTCTGCTGTATAACAAAATGAATCAGCTATACATATAAATATATCCCCATATTTCGTCCCTCTTGTGTCTCCCTCCCACCCTCCCTATCCCACCCCTCTAGGTGGTTACAAAGCACCAAGCTGATCTCCATGTGCTATGTGGCTGCTTCCCATTAGCTATCTATCTATTATACATTTGGTAGTGTATATATGTCCACGCCACTTACTCACTTTGCCCCAGCTTACCCTTCACACTCCCTGGGTCCTCAAGTCCATTCTCTACATCTGTGTCTTTATTCCTGTCCTGCCCCTAGGTTCTTCAGAACCATTTTTTTTTAGATTCCATATATATGTGGTAGCATACGGTATTTGTTTTTCTCTTTCTGACTTACTGCACTCTGTGTGACAGACTCTAGGTCCATCTACCTCACTACAAATAACTCAATTTCGTTTCTTTTTATGGCTGAGTAATATTCCATTGTATATATGTGTCACATCCTTGGACACTTAGGTTGCTTCCATGTCCTGGCTATTGTAAATAGAGCTGCAATGAACATTGTGGTACATGACTCTTTATGAATTATGGTTTTCTCAGGGTATATGCCCAGTAGTGGGATAGCTGGGTCGTATGGTAGTTCTATTTTTAGTTTTTTGAGGAACCTCCATACTGTTCTCCATAGTGGCTGTATCAATTTACATTCCCACCAACAGTGCATGAGGGTTCCCTTTTCTCCACACCCTCTCCAGCATTTATTGTTTCTAGATTTTTTGATGATGACTATTCTGACCGGTGTGAGGTGATACCTCATTGTAGTTTCGATTTGCATTTCTCTAATGATTAGTGATGTTGAGCATTCTTTCATGTGTTTCTTGGCAGTCTGTATATCTTCTTTGGAGAAATGTCTATTTAGGTCTTCTGCCCATTAATGGATTGGGTTGTTTGTTTTTTTGATATTGAGCTGCATGAGCTGCTTGTAAATTTTGCAGATTAATCCTTTGTCAGTTGAATCATTTGCAAATATTTTCACCCATTCTGAGGGTTGTCTTTTCATCTTGTTTGTAGTTTCCTTTTCTGTGCAAAAGCTTTTACGCTTCATTAGGTCCCATTTGTTTATTTTTGTTTTGATTTCCATTTTTCTAGGAGGTGGGTCAAAAAGGATCTTGCTGTGATTTATGTCATAGAGTGTTCTGCCTATGTTTTCCTCTAAGAGTTTGACAGTATCTGGCCTTACATTTAGGTCTTTAATCCATTTTGAGTTTATTTTTGTGTATGGTGTTAGGAAGTGTTCTAATTTCATTCTTTTATATGTATCGGACCAGTTTTCACAGCACCACTTATTGAAAACACTGTCTTTTCTCCATTGTATATTCTTGCCTCGTTTACCAAAAACAAGGCGACCATAGGTGCGTGGGTTTATCTCTGAGCTTTCTATCCTGTTCCATTGAGCTATATCTCTGTTTTTGTGCCAGTATCATACTGTTTTGATTACTGTAGCTTTGTAGTATAGTCTGAAGTCTGGGAGCCTGATTCCTCAGGCTTCGTTTTTCTTTCTCAAGATTGCTTTGGCTATTCGCAGTCTTTTGTGTTTCCATACAAATTGTGAAATTTTTTGTTCTAGTTCTGTGAAAAATGCCATTGGTAGTTTGATAGGGATTGCATTGAATCTGTAGATTGCTTTGGGTAGTATAGTCATTTTCGCAATGTTGATTCCTCCAATCCAAGAACACGATATACCTCTCCATCTGTTTGTATCATCTTTAATTTCCTTCATCAGTGTCTTATAGTTTCCTGCATACAGGTCTTTTGTCTCCTTAGGTAGGTTTATTACTAGGTATTTTATTCTTTTCATTGCAATGGTAAATGGGAGTGTTTCCTTAATTTCTCTTTCAGATTTTACATCATTAGTGTATAGGAATGTAAGAGATTTCTGTGCATTCATTTTGTATCCTGTAACTATACCAAATTCATTGATGAGCTCTAGTAGTTTTCTGGTGGTATCTTTAGGATTCTCTATGTATAGTATCATGTCATCTGTAAACAGTGACAGTTTTACTTCTGCTTTTCCAATTTGTATTTTTTTAATTTCTTTTCCTTGTCTGATTGCCATGGCTAGGACTGCCAAAACTATGCTGAATAACAGTGGTGAGAATGGACAACCTTGTCTTCTTCCTGATCTTAGAGGAAATGGTTCCAGTTTTTCACCATTGAGAACAACGTTGGCTGTGGGTTTGTTGTATGTGGCCTTTATTACGTTGAGGTAAGTTCCCTCTATGCCTACTTTCTGGAGGCTTTTTATCATAAATGGGTGTTGAATTTGGTCAAAAGCTTTTTCTGCATCTATTGAGATGATCATGTTTCTTCTCCTTCAATTTGTGAATATGGTTTGTCACATTGATTGATTTGTGTAAACTGAAGAATCCTTGCATTCCTGGGATAAATCCCACTTCATCATGGTTTATGATCTTTATAATGTGCTGTTAGATTCTGTTTGCTAGTATTGTGTTGAGGATTTTTGCATCTATGTTCATCAGTGATATTGGCCTGTAGTTTTCTTTTTTTGTGACATCTTTGTCTGGTTTGGGTATCAATGTGATGGTGGCCTCATAGAATGAGTTTGGGAGTGTTCCTCCCTCTGCTATATTCTGGAAGAGTTTGAGAAGGATAGGTGTTAACTCGTCTCTAACTCTTATCTAACTGATAGAATTCGCCTGTGAAGCCATCTGGTCCTGGGTTTTTGTTTATTGGAAGAATTTTAATCACAGTTTCAATGTCAGTGCTTGTGATTGGTCTATTCATATTTTCTATTTCTTCCTCGTTTAGTCTTGGCAGGTTGTGCATTTCTAAGAATTTGTCCATTTCTTCCAGGTTGACCATTTTATTGGCATATAGTTGCTTGTAGTAATCTCTCATGATCCTTTGTATTTCTGTAGTGTCAGCTGTTACTTCTCCTTTTTCATTTCTAATTCTATTGATTTGAGTCTTCTCCCTTTTTTTCTTGATTAGTGTGGCTAATGGTTTATCAATTGCCTTTATCTTCTCAAAGAACCACCTTTTAGTTTTATTGATCTTTGCTATTATTTCCTTCATTTCTTTTTCATTTATTTCTGATCTGATCTTTATGATTTCTTTCCTTCGGCTAACTTTGGGGTTTTTTTGTTCTTCTCTCTCTAATCGCTTTAGGTGTAACATTAGGTTGTTTATTTGAGATGTTTCTTGTTTTGAGGTAGGACTGTATTGCTATAAACTTCCCTCTTAGAACTGCTTTTGCTGCATCCCATAGGTTTTGGGTCATCGTCTTTTCATTGTCGTTTGTTTCTAGGTATTTTTTGATTTCCTCTTTGATTTCTTCAATGATCTCGTTATTTAGTAGTGTATTGTTTAGCCTCCATGTGTTTGAATTTTTTACAGATTTTTTCCTGTAATTGATATCTAGTCTCATAGCGTTGTGCTCGGAAAAGATACTTGATATGATTTCTATTTTCTTAAATTTGCCAAGGCTTGATTTGTGAACCAAGATATGATGTATCCTGGAGAACGTTCCATGAGCACTTGAGAAGAAAGTGTATTCTGTTGCTTTTGGATGGAATGTCCTATAAGTATCAATTAAGTCCATCGTGTTTAATGTATAATTTAAAACTTGTGTTTCCTTATTTATTTTCATTTTGGATGATCTGTCCATTGGTGAAAGGGGGGTGTCAAAGTCCCTCACTCTGATTGTTTTACTGTTGATTTCCCCTTTTATGTTAGCATTTGCCTTCTGTATTGAGGTGCTCCTATGTTGGGTACTAAATATTTACAATTGTTGTATCTTCCTCTTGGATTGATCCCTTGATCATTATGTAGTGTCCTTCTTTGTCTCTTGTAATAGTTTTTATTTTAAAGTCTATTTTGTCTGATATGAGAATTGCTATTCCAGCTTTCTTTTGATTTCCATTTGCATGGAATATCTTTTTCCATCCCCTCACTTTCAGTCTATATGTGTCCCTAGGTCTGAAGTGGGTCTCTTATAGACAGCATATATACGGGTCTTGTTTTTGTATCCACTCAGCCACTCTATGTCTTTTGGTTGGAGCATTTAATCCATTTACATTAAGGTAGTTATCGATATGTGTGTTCCTATTACCATTTTCTTAATTGTTTTGGGTTTGTTATTGTGGGTCTTTTCCTTCTCTTATGTTTCCTGCCTAGAGAAGTTCCTTTAGCATTTGTTGTAAAGCTGGTTTTGTGGTGCTGAATTCTCTTAGCTTTTGCTTAACTGTAAAGGTTTTAAATTCTCCATCGAATCTGAATGAGATCCTTGCTGGGTAGAGTAATCTTGGTTGTAATTTTTTCCCTTTCATCACTTTAAATATGTCCTGCCACTCCCTTCTGGCTTGCAGAGTTTCTGCTGAAAGATCAGCTGTTAACCTTATGGGGATTCCCTTGTGTGTTACTTTTCCCTTGCTGTTTTTAATATTTTTTCTTTGGATTTAGTTTTTGATAGTTTGATTAATATGTGTCTTGGCATGTTTCTCCTTGGATTTATCCTGTATGGGACTCTCTGTGCTTCCTGGACTTACTATTTCCTTTCCCATATTAGGGGAGTTTTCAACTATAATCTCTTCAAATATTTTCTCAGTCCCTTCTTTTTCTCTTCTTCTTCTGGGACCCCTATAATTCGAATGTTGGTGCATTTAATGTCCCAGATGTCTCTGAGACTGTCCTCAATTCTTTTCATTCTTTTTTCTTTATTCTGCTCTGTGGTAGTTATTTCCACTATTTTATCTTCCAGTTCACTTATCTGTTCTTCTGCCTCAGTTATTCTGCTATTGATTCCTTCTAGAGAATTTTTAATTTCATTTATTGTGTTGTTCATCATTGTTTCTTTGCTCTTTAGTTCTTCTAGGTCCTTGTTAAACGTTTCTTGTGTTTCCTCCATTCTGTTTCCAAGATTTTGGATCATCTTGACTATCATTACTCTGAATTCTTTTTCAGGTAGACTGCCTATTTCCTCTTCATTTGTTTGTCTGGTGGGTTTTTATCTTGCTTCTTCATCTGCTGTGTGTTTCTCTGTCTTCTCATTTTGCTTATCTTACTGTGTTTGGGATCTCCTTTTCGCAGGCTGCAGGTTCGTAGTTCCTGTTGTTTTTGGCATCTGCCCCCAGTGGCTAAGGTTGGTTCAGTGGGTTATGTAGGCTTCCTGGTGGAGGGTACTGGTGCCTCTGTTCTGGTGGATGAGGCTGGATCTTGCGTTTCTGGTGGACAATGTCATATCTTTAGCATTATTTTTTATAACATGTTTCTTTAACTAATGAGCAGCAACACAGCATGAGGAGAAGAAGAGGGGCCAAGAGTCTGGAGACCTGAATCTTAACCATTGTGTTGTCACTACATACATATCTGAGTTGGGACAAGTTGCCATCTTTCTGGGCTTCAATATCCTCACCAACATATTAAAATGTCTGAATATCTAATATTCCATCAGTTTTAACACTGCAGTTTGCTACCAGAAAAATCAGGTTGAGAAGAATAGAAAACACAATTTTTCTATTTGAACACTGTAAAATTCAGAGTGATGCTGAATTCAGACCAATCCTAGGACCTGCAGCATATAGATTTTACAGCCCTCTTTAAGATTATATACAAATTATAAATTCAAAACTAAGTACAAAAACTAGGTGTATTATTTTAAATGAGAAAAAAGTGACAACAAAGTTCAAAAGTTAACAAATAGTGCACATATGAAAAATCCAAAAATAATATATTTTATTAATTAACTACTGGACACAACTCTATACTCCTGAAGTTTTTGGCTGCATACTCTTTGTTCCTCCATACGATAATAATTTTGCAATGTCCAGAGAGAATAAAAGATAATTTAGTCTTGCTTTTGCATGATTGAAAAATCATTTTTATTGATATCTTAGAAAAATTTTTATTGATTTTGAAATCAAAGCTTTTATATTTCATTATGATACGCTAAGGGGGGGGTTGACATTTTGAAGCTTCTGACAGTCTCCTGTCTTTCACTTTTTTTTTTTTTTGGCTTCCACCAACATACATCATTGTAGTTATATCTGAACGTTGATCTGATTAACAATTATGAAAAATATACAAAATTACACTGAAATTAAGTCACACAATACGTCAAACCAAAATCCATTTTTAAATTGATGCTCCACAGTATTGAGCCGTATAATCAAATTCCTCTTCTATCACACTCATCCATTTCCTGATAGGTTTCTGCCAACTTCCTTTCCTGTAAACTGAGTGGATTTTATAGGGTGATTTTTTTTCTTTTCATTATGAAAACTTTCAAATACCTAATGAGAGTACAATAATAATCCATGTGCCCACCTCCTGAATTTGACAATTGTTAACATTTTGCCATATTTACTTCATTTGTGTATTATGTTTGTCCTTTCACGGTACTGGTCACAATTTTGCATCATATTAAATCTGACTCTGCCAGACTTCCTTAGGCAAAGATGAATGAGATTCTCTAAGGTATGAGATGACACGTTTAGATGCATAAAACATGCAACTTCTCACCCAGAAGTATTCACAGTGTAACACAACAACAGGTTTTCTGATAAATTCTATTTTGTGCAATTCCAATATATAGTGCATATATTGCATATTTAACTCTTATTCCTGACAAGAGAGAACTTGCATTTTGATGATATTCAAATCCTCAGCTTCCTGATTTACACATATTCTGATGCGATGCCTTTTCCCAGATTAATTGTGACTCCATTCATTGTGTCCCATATTTGTCCTCCTTTCCTCATATACTTACTGTAGTTCATGTTACTTCTACCTATGAATAGTAACAGTATTCCTAGAATTCATTCATATCTCTGGAGAGCTGGCAGTGACTTCACTTTGCACAGCAGTGATTGCAAGCAAGATTAATTATCCAGGTTTTAAAGTGGGATCCCCAAAATGTTCACAGCCATTCCAATCCTACCTGATATGAAAGAGAGAGAGAGAGAGAGAGAAAGAATGTGTGTGTGCGTTTAGGGAGAAGGGGAAGAGATTGTAAGAGAAGAGAAGCCAGATTGAAAATAAACAATGGGCTTAAGCAATTACAGCTAAAATAGTTTTCCTTGGCAAATTTAATATAAATGGTTTTAAAAGGAGCCTGTACAAGTGAGAAAACCCGAAGTTGTAGCTGCATGCGCTTCATGGTATATCTGTCTCTGTTCCTATCTGTTCTTTCATGTATCTCTGGTGGAAACCTAGTCCAAGGCTCCCAGGGCTTGGGACTCTGGAACTCAGAGTCATTCTATGATTGGTTTATAATGATGGAGGAATATGTCCTTAATTTCTGAATATACAAGCTGAAATATTTAAGCATGAAATGTCCTGACATCTACAATTCACTTTAAAATGACTCAGCAAAAGTATAGATAGATATACATGCAATCATGAGGCAATATGGCAAAATGTTAGCAGTTGCTGAATCCAGATGGTATGTATATGGATGTCCACTGCACCATTTTTTTTCTATTTTTCTGTGCGTTTAAAAATTTTCATAATAAAAGTCTAAAAATAAGGCACCATATGAGACTCACTTACTCAATGGAAGAGAAAACTGAGGCCCAGAGGAACCAAAGGACTTGCCCAAGGTCACAACACAAGCTGTTCCTCATTCTCTGTGGCTGGTTCTCCTGATGAGAGGAACCAGGATTCTCACTTAGGGGATTTTCCTGCAGTAAAGGTCAGTTTGCATTTGACTTCTCATTTTGCAGTACCTCCTTTTCAACACAACAGAAACGCACAGGGATTGTGATGACAAAATGCTAGAGTATGATGTTCCCACCGGCCATTTGTGAGTAAGGGCTAGGCAGTAGAAGTGGTCAGGTCATGACTGACAAGCCCGGGAGCCGATGCAGAGCACTTCACTCCATCTGCCTAGCTGATCTCCTACAGGGGGTGTCTTGGTTTCGTGCTAATTCTGGTGTCTCATTTGTAAATGTTTAGCATTTTTCTTTGATAGGCACATGACATGTTATTCTCCCAGAGAAAGCAGATCACTTGCGGAAATCCAAAGGAGGCCTCCTCCTACAGGAAGAGGTTTTGCAACCATATGAAAATGTACAAAGGACAAAGGAAAGGAAAGACGGGTTTATCCAGCCTCAGCGGCAATCTCTACAGCACTCTGTGATTCCCTTTTAAAGAAACCTCCTTGCACACTGGTCAGTTCACAAATATGTAATGAGTATGTTTTCTGGGTCCATATCTATCCTCGTGCAAGGCTGTCACAAGGTGGATAGTGACTGAAGGAAAGATGCCAAGAGCAAAAGGTACAGGCAAAGAACACAAGAATTCATCTCTGAAGGAGCAGCTCCCCAGAGCTGGGGACAGAGTAGGAGACTTCCAGTGCAGCAACAAGCTTCAGAGCCCCAGAGGATGCACAGATACCATCTGATTGGGATGAGAAGCCTGTCAGATACTTAGAAATGGTCACTTTTGCTGTTCTCAACTTTTTATATTCTCAACTTTTTGTATAAACTCCCTGCCCGCAGGACTGCTCTAGAGAGGCTGGTTCTGTGCCTGCTTGCTCACCAGGTCAAATAACCAACCTTCTAGACAAGTCAGAAAAGATATCTCCTTTAATGAGGGAATGAGCCAAGAAGATGCTGCAGATTCTATACCATCCTGAGAGAAAAGGGACTCTATTCATCCTCCTTTAAAAATACTTAATTTGCATGTGTTTTACAAGTATGATTGCAATATTTCTTCTATTGTTATAGTTCAATTGTAAATTTTCCTATATTAAATTACGGTTATGTTTCCTAACCTGCAGTATGGCGAGTACTTTGTATGATAATATTTTTAGAGAACAGACAGTTATCTAGAGACTATGGTTCCCTGAACACGAGGAACATATTTGATTCTGAGGAGTCTGAAATAACACAATTAACATTTCCCTCTTGGAGCTATTATTTGAAGTTAGATTTACAGAAGGCCTTAGGTGGTTTGTTTCATTGCTGTTTTCAGCAAATCATCTTCTAAAAGAGAGTATATTATGAGTGTTGTTATTGTTTTTAAAAGAAGATAGAAGCCTCCTTGCCTTTTGATTATAAAGTGATGTATTTTTCCTCCATATTAAAAGCTAAAATAATTGACTCCAGATATATAAAATATGAGCAGAAGCTTCTCTTTCAGGGCATTCCCCTCATATATCATTAATCTCCTAACCATGAAATTATGCAAATTTGCAGCAAGGCCATTCTCTTTTCACTCCAATACCTAAAGTATGCTTCTCAATGACCCCCAAAGATAATTCTTTGACAAGATCTATCAAAATGATTAACTTCTAGTTAGACTGTTATGAAAAAAAAAGACATAAATTACCAATACTAGGAATACGAGAAGGAGCATCTCTGTAGATTCTAGGTTATTAAAAGGATTATGTGGATAATGAAAATTTTAAGTCAATAAAATTGAGAATCTAAGTGAATCAGATAAATCCCTTTACCACAAAACAATTAAAAATCACTGAAGAAGAAATGCTAACCTAATTAGCTATATGTGTCTCTCTCTCTCTCTATATATATATATATATATAAAATGAAGTGAACTCGTAGTTTAAAAATCTCACCACAAAGAAAACTTTAGCATTAGATGACTTCACTGTTGAATTCCAACAAAAAATTTTAAAGAGACTACGCCAATTCCACACAAATTCTTCCAGAAAATTGAAACTCATTCTATGAAGTTAACATCCCCCTGACATCCCAAGTGAAAACAACATTACAAGAAAACTACAGGTAACTTTCTTTTATAAATGTAGACACAAAAACTTCAAAAATAATAGCAAATCTAATCCAACAATATATAAAGGAGATAAAATATATCATGACCAAGTGAAGCATTATCTCAAAAATGCAAGACTGGTTCAAAAATCAATCAACAAGGAACTTACCTGGTGGTGCAGTGGTTAAGAATCTGCCTCCCAGTGCAGGGGACATGGGTTTGAGCCCTGGTCCGGGAAGATCTCACATGCCGTGGAGCAACTAAGCCCGGGCACCAAAACTACTAAGCCTGCACTCTAGAGCCCACGAGCCACAACTACTGAGCCCACATGCCACAACTACTGAAGCTCTAGGCATGTGCCTAGAGCTCGTGCTCCACAACAAGAGAAGCCATCGCAAGGAGAAGCCCACTCGCCGCAAAGAAGAGTAGCCCCTGTTCGCCACAAGTAGAGAAAGCCTGCACATAGCAACAAAGACCCAATGCAGCCAAAATTAAATAAATGAAATAAAGTTTTAAAACATCAATTAACAAAATTCACCATATCTATACATGAAAGATGAAAATCATATAATCATCTCAATAGATGTAGAAAAAGTCTTTCAAAAATTCAACATTTGTTCATGATATAAACTCCCCACAAATAGGAATGGAAAGAAACATCATCAATGTGATAAAAATATCTAGAAAAAAATGTATAACCAACATTATACTTAGTGAGAGAATGAGCGTTTTCCCCCTAAGACACAGAACAAAAGCAAAGATATACCCTTTCACAACTTTTATTCAAAATTGTACTGGAGGTCTTAGCCAGTGCAATAAGAAAAGTAAGAAAAGGCACCCATAATTGAAAGGAAGAAAGAAAAGTCTCTTTTTTCAGAGGACATGATTGTCTACATAAAAAATCCTAAGAATCTATTAAAAAGCTACTATAATGGCTAAGTTGATTTAGCAAAGTTGCAGGATATAGGCAAAATAGCCAAAAATCAATCACAAGTTTATATACTAGCAATAATTAGAAATTGAAATAAAAATACAATTTACAATAGATCCAAAAACACAAAATACTTTTATATAAATCTTACAAAATATACATAAGATCTGTCCATTGAAAACTACAAAACACTGATGGAAGAAATCAAAGAAGACATAAATAAATGGAAAGAGTTACCATTTTAATGGATTAGAAAGCTCAATATTAAGACATCAATTCCCTCAAAACTCATCTATACATATTTACACACATATGCAAATTAAACAACATAGTACAAAATAACAAGGAGATCAAAGAATAAATGATAAGGGCAATTAGAAAATACTTTGAGATGAATGTAAATGAACACATAGCATACAAAAACTCATGAGGTTTAACTTAAGAGGTGCTCAGAGGGAAATCTGTAGTGCAAACACCAACATCAAAAAAGAAGAAAGATCTCAAATCAACAATGTAATTTTCCATGTTAAGATAGGGGGAAAAGAAGAACTTTGAATCAAGAGCAGAAGAAAGGAAATGATAAGAATTAGAGTGGAAATTAATGAAGTAGAAAATATAAAAACAATGGAGAAAATCAATAAACCCCAAACTTAGTTCTCTGAAAAGATCAATAAAATTGAGAAAATTCTAGCTAGACAGATTAGAAAAAAAAAAGAAAGAAAACTCAAATTATTAAAATTGAGAACTAAAAAAGGAACATTACTACTGATTTTACAGAAATAAAGTTTTATAAGGGAATACTAAAGGCAACTATATGACAACAAATTAAATAATTTACATGAAATGGGAAAAACTTCTTAAAAGATAAAAATTATAAAAAGTGACTCAAGAAGAAATAGAAAATCTGAATAGATTTATAATAAGAGATTGAATCAGTAATTTTAAAACTATATACAAAGAAAACTCCAGGCCCAAATACCTTCACCAGTGAATTCTACTAAACATTTAAAGAACTTTACCAGTTCTTCACAAACTTCCCAAAAAAATAAAAGAGGAGAGAACACCTCATAACTCATTTAATGTGGTCAGCATTATCTTGATAACAAAACCAGACAAAGACATCACAAGAAATGAAAATTACAGACCAATATCTCTTATGAATATAGACAAAAAAACTCTCAACAAAATACTGGCAAATAAAAATAAAGCAATACATATAATGAAATTTATCTAGGAGATGAAAGGCTGTTTCTATATCCAAAAATCAATTAATGTAATATTCTATATGAATAGAATAAAGGACAAAAACCCACACTTATCTCAATATATGCAAAATTGCACTTGACAAAATTCAACACCCTTTCATGATAAAAACACTAAACAACATAAGAATAGAAGGAAATTTCCTCAACTTCAGAAAGAGCAGCTACAAAGAAAAAACCACCCACAGCTAATATCATATTTAATAGTGAAAGACTGAATTCTTACCCTTAACATCAGGAACAAGACAAGGATGGCTGATGTCACAACTTCTATTCAATATTATGCTTGAGGTGCTTGCCAGGGCAACTAGGCAAGAAAAAGAAAAGTCATCCAAATTGGAAAGAAAGAAGTGAAACTATCTCTACTTGCAGATAATATATCTTGTAGATAGAGAATCCTAATGAATACACACACACACAGAGACAACTATTAGAGCTAATAAACAGGCTCAATAAAATTGCAGAATACAAGACCTATATACAAAAATTAATTGCATTTCTACATACTGTCAGTGAACATCCTGAACATTCCTGAAGCTAAGAAAACAATTCAATCACACACACATCAATTACACACATCAAAGAGAATAAAATATTTTAAAATAAATTTAACAAAAGGAGTGAAAATTATACTCTGAAAAGCACAAAACACGGTTGAAGGAAATTAAAGAAGACTTAAATAAATGAAAAGATATTCTATTATCATGGATCAGAAGACAATATTTTTAAGACGGCAATACTCCCCCAAACAGTCTACATATTCAATGCAATCCTTATAAAAATACCAACTTACTTTTTTGCAGAAACTGACAAGTTAATTCTAAAATCCCTATGGTCTAAAACTGAAGGGACCAGAATAGTCAAAACAACTGTGAAAAAGTTCAAAATTGGAGGATGCATACTTCCCAATATTAAAACATACTACAAAGCTAAAGTAATCAAGACTGTGTGGTACTAGCATAAGGACTGACTTACTGATAAATGGAATAAAATTGAGAGTCGAGAAATAAAACTTCATACTTATGATCATCTGATTTTCAGCAAGTGTTTCAAAGCAATTTAATGGAGAAAAAATACTCTTTTCAATAAATGGTGCCGGGACAACTGTATATCCCCTCAAAAAATGAAGTTTGATCCGAACATCATACCATATACACATATTTACTCAAAATGTATCAAAGACCTAAATGTAAGATCTGAAACTATGAAACTTATAATAACACAGGTGTGCATGTTTGTGACCTTGGGTTATGCAACTCTTTCTTAGATATGAAACAAAAAGGACAAGCAACAACAATAACAGAAAGATAAATTGGACATCATCAAATTTTTTTAAAATTTGTGTTTTAAAAAACAACATGAATAAAGTGAAAAGACAATCCAAAGAATGGGAGAAATTATTTAAAATCATTTACGTGATAAGGGGCTTGTATCTGGAATATATAAAGAACTATTATAACTAAACAACAAAAAGAAAAATAGACCAATTAAAAAATGGGTTAAAGGATCTGAACAGACATTTCTCCAAAGAAAATATTCAAAAGGTCAATAAACACATGAAAAGGTGTTCAACATCATTAGCCATCAAGTAAATGCAAATCAAAACCACAATGAGATATAATTTCACAACCACTAGAACAGCTATAACCAAAAAATGGAAAATAACAAGTGTTGATGAAGATGTGGAAAAACTGGAACCCTCAAACACTGACAGGACTGTAAAATGAAGCAGTTGCTTTGGAAAAGAATTTGGTGGTTCCTCAAAAGGTTAAACAGAGTTATCAAACGACCCAGCAATTACACTCTTAGGTATATACCCAAGAGAAATAAAAATATACGTCCACAAAAAACTCGTACATGATGTTCATAGCAGTGGTATTCATAACAACTAAAAAGTGGAAGCAACCCAATGTCTACCAACTGATGAATGAATAAAGTGTTGTGTATCCTTAAAGCCAAATCTTTTAGCAATAAAAAAAAGAAGTACTGATACATGCTACAACACAGATGAACCTTGAAAATATGCTAAGCCAAAGAAACCGATAATAAAGGACCATCTATTACATTATTCCATTTATATGAAATGTCCAGAATAGGAAAATTTATAGAAGAGAGATAAGTGGTTACACAGAGTTGGGGATTGGGAGGTTGGGAGTGCTGACTAAAGGGTGTCAAGTTTCTTTGTGGGGTGTTGAAAAGTTCTAAAATGTATTATGGTGATGGTAGTTTAACTCTGAACATACTGAATTGACACTTCAAGTGGGCAAATGGTATGATATGTACAATATATCTCAATAAAACTATTTTAAAAACTGATCTATAGATTCAGAGCAATTCCAATCAACATCCCAGCCAAAATATAGAATATATGGACATGTCTGGTATTTTCAAGATTAAAATATTCTCATTTTCAACTTTACAGTTTTTTTACTTTATTTTTGTAAACCAAAATATATATGACTTTAATGAGGAAAAATAAAATTTTTATATATAATCACTAAATTTTATTTTATTATATCATTATCTGTTTACTATTTTCATCTGATCATACCATACAACAGAATTTCTCTTTTATTTTTAGCAATAGAATTTCAAAAATGGAGACAGCTTAGCTTAATAACCTTTGCCCTCTATACAGGAGGAATCTGAGGTTCAGAGAAAACAAGCAAGTTGGCAAAGATTTTGCAAATAGTGCCAGAATTGGGACTGAAATTCAGGTCACCAGATTCTTCAAGAGTTTCAAATTATATTTTAAAAATTAATACTAGGGGGCTTCCCTGGTGGCGCAGTGGTTGAGAGTCCGCCTGCTGATGCAGGGGACACGGGTTTGTGCCCCGGTCCGGGAAGATCCCACATGCCGCGGAGCGGCTGGGCCCGTGAGCCATGGCCGCTGAGCCTGCGCGTCCGGAGCCTTTGCTCCATAGCGGGAGAGGACACAACAGTGAGAGGCCCACGTACCGCAAAAAAAAAAAAAAAAAAAAAAAAAAAAATTACTAGGTATCCTTAAAGAAGAAAAGGAAATGGATAGGATGGGAAAATTTATAATATCTTTATTATTAAACTTACATGTTATTTAAGCAGATGATTTAAGGCCACGTTTATATGAACAATAAACATAAATTGAATGCAGTAATATATAAAGGATAAAAAAACTAATTAAGGAAATATAAGATATAGTTTATGTTATCTAAATTAGTGAACATTTTCCTGAACATTTCATTTTCCTTTTTCAGTTTTAATACAGTGGTTTAAAATACCTAAGATTCATTATAGAACGTTGTGTCCAATTTTGAATTTTGCGTAATCATTAGTATAGCTACCTTCAACTCAAGCACACTAATGTCCTTCTAGAAAGGGTCCTTGGAAACTCAATAATAAAGCAATGTACGTAAGGTAGATAGCTAGTGGGAAGCAGCCGCATGGCACAGGGATATCGGCTCCGTGCTTTGTGACCGCCTGGAGGGGTGGGATAGGGAGGGTGGGAGGGAGGGAGACACAAGAGGGAAGAGATATGGGAACATATGTATATGTATAACTGATTCACTTTGCTATAAAGCAGAAACTAACACACCATTGTAAAGCAATTATACCCCAATAAAGATGTTAAAGAGGAAAAATAATAATAATAAAGCAATGTAATTGAGTTTATTTCTTAATGATTCATGTAATTAAAGTTTAACATAACTGGACATGAATTGTTTTTAGACTTTCATTTCTGTATTGTGGAATACACATGGTGGGAAACTTGTAGTCATAAAACATCTCTCTCTCAAGAATGTAAATGCCTTTGACATTGCTGGATGATTCTGTCACTGAGGGAACGGGCACCATCTGTCCCTGCTTAGTTGTGTTGAGAATGTTGACCTGACAGCACACGGCGAAACTAGGGAAGCCTGAAGGAATACCTCCATTCCTTTTTAACTTAGCAGTAAGTTATCTGAAGTGTTGCAAAGCCATATGAGTTTGTGTCTGGGAAATGAAGACAGTAGAATTATTGTCAGACTGCAAAAGATTAATTATGGGACTTCAGAAAGAGAAAGACACAGAAGTTATCTGGGTTCAGAACCAATCATCTTTTCCAGCTGTCACACAGGGGTAAAGGGGAGAGACAGAGATTCTCTATTTGCTGAGGATCTAATTGAGACTGCTGAGTTAGAGAGCCAGGTGAGGGAAAACATATTAGTGGGAAAAGAGGCTACACTGATGAGGGTATTGTATGATTAGATTAGAACAATATTGTACTTAATTCACAGTAAACTTGGGAGGATAGGTTTGTAATCATAATTCACCTTTCATTTTAGTCTATTATAGTCAAAAACCAGAAAAGCAGCAGACACAAATGTCAGGCAATTGCAAAGGTTTTATTTCCTCCGACCCACATATCTAATTTTATAAGTAGTCTATTACCTCTACTTGCATTGCGAAGGTGTAGCTAATTAACTCATCATATTCTCCCTGAAACATTCTCTTCCCCCTCCTTCTGTGCTCTCAGTTTCCATTAATGGAACTAGCATCACTTCAGTTCTGAAGCTTGGAATCATTTTAGCCCCCTCTTCCCCCACCATTAGTTACTTGGTAATTGATTCCACTTCCAGAATGTATCTCTAATTTGTTTCCTTCTCTTTGTTTTCAACAATGCAATCACAGTTCAAGCCCTCCCTCTCACCATGTGTTTATTCTCTAAATATTCACTAGCTGGATTCCCTATCCCCAATCTTCCCTCTACAGCCAGATTTATGATTCATTTTCCTAGAGAACAATTCTAGTCCTATTTCTATGATGTAAAATCTTTACTTACCCCAAACTACCTATTGAATAAAGCCCAAATGCAAGTAGGCCATCCTGATTTCCCATTCAATGAATATATTTACTCTATCCACCTGCATGTTCCCTGCCCTGAGTTTCTTTGCCTCTGTACCTTATTTATGAGGTTTCCTCTGTCTGGAATGCCCACTTACTTTCTATTTATCCTTTAAGACCTAGATAAAATTTCTCGTCTACACAGAATTTTCTTGGGTCACACGGCTATGGATAAATTTTTGCCACCTGAATGTTCACAGAATGGGGCTGAAAGGCATCCACCTAAGAACACTGTGAGGACTAGATACTGGAACTGTAGAATCATTGGACAACATACGTATCTTTGCGGTTTGGACCACCATGTCAGAAGAAAATGATAAATGGCCAGCATAACTCCCAACCCTAAGATACTTTCCAAGGAAAACTCTGGAAAATAAACATTGGTGAGTCTTCTCCCCATATCTGAAAGTCTAGTTGAATCCATAATAAAAAGAAGCACTATTGAACATTTAAGCACAAACACACACAAAAAAATATGAAAAGTGGGAACATATTTTTAAGGAAAAAAAATGCTTGAATAATCCACTGGATTTCTCTGAAAGGATAGATAAGCCTAAAGGCAATGTGGGACACAATGGATATGATTGTTAGACTTCCATGGTAAAGGGATGCCTGTTTCCTCTCACTCCATCCCCCATATGGTATAACAATTACACAGTGTTTTCACAATTCTCTCAGTAAGCCACGCTCTTTCCTATCTCCATGCCTGTTCATCCTCTTTTTGGTTCTTTGGGATATATTACATGTTACCTCTGTTTTGAAACTTTCCCCCAAAACAGAGAAATAAATTCACTTTTGCTTTCAATTTCCTGGCATTTTGGTCCTATCTCAATTATGATATCCCTCATAGCGGTGCACTAATTACTTTTTTACAACATACCTCTACTTATGGATGAGTCCCTGGATTATAGGTCCTGAGATATTATTCACTCTTTAAATCACTAGAATCTACTGAAGGGCCTAACATGTAGTAAATGTTCAATAAATATTGGATAATGAAAGAAAAAACGAATCAAGATATGGTAGGGATTACTAACTTGAAGTTTCAAAACAAAATGAGGCTCAGAATTTGAATTCCTCGCTCCTAGTCAGCCAACTTATCCGTGGCAAAGCTAAGATTCAAACCCAAGTTTTCTTACTCCAAGACCAATACTGATTTCCTAAATTGACTCACATGAACTTGTTTGCCAAATCTTGAATATTCAAATCAGATGACACTCGTGGCGCTTTAACTAGCTAGGTTTTTAAAAACCAAGAGGCATACCTCTTTACAAAGAGGCATAACCGTAATGAACCTTAAATACACATAGCTACGTAAAAACAATCACGTTTAGGTACATGGCACATTCACAAAAGATTATTAAGGTAAAGCAAGATCTATTAAAACAATTCTTAGCTTTGCAAAAGCCATGCTCTTCTTCACAAATCTGCTCTTCGTGTGACTGTCAAAGACAGGTAATTGGACTGATGAATCTGGGCCTGAACGAATATTTGATTCAAGCAGGTTTCAGCATGAGAAAAGGATATGGAGTGCCCCTCGAGGTTTACGGTACTAAGAGGATATGAACTGATTAATGCAGCCTGCTAACTATCCCAATTTATTATTTTAGTCAGGCAAAAGAACTGTGTGACTAGGTTTCAAAACAAATCAATTATTTCAGGTTGCTCGAGATTGTTTTCAGTGCTTGTAAGCAGGACAACAGCAGTCAAATCTCATGTCCGTATTGTAAACTGATTAGCCATGTATCCCATTTCACGACTGGTTCCAGCTGTGTCTGCAGGCTTGGCCACTGAGCATTTCCAAGAAACATTTCCACCTATCAACACTACCCTTCTCAATGGCAGGACAACTGGCAGAGATAAGAAAAACTGGGTATTCTGCTTATACCAGTATTGAGATAAAATATTCTAAGTTTGACAAAGATAGAAGAGAACACATCTAAAGGGACCATTCTGCCCCATTTGTAAAGACGTAATTTCCTTTGTTACTATGTTCTTTTCTACCCAAACATATGACACTGACCCCTTTGGGAATGAGAGTTCAGACTATGCGGATCTCTGGTATGCTGCATTGTAGCCACATGTGTGTTCCTGTCTTGCCTTCTTTAAGCACTCTTTTTCTGTACAAATTTTTAAGGAAACATTATGCAATTTGCTGTCAATTTATGCAGAACTGTCGAAGTGTGATGTCATTTTGGTCAAAATTAGATTGCATAAATTCAGAAATCCTAACCTGAGATCATTCAATTTCCCCAATTACTAGCTTTACATATTAATAACTCCTAGGGTATTTTTCTTTTCACTAGCTCTAATTGCACCCAGAATTTATGTCTTGGGATCTTTTAAAATCCAACTGCAAAGGCCAAGTGCTTAAAGCCTGGAGCCTTGCCACACTGTCACAGAGACCCTCTGCAGACACAAATCTAAAAGGTTGGGGCTTTGCATTTCCTTCTGTTTCCCCCCTCGGGATGGTTCTCACCACACTATTTAATATATACTCACACACTCTCATCAAACCCTATTGCCAAATGACAATGGCAAGAGAGTATTTATGGACCATTGATTCAAAACGTGTTCACTTTTCTATCACATTTATCTTTATCAGAATGTACACATAAAAATTCAAGAAATTCGATTTTTTTTTCCTTGAATTCATCTTGCCCATTTCCATAGTATCTGTGAATTGGAAAAGAAATTAAAAGGTGAAATCTGGTTTGTGTGTGTGTGTTCTGAGCTAAGAGTTTTGGGTGTCCCACCTCCTTTGAGGTAACAGGATCTCCCACAGAGGGAAGGAGTTAGTAAAGATTTTGATTTATTCAAAACATGCTTATTCCCCTGGTGGCTGGGAAAAGCTAGCATTGTTTGGTGGTATATTTCTCAACTCACTAAAGAGAGCTTTATATTTGCATGCACATACTTAATGGTCCATTAAACAGCCATTCCAAAGGCTATGGTAGGTTGGGTGTAAATTCAGAACTCTCCTGCCCTTATTTAACAGCAAAACTGAATAGCGGTATGTATCTCATTGAAGATCTCTTTTCAGTGAAGGCCTCTGCAATGCATAGTTTACTTGGGCAGTGACCAATCTGCCCAGGGAAAATAGCTTCCAGCTAGAATTCAGCAGAGCGGAGGAGCTGGGCCAGAGACTGAAAGGACTGAAGTGGAAACCGTATTCCTCAAGAAGAGAGATGTGCACTCCCATGTTCACTGCAGTATTATTCACAATAGCCAAGATATGGAAACAACCTAAGTTTCCATCAGCAGATGAATGGATAAAGAAGATACAGTGTATTATGTATCAATATATATACACAGACACAATGGATTTGGGGGATGAATCAGTGGTTAATTAGGGTTTGTCCTACTAATAGAGGAAGGGGATAATCTGGATTCCAAATTGATCCTCTCCTCTACTGTACAATAACAATAATAGTAATAATTATAACAACTCTGCATTGAGTTGACAAGGGCTTTCCTTATATTATTTCACTTATTTCTTACAACTGCCCTATGAGGTGGATACACATTACTATTTTATAGATGAAGTAACTAACACCCCAAATCTAGGCAAAATACCTAAGAAGCCAGGTCAAACTGACCAGACTCCATACACCTGACCACTACTCCCTCCTGCCTCCCATGTGGACACCAGAAATCTTCTTCCCCCACTGTTGGTAGCTGTTCGAGCACATGTGCCCAAACAGAATTAGAAGGGCCTCACTTACGCACCTCCTCCCAATACCAGCACCGCTGCTCTGATGCAGCTGTGGGTGCGTTACTAGCCCTCTAGGCCTCCGCGTCTGAGACGACCTGAGATGGGTACGGCGTGGGCTCTGGGGACAAGCTGCAAGGCTCAAATGCTGTCTCTGCCACGTACCAAGTATTTGACTGTGGACAAATTCCCCTCTGCTCCTTAGTTTACTTCACCTGTAAAACAGCGTTATAAGAATACCAACCACCCTCATAGGTTTGTTTCAAGGATTAAATGAGGTAACACATGTGAAGAATTTACAATTTTATCTGGCAAATAGCAAGTACTCAATACATGTTAATTATTATTATTTTCCACCAAACACAAGACTCAGTCCCATGGTGCTACAAAAAGGGGCAAGTTACACAGGGAACACTGATTCCTTTATTGGGGGCAACATGGTGCTCCTGTTTGTATCCCCCTTTCTCTGCCTTTGGCTTCTGCTCCTTATTTCTATGAAAGTTTGCACAGTTCCTGATAGAATAAATGACTTTCCAAGAGACCCATAGAAAGTCAAAGCAAAGCATCTAAAACTATGAACATTTTTCAGTCCTCTAGCCAGGAGATCATAAACTGTTTGCAAAATACAAAATAAAGTTCAGTCGTAATTACGAAAGAGGGGGAGCACAGTTTTCAAAAGCACTCTTGTGTCCTGGAAAACTTTCATCTGTTCTTTGTAAAATGGCAGAGCTACTGTCGTTTTGCAGATGCCCAGCTTTGTGATAAATAGATAAGAAGTACATGGTGACAACAACAAGGTAAAGAAATGGAGGGGAGGGGAGAGTGAAGGCTAGTCTGGCCCCTGAGCACCATATTAGATGACCATTAAATTCTCTAATTTTCAATATCATTTGCAATATTGTTGGAGATATAGTTACAGAGGGAAAAAAAATCAACATTTTCATCTACATTTATGTTCCAAAGTTTCTTGGGAGACAGCCCTCAAAACTTCAAAATACTCTATATTTGCATAAGGTAAGATGAGCTGGCTGTTTGTGCCTCCTTCTGTTCAGATCCGCTCCAGTCCTGCCCTTCCTCTCCTCTGTGTTCCAGGAAATCACATCTCCCAGGCTCCTTTGCCCTCTAGCCTGCAGGTCGGCTTGGCCAACAGGAAGCAATGATGGGGGGCTGGATGACAGGCTAAGGAGTGAGGCCAGGGTGTTCGTCCCCCTGTCTCTGCCACCAGTGACATTGTCATCAGCACTGACCACTCTCTGCCCTGATTCCAGCTCCCAGCAGGCAGCCCCTCGCTCTGTGGTTCCAGCTTCCACTGCACAGTCCCAGCTTCTTAGCTCTGGTACCACCACCTCCTCTAAGTCCTTCCAGCCCTAGGGGTCTGGTGGTTTCCTGCTGTGGTTAATCTCTGGGTTTGCTCACCATTTCCTGCTGGTCTCCTTGCCCCTTACATCACCTGTGTAAACTGTGTCCAGTATTAAATTCCCTCTGTTTGAAATAGTCACACTGGCTTCTGCGTTCCCTGACTCTGACTGATAACCCTGTATAACCCTTTAATTCAGATGCTACTGGTCAGGGTTTCTCTTGCCACGAGGGTGAAGCATGTACTCTGCTTCCCAGTATGTCCTCCCTTTCATTCTGCATCCACATCCTAACTTAGTGCTTCCTTTCAGGGTCCCAGTCACTCCAGAGTGTCATCACATGAGGATTTGTCCTTTTCCTTACTTTTCTAGCCTGTGCCTTCTCAGAGTGACACACTGGCAAGTAATGAGAAAGTTAACCCACTATCTTGATATCTGACACCTTTCTGTGGAACACTTCCCAGGGTTATTTGCTTAAAGCCACCACCTGTGCCCACAGCCAAAACCCTTCCAGCTAGAGCCTATAATTTTCAGTAACATTTTTGCTATCTTAATTTCCCTTACTCAAAATGTCATGGTAGAGCTCACATCCACTCTCATCCTTGTTCTTATAAGCAATTACTTGCCACCCCTACTGAATCTTCATAATGATCCCTGGGTTTCTCTCTCTCTTTCAGGCACACATCACCTTCACCTGGATGATTCTGTGAGATTCACCTGCACTTGTCTGTCTGCCTCTAAGTGGTGCCGGCACTCAATCCCACGTAAACTTTAATCCACTTTTATACCATCTTCGCACTTAGTTCTTAATCCTAATCTTCAATTGATCTCCTTATATTGCTTATAAGACAGTTCAAGCAATTCATGACTCTCATGATCAGTCAAACTATACATTCCCAAAAGTGTTCTTACTCTTCCCTTCTTCAATACGTGAAACCTCTCCTCTGAATATCTCAAGTTAGACTTTATGATTTGCTTTTCTGGAAGGCGATCCTCAGGGTAGACATGATAGTCAGTAAACAGTGTATTTGATTTCTGAGTGCTCACACCCCCATTCACAGAGTGTTTACAAGTTCTAAAATTAGTTGTAGTGTTCTGTAACTCCCAGCAGATTTAGAATCTAGCCTTGCCCTGTCTTGAATCTTTTGGGTTCCTGAGAGAATGAGTCAGGTCTGATGAAGAAGGAGGCATGCATACCAGGGACTGGATTTGGATTAAAAGAATCCATGGTAAACATAATCGTACTTTCTAAATACCCTCTCAATTATTCACCTTCTACATATTCCCTGACCTTTTTTAACATCTTTATTGGAGTATATTTGCTTTACAGTGTTGTGTTAGTTTCTGCTGTATAACAAAGTGAATCAGCTATATGCATAAGGTTATCCCTACATCCCCTCCCTCTTGCGTCTCCCTCCCATCCTCCTTATCACACCCCTCTAGGTGGTCGCAAAGCAGCGAGCTGATCTCCCTGTGCCAGGCAGCTGCTTCCCACTAGCTAGCTATTTTACATCTAGTAGTATATATAAGTCCATGCCACTCTCTCATTTCGTCCCAGCTTACCCTTCCTCTTCCCCGTGTCCTCAAGTTCACTCTCTACATCTCTGTCTTTATTCCTGTCGTGCCCCTAGAACCCCTTTTTGGGGGAAAACTGGACAGCTACATGTAAAAGAATGAAATTAGAACACTCCCTAACACCATACACAAAAATAAACTCAAAATGGATTAAAGACCTAAATGTAAGGCCAGACACTATAAAACTCTTAGAGGAAAACAGGCAGAACACTCTATGACATAAATCACAGCAAGATCCTTTTTGACCCACCTCCTAGAGGAATGGAAACAAAAATAAACAAATGGGACTTTATTTAAAACTTATTCCCTGACTTCTATATATGAATTAAGCTCTGAGAGGCTCCCTGGGCTAGGAGATAGATATCCCATAACAAATTAGATCCCTTGGGAAATACCAGTCTAGTCTATACAGATCCCATAAGCTACTTCAAAACCAAGAGGACCTTGGAGATGAGGTGAGGCTCATCAAATGGGTTGGAGTTTGTGTTTGCTCAGAACACCATCTGGCCAGTCAACTGCTCTGACACTTAGAAGCATGAAAATTTTGGGCTTTGGTGTTACTGATACCCATAAGAACTTCCCAAAGAACAAGCAAGCCAGCCATTGATATTTATGAGACCTCTATAAAATGATCAAGAAAGAAAATATGTACTTGAACAATTTAATATCATCTGTAAATATCCTGCTAATTTATCTCAACTAATGAGAACTTCCAAAACAGTTTCTAAATCTTTTGCTGAACATGTGTTAAATGTGGGTGGTTATGATAATACGAGATAAATGCAGCTTTTGCTAATTTACTGCCATGAGTTAAAATTTACAACACAATTCTTTCATTAAAAATAACTTAGGGTGCTAAAATCATAGAACATAACCTTATATGAAGAAATACTTAATTTTTTTGTAAAATTCAATATTCTGAGGATTAGTGTAAAAATATTTTAGACGAAAACAGTCATAGAAGTTCTTATAGATGCATGAAACCGTATAATCGTTTGCCTGCAACCGATAGCACCTAAAGGTGGCACAGCCAATTCTGGCTCTCTTCAGGTGAAGGTATTCTTTGGCATTCAGCATTTTCTCTCCCTTCCAGTTTGGGTTGGTCTGTTCCTTCATTTCCCAATACTAAGCCAGGAGAAATGTCTAGAGCAGTGAAAGTGTATAAGTATCAAACAGCTGGATCCTTTACTTTGCTTGTGAGCTCAAAGCTGAATGGTTATAAACTTACATGGTTCTTACAGATGAGTTTACAACACACCTCCCAAATCATCTGCCCCTCCACTGTCTCTTTGAATTCACTCAACTCTGTATCTGGAGAGCACACAGGATGAGAATGGCAAAGTAACCAGTGTGATGACCTGGGCTCTTCATGGTACACAAAGTCACTGGAGGAGACTCTGCAAAATCCAAGACACCAAGGTCCCTCCAGTAACCACGACATTCAATTTTCATTGTCAAGTTACAAGCATAGATAGTTCTTGAGAGAAAAGATTAGGTTCAAAAGAAATCTATTAATCTATCTATCCATACATCCTCACTGGAGAAGAAGAATCTATTGATTACTGGAGTCATTTTTATAAATTTAGGCTTGACAGGATAATAAATATTATTAACAAAACTCTACAATTTAGAGGTAACATAAAGACATTTTGATATAACCAAAACATAAGAAATGAGGAAGAAACATAACACAAAAATCCCTACAATTTAAAGGCTACACAAAGAAATTTTGATATAATTAAAACATAAAATAAATGAAAAAGGAGAAGCGCGGATGAAACTCCACACTATAAGTATTTGTTCAGTCATTGAAATGGCTAAAAAAGTTGGATTAAAGTCTTGGGATTTGATAATTATAATAACAGAAAATCGCTAACCCTTTCTGAAATCAGAAGAAAGGGAATCCCAGGATTCATACATATACACATAAAAATGTACATTACTTATCTAGATAATATAAAGCAAAACAACTTTTTTTGTACAATTGCCAATTATTTAAGTCATATTTTCCTGGCTTTTGTTATTGAGTTAAGCTTTGACACTTCATTCTACTTTGCAATTTTTAATTGCACTTTGGTTTTGATAGGATGATGGGGAGGGTGAAGACAGAGGTAATTATTCCCATGCCCTAAATTAATGAGTGTTAACAAGCTCTGTGGAAGAAACAGATTTTGCATTGGGGGATTTTTAAAAAGGTTATTGATTATAATCTTAAATTTTAATGCATTGCAAAGAGAATGGCAATGAATTTGGAGAGAATAAAAATTATTCTAGAAATCACCTGAATGAAACTCATGAAAAGGTCCAAGAAATGCTGAAAAATAAGAGCAATGAGGGAAATAGCCTAAAGAGCTACTAAAATATCGCAAACTAGCTTTTAAAATATATTGTTGAACTAGTAAAGGTATATGCAGGTATATCAATGGAACAGAGTAGAAAGTACAAAAACAAACAACTAAGAATTTAACATATGATGTGGTAACACTTCAGATCAGTGAGGGGAAAAAAGGATTGTTCAATAAAATATGTTGAGCTCAGGACTTGGTTAAGTACATGTGTGTGCGTACGTATATACTTAGATTGCTATACTATACTTTATATCAAATGCCTCCAGGTAAAAAAAATTTAAGCCATAAAAATTTTTGAAGGAATAGATGTGAATATAATCTTCCTTGACGATGAAACAGACTTCTTTTTTGATGTTTTAAATCACTTAATATGTTCTTTTTTCAATTTTATTGAGAAATAATTGACATATAAATCACTGTAGAATTTTAAGGTACACAGCATGATGGCTTGATTTACACAAATTGTGAAATGACTACCACTTAGGTTCAAGCAAACATCCATGTTCTCCTATAAACACAGTAAATGAAAAGAAAGGAAAACAGGAAAATATCTTCTCCTTGTGATGAGAACTCAGGATTTACTGTCTTACCTTTCCTATATAACATACAGCAGTGTCAACTATAATCATGTTGTACATTATACCCCTAATACTTATTTATCTTATAACGAGAAGTTTGTACCTTTTGACCACGTTCCTCCAATTCTTCTCCCCATATCCTCTGCATCTGGTAACCACAAGTCTGATCTCTTTTTCTATGAGTTTGGGGGGTTTTGTTTGTTTGTTTGCTTTTCTTTAAGAATCCACATATAAGTGATATCATACAGTATTTTTCTTTCTCTGAGTTATTTCACTTAGCATAATGCCTTCAAGGTCCATCCATGTTGTCACAAATGGTAGAATTTCCTTGTTTTTTATGGCTGAATAATATTCCATCGTATTTATATACCACTTCTTTATCCAATCATCTGCTGATAGACACTTAGGTTGCTTCCATGTCTTGGCTATTGTAAATAGTGTTGCTATGGACGTAGGGTGAAGATAGCTTATCAAGTTAGTGTTTTGGTTACCTTTGGATACGTTCCCAAAAGTTGAATTGCTGGATCATATGGTAGTTCTAGTTTCAATTTTTTGAGGAAACACCATACTGTTTCTATGGTGGCTGTACTAATTTACAATCTCACCAACAGTGCATAAGGGTTCCCCTTTCTCCACATCCACACAAGCAATTGTTATCTTTTTTTTTTTCCTGATAGGTGTGAGATGATATCTCACTGGGGTTTTAATTTTAATTTCCCTAATAATTAGCAATGTTGAACATCTTTTCAAGTACCTGTTAGCCATCTGTATTTCTTCTTTGGAAAATATCTTCTGCCCATTTTTTTAATCAGGTGTTTTTCTTTTGCTATTGAGTTGTATGAGTTCTTTATATATTTTGGATATTAACTCTTTATCAGATATACAATTTGCAAATATCTTCTCCCATTCAGAAAGTTCTCTTTTCATTTTGCTGATGGCTTCCTTTGCTGTGCAAAAGATTTTTAGTTTGATGTAGTCCCAATTGTTTATTTTTGTTTTTGTTTCCCTTGCCTAAGGAGACATATCTAAAAAGATATGTCTAAGACCAATATCAAAGAGCATACTGCCTAGGTTTTCTTCTGGAAACTTCATGGTTTCAGGCCTTATATTTATGTTTTTAATCCATTTTGGTGAACAGTGTAAGATATGGGTCCAGTTTCATTCTTTTACATGTGAATATTCAATTATCCCACTGCTATTTATTGAAGAGACTGTCTTTTCTCCGTTGAGTATTTTTGGCTCCCTTGTCAAATATTAGCTGGCCATATATGCTTGGGCTTATTTCTGAGTTCTTGATTTTGTTCCATTGATCTATTTGTCTGTTTTTATGCTAGTACTATACTGTTTTGATGACTATAGCTTTAGAATATAGCTTGAAATCATGAAGTGTGATGTCTCCTGCTTTGTTCTTTCTCAGGATTTCTTTGGCTATTCAGGATCTTTTGTGACTCCATATACATTTTAGGAGTGTTTTTCTACCACTGTAAATAATGCCGGTATAATCTTGATAGGGGATGCATTGAATCTATAGATGGCTTTTACTATATTGACATTTTTATAATATTAATTTTTCTAACCTATGAACACAGGATACCTTCCCATTTACTTCTTTTTCAATTTCTTTCATCGATGTCTTATAGTTTTCTGCATAGAGATCTTTCACCTCCTTAGTTAAATTTATTCCTAAGTATTTTATTGTTTTTGATGCTATTGCAAATGGGATCAATTTTCTTATCCCTTTTTCTGAAAATCTGTTGTTAATATATAGAAATGCTACTAACTATTGTATGCTAATCTTGTATCCCACAAGTTTACTGAATTCATTGATTAGCTCTAACAGTTTTATAGTTGAGTCTATAGGATTTTCTATCAATATATATAAAATTGTCGTCTGCAAATAGAGACAATTTTACTCCTTCCTTTCCAATTCTGATACTTTTATTTCTTTTTCTTTCCTGAATGCTCTTGCTAGGACTTCTAGTACTATGTTGAGCAGGAGTGATGACAGTGGATACCCTGTCTTGTTCCTAATCTTAGAAGAAAAGCAGAAATGACTTTTTAAGCTTTACAAAATATGGAAACAAACAAAAAAATGTAGATTTGACTACATGAAAATGTAGAACTTCTCTACTACAAGGACCATTATAATTTTCTTTTAAAAAAAGGAAAAATGGGGGCATAAACATTTGCAATATATATGACAGACCTCAATTCTGTCTGAATCTATATGTACATATATATTTATGAAACAAGTAACATCTAGGGAATAGCAAGACAATGCATTTTGCCCTGTGTAATCTCTGATTTGTAGGTGCCCGTTCTAATTGCCATGACCAGTAGATTCAGCCTAAGGGTTTTTTCCATGCTTGAAACTCACTATTCCCAGGAACAGAATGTGGCTCAAGGGAGAGTTCCAGCTAGACAGGAAGAGAAAGAAGAAAACAGACCAATTCTACCCTAGTAGATATGGAAAAGAGAAAAGCAGGAGAAGTAAAGAATCGGATAAAAGTATCCTAGCCCGGGCTTCCCTGGTGGCGCAGTGGTTGAGAGTCCGCCTGCCGATGCAGGGGACATGGGTTCGTGCTCCGGTCCGGGAAGATCCCACATGCCGCGGAGCGGCTGGGCCCGTGAGCCATGGCCGCTGAGCCTGCGTGTCCGGAGCCTGTGCTCCGCAACGGGAGAGGCCACAACAGTGAGAGGCCCGCGTACCGCGAAAACAAACAAGCAAAAAAACAAAAATTATCCTAGCCCTTCCCTCCTGAACCAAAACCAACATAGGAAAGGGGATTTAGGAAGATGAAGAGAAAAAGCTGTAAGCAGGAGAGACTTGTGCCCCACTTCCAATTTGAAACTCTGAAAAAGAAAGTAAAATGGCCACCTGAAGTAGAAAGAGAAAGGGCCTGAGTTAACACTTTCAGCCTCCCTTGGCTCCTTCTGAGTATGAAACGTTTCTAAGGCTGAAGCATGCGGAAGCTAAGCCAGAGCTAGCTGGACGGTGACAAGGCTCTAGCTGAGAAGCCA
The DNA here is from genome assembly GCF_949987515.2 of Delphinus delphis. Lineage (NCBI taxonomy): Eukaryota > Metazoa > Chordata > Mammalia > Artiodactyla > Delphinidae > Delphinus > Delphinus delphis. The sequence goes on from NC_082689.1 coordinate 52,058,487, forward strand.
AGGGAATCACCAGGCCCTGACTAGGCCAAGAGAGCAGCTCCAGCCTCAGTAGAAGATGCCACCAGAGAGCTAAATAACCAGACAGAGAGTAAACTTCACAGAGAACTACTCAAACACCTCTGTACCCTTTATCAAAGGACCCCCACCCTGCAAGGGATCACATAAGTGCCCATCCTCACCAAAACACAAACGTAATTAGATATTACCTTGTTGAAGGAGACAGAAGGAAAGTACGTCTTCAAGTCTTTATATTTACTTGAGAGTGAGCTGTCTAAAGAATAAGTTCTGTTTCAAGAAGAACTACCTAAGATTCATTCAGGGACAATTTTAAGTTCTTCCTCTCCACCACTTCCACCATCACCCTCCCCCAGGATTGGGGCTCACGAAAAGGATTGCACTACTTATAGAAAATTAATAAACTAAATTTCTTTTCTTTCTGGATAGCACTAAGGAAGTCTGTGACTCTCCTACATCTATAAAAGGCTCTTTTAAAGCAATAAGAAGAAAAATCAGCTGAGAACATAGCTAAGTCACTCACAAAAGAAGAAATTAAAAGCCTAACATGACAGCAAGAGTAAACTCTAGTGTAAACTATGGACCCTGGGCGATGATGATGTGTCACTGTAGGTTTGTCAATTGTAACAAATGTACCACTCTAGTCGTAGATGTTGATAGTGAGTGAGGTTACACATGCATGGGGACAGCTATATGTGGGAAATCTCTTCCTCTCAATCTCACTGTGAACCTAAAACTGCTCTTAAGAAATTAAGTCTATATATTAAAAAACCTACCCTAATAAAATATTCACCCTCACTAATAATTTTAAAAGGAATATACATTAAAGCAACATGCCGTTTGTATCTATCAAACGTTACATCTAGTTTTTTAAATGCTCTCTGTTGGCGAAGGTGCAGGGTCACTCACTCTGGTATAAACTGGAGACAACTTAACAGTATATTTAAAAAGCTTTAAAATTCCTTTTCTGGTGTTTGTCCCCTCAAAACAATTAAGGAGCCATGTGAGCACCTGTTCATGAGACCTTCTTTCACCATCCTTTATAGCAATGAAAACATGGAAACAAGAAGTAGATGGAAAAATACAGGTCACTAAATAGGATAATAAAGATTAAATATCATGGAAGTACAGCTATTGGCAAGAAGAGTTTCACAATATATTGTCATGGGGAGTAAGTTACAGAAAAGTATGGACTTAAGGAAAAAAACATTTAAAGCCAGATAGATGGATGGATGGATGGATGGATGTAAGGCAAAACAGGATATCAATGGATTAAGACTTTTTTATATAATGGAAGAAGTGATATTTTAAAATTATTAGCAATTTTTAATTTTTAGTGATGATATTTTTCCTTTGATCGTTCTGGAGGGAACCACTTTGGGAAGCTCTCTTAATCATGAGAATCACTGAAACAGTAATGGCTAACATTGGGTACTCACTAGGTATCAGGAACGATGTTAAGCAGGTATTCATGAGTTTAGTCCTCATGACTACATATGAGAAAGGTACAATTATTATCAGCCTTGTATTACTGATGGGGACACCAAGGCATAGAGCTCTTGGGTAAATTTCACAAGGTCATCAGCCAGAAAATAATGGGACAGCGGTTCAAATGTAAGTTATCTAGATACAGTGGCTGTTTATTTAACCATTATGCACAGACCTTCCCTAGCAGAAGGGTCACTGCAAGACCAGTACCTATCAATGTTCAAAGGAAAGAATGATAATTAGTTATATTTGACATGGCAAGGCCCATCTTTTAGGTGCTGTTGATGGGCGAGCCCCTTCCCCCTCCCCAGATACTCCCCCCCCCCAAATACATCTCAAAATTTACATAGGAGTCAAGATGACTTCTAGAAGAAAAAGTATAAAGATCGATTTTTTCTGAGCCTCAAATATCAGCTCTTCTGAGCCAGGGGATCCCTGGCTGAGGCCTGACTAGAGGAAAAAAAAAAATTGGAATCGGGGAAAAAAAGACCTAAGTAGCCACAGCCAGCGAGTCTGGACTGGCGGTCCTCTGTCGGCATTCAACTTAGGCCAGCAGAAGAGAGTTGGTTCTGAGAGCAATGTAAAGTGAATGCCTGATCCAGTCACCTGAGTATACCTGGGAGTGTACCTTGAGAAAAAATAATAACCATGTGTGAGTCAAAATCTGATTACTGAGAGCTCTAATTCTGGACCTTAAATTAACAGTTTGGGAGAGGTGTGTCCATGACTGAACTTAACACCTAGGAAAGGCATCTCCTCTCCTGCATGGCGAAGGATTTGCTCTGGGGAGTAGAAACAGTGAGGCAAATGGGGCATGCTGGAAGTGGTCCAGGACTGCATTAAGGTGAGGTACACCAGAGGAATCCTCTGGCTTGAGTTAGAAAGCTTGGAATTCTTGGCCACATCATTTAAAATACTAAGGGGAAAGTAAAGACCAGTGTTCCATAATTTGGGGCATATGGGGGATTGGAAGTGTTATAAATTTAATATTGGAGAAAACAGGGCCTCACTTTGATGTCACAGATTTGTCAGTTTTGAAGACATCTGGTTTACGTATCTATCTGTGTTTGTGAGTTGGGTGACAGGTTGCGGGGAAGGGGAGGTTGTCTCTTGGTGTGTGCAAAACCCTATATGAAAGAAGAAATACCAATGCATTGGACTTCCCTGGTGGCGCAGTGGTTAAGAATCCACCTGCCAACGCAGGGGACACAGGTTCGAGCCCTGGGCCGGAAAGATCCCACGTGCCGCAGAGCATAAGCCCGTGCGCCTAGAGCCCATGCTCTGCAACAAGAGAAGCCACCACAAATAAGAATTCCATGCACTGCAGCAAAGAGCAGCCCCCGCTCGCCACAACTAGAAAAAGCCCTGCACGCAGCAACGAAGACCCAACGCAGTCAAAAAAAAAAAAAAAAAGTCACTTAAGAAAAAAAAACAAAAAGAAATACCAATGCATTAAGCATAGCTGTTTTGGGGTAGGGGGTATTCTTATCTCAAATGTTCTTCTTTGTCTATATTTTCTGGCATCAAATACTGAGTTTTCAACAATCAAAAAAAGCAACTTTATTTTAGGAAAAATAATCTTAACTGAAATTCCAGTTAATGTTGATCTCGCTGATATTTAATTTTTTCCCACGATATTTAATAAAAGCAAGCACTTGGTGACTCATGCCTTACCCAAAATGAACACATTTTAATTTATACTTTGACAAGATTCATAATTGCAATGATCTTTTATTCTTTAGCTCAGATGAATATCTCCATTCGATGAATATGGCAGAGAAAATTCACAGAATTTTCTGTAAAAGAAACATGTTTGGAGATGAAACATGAAATACTGTTCAGGTCATTAAAGTTTTATGATTTGGAGCTTGTGTTATACCCCAGGTGACAGGTGACAAAACAGAAAGATTAAATCAGATACGTGAGATAACACTATTAAATGCTGGGCTGCAAAATAACCTATAGCTTTCTCAAGACATTAAGCTGTTGGCAAACAACCAAGTTCCTATATGCGCAAAGCAACGAAAGTAAATGAGAAATTTTATTCATGATACAATTTAGTGATAAGGACTTCTTTTCTTTATTCTCAAAGGAAAATGTGAAAAAGATTTTAATCATTTATCAACTGTAAATATAGTGAACTTCTGTTGTCTCCAAGTTTTCTCTGCAGTGCCTACCAGTGTCAACACCTTTGACACTCAATGGCTGCATTCTTTTATTTCCCCTTTAACCATATAGCTATCAGGACCTGATGTATCCTATATATCACTGTCTTGGGAGCTGCTTAGTGGAATCCATAGGATACATTCCAAATAACCATGCTGGAAGGGTTTCCAGAAGGAATTCCAGAATTATGAGATTTCACAACCAAAGGGACTTGAAAGATGAACTAACCCACATCTGTCATTTTACAGTTGAAGAAACAACTGGGGACCTGGACAGTTCAAGGGTCACAAAGCTAATGAAAGGCAATGCCAAGACTAGAATGCAGACCTTGTCTCCTGAACTAGTACATCTTTTTAAAACCTTCAAGTTTAAAAAGGTGCAAGGAAGATTGCACCTTCTTGGATTCAAAGGTATTAAGAACCATTCTTCTTTCCCTCAAGATTTCACTACTAAACTATTTTTTTGAAACAAACTTCCTGGTATATATTTCTATTCATTGAATCACTCAATAATATTGGTTCTTCTCATGGGCCAGGTATTATTTTGATTTTATGTTTAAGCAATGGGTCAGGGTTCTTCAGAGAAACAGAACCAACAGGATGTGTGTATATAGAGAGAGATTTATTTTAAGGAATTTGTTCATACAGCTGTAGAGGCCTGACAAGCCCCAAATGTGATGGAGTAGGAGACTCATGGAAGAGTTGCAGTTCGAATCCACAGGCAGCCTGCTGGCAGAATTCCCTCTTGTTCAGGGAGGTCACTCTTTTAAGGCCTTCAGGTGATTGGAGGAGACCCATCCACATTATGGAGAGTAATTTACTTTACTAAAAGTCCACAGATTTAGACGTTAATCTTATCTAAAAAAAACACCTTCATAGAAACATCCAGAATAACATTTGATCAAATGTCTGGGAACCATGGTCCCATCAAGTTGACACATAAAATTAACCGCTGCAAACAAGGTCACCAATTAGGTGACGAGTTATCTTTAAAATGAAGTCAGGTTTGGCTTTAAATCCGAAGAACAAGTTTCTAGTTCCTTTATCACTGAAGATGCCTGACTGGACAACTAATTGGTAGGCTCGTTCTCTTGGGCCCACCAACACCTAAAAGGATTAATTAAATTAATTAATTAATTAAAAGGATTAGTCACTTTCATGTACACAGAAGAGTCCTAAAGAGCTGTAAATTTCCTTTAATCTGTCTTGCCACAAACTTCAGGAAAATCCAGAGAACCATGGAAATTGGATGTGAAGTGTCAACACTCAGGTATCCCATCTTAAGCAGCAGGGGTAAATTATAACCCTGCAGACCTAGTATAAAGCACCTTCTCAATGAGAGAGAAAGTGATTTGGTGACTCCTCACTCCCAAACCAGAGTTAATCCTTGCATGGAAATTAGACATCCACAATGCCTGAGAGCACGGCTGCTTAGTGTCTTCCAAAAGGCTTGAAAGTTTGAGATGAAATACCCAGTAGTACTCAAGAACTTGATAAGAAAGTAGGGGGAAGGAGGAGAGGCCAGGGATGAAGGTCTCCTTTGAGCAGCCTTGGTTTGTTTGACATATAGGGAAGTATGGTCATTATTGCAGTCCATCTGAGGCCGGAAGGCAGCATGCTTCAGATAATTGGACAACCACTACGGAAGAGAGTGAAAAAGATGTGTGTTTCTCTCCTTCTGCCTCCATCCACACATAAAGAAAAGACTGAGATTCTAACCTCAAACCCGAATATTATATTATACCAGGTCAATTACATAGTTCTTTTAGAAGGGGTATGTTTGTGCAAAATATGAATTGCTCATCTCTCTAACCTACTTTAGCCTACTGAAGTGAAAATTTGAGTTTAATTCCTAAGTAATAAATCATATTCATCTTCAGAATATGACCTTTACTAAATATAAACCACATATTAAATGACATTATATTTCAAGATGTTTCTAGACTTTTGGAAATGCTAACTGAACACAGATCAATTTTTGGTTTCATACCCAGGTAAGAATAATCTTTCCCCCTGGCTTTGAAGAGCACAGCAGGTCATCCTGTTCAATATAGCCCTTAAGCAACATAAAAGGGTCATTATTCCCACTACATTCCTTTGGTTTTTTTCAAGTTTATCAGAACCAAGATAGCTTAATTGTCATATCATCACTTAGAGAATTAGCAGTATAATAAAACAATTAGTTCTTCAAAATGACTTGTTGAAATAGCTTATCTTTCTTGATGATGTCTATTCATTCATGAAAAAAGACTAGGATAACTAGATGTTTTTATTGCAAAAGATGTCAAGATGAATAACAAACTGAGTTGGCAGAAAGTATTAATACTCAGAAAAACTTCCTAAATTCTTTTGAAAGTTTGAATGTCTCAAACATCAGCTGGTGATTCTTGGAAAAAATATGTATTTCTAGTAGACAATATTTTTTACTTTTCAAATCAAAAGATAGACATTAAAATGATTTAGTTTTGAAGTCTTTCAGTCTTGTCAGAAGCAAGTTCATAGACTCAATTCTCATGCATTCAATAGGCATAATGTTTTTGTCACAATTCATTTTCATTGGCATAAACATGTACTTCAAAATTTCCTCTTATTTTTTCTTGGAATATTATGGCACAACGTCTCAGAAATATTCTAATTTTATCACTTTATTCTTAGAAATGTAATCAGGACCATCTAGAATTAATATTTCTTATTTCAAACTTGAATGAAGAAGATAATAGATTTCTAAGAGTATTTACGCTTTGTTCATATATATCCATTAGTAGAATAAAGCCTATTTGCATTGAAGTCTTCCTTTAAAAGTTTGGACAGTAACTGAACACATCACCGACAAAAATATCAATTATTATAATTGGGGCTCAGTGGTTAAGACTGTAATAAACATTATAAAGGATTCTCCCTGTTTAAGGAACAATGTACATAAACACAAAGGAAAGTTTGTCTATGTAGATAACAAAAGATGCATCTATTTTAAATAATTTTGGGATTCCGATCTCAAAAACAGTGATTGCAATAATGTTTTTTAGTTTCTTTTCATTTGAGATGTATATAAATTGAGCTAGGCTAAAACTTCACTTGAGCCCATGTCAATAAACTGAATAACAAAAATTGCCATAAATTCTTTCTCCTTTTAATGTTTTGAATTTAAAAAAATTACTTGAGGGCTTCCCTGCTGGCACAGTGGTTGGGAGTCTGCCTGCTAATGCAGGGGACACGGGTTCGAGCCCCGGTCTGGGAGGATCCCACATGCTGTGGAGCGACTAGGTCCGTGAGCCACAACTACTGAGCCTGCGTGTCTGGAGCCTGTGCTCCGCAACAAGAGAGGCTGTGATAGTGAGAGGCCCACGCACCGCGATGAAGACTGGCCCCCGCTTGCCACAACTAGAGAAAGCCCTCGCACAGAAACAAAGACCCAACACAGCAAAAATAAATTAATTAATAAACTCCTACCCCCAACATCTAAAAAAAAAAAAAATTACTTGAGGAAGAATCTGAGATAAAACTAGAAATTCTGGTGTGCAAGATTTGGCGTTCATATAACTTGAGCAATTGTATAACAAGAGTTAAAGTTTTCCTCTGTGCCTCAGGAGTGGCACTGAAGAATCATCCCCAAAATTAAAATACCACATGCTTGATGTCTTATCATGCTCTGATCCCTTTCCAATCGAGATTGCACAGTTAAGTAGTCCTTCAAAAAGTATTTGTAAGTACACTTATATGTGTTTAAACCTTCATTCTTCCTTTTTTTTAATTTACGTATTTAATTTATTTATTTTTGGCTGCGTTGGGTCTTCGTTGCTGCTCACGGGCTTTCTCTAGTTGCAGTGAGCGGGGTCTACCTTGCGGTGCACGGGCCTCTCATTGTGGCGACTTCTCTTGTTGCACAGCATGGGCTTCAGTAGCTGGGGCTCGCGGGCTCTAGAGCACAGGCTCAGTAGCTGTGGCGCACGGGTTTAGTTGCTCCGAGGCATGTGGGATCTTCCCAGACCAGGGCTCAAACCCGTGTCCCCTGCATTGGCAGGCAGATTCTTAACCACTGTGCCACCAGGGAAGCCCAAGCCTTTATTCTTAAAATACACACACACACACACACACGCACATGCACACGCACACACAACCTCACAGTCCCATAACCTGACAATCCTCTTCAGTTACTGCCCTTTCTAGCCAGAATTAGAGTTGTCAGTATCTGAACATTTTCTCTTCATCACAATGCAATCTGATTTCTGCCCCACATTTTAATCATAATTCTCACCAATTTTTACCAAGTTCTTTGTTTCTAACTCCAAGAAAACATTTTAGTGCTTATTTGACTTGATTTCAATGTTTGGCACCACTGACCACTTCCTCCTGCTAGGGCACTTGACCTCCAAGACCACATATTCTACTGGATTATTCCACCTATCCAGCCATTTATCAGTCTTGTTGATATACTTCTGTGTCTCATGTCTGCATATGAAATCCTGAAGTACTTCATTATTTTTTCCTTCTCATTTTATACTGTTAGTCATAGTTTTTATCATATGCTGATCATTCCCAAATTAACATGTTCTGCTCTCCAAATGTGTCCAATTGCCTACTCTAAAATTCCAATTAAAGTCTCACAGACACCTCATATACATTCCCAAAATATCATCTCCCTACAAATAATTCTGTTCCTCCTCTTATACTGCCCATCTCAAGGCAATAGAAAAGCACAAGCTCAAAACCCAGATGCCATCTTTTACTTTCACTCCCCACCAACCCCACACACTTAGCTTTTTCTGGCCCCCTACTTAAAATCCCACCCTCTTCATATGACCTATCTTGTTTCCGTTCTTACGTTTTCTCCATAGCATTTTGCAGCGTCTAACATACCAAATATTTACCGATTCATCTTGTCTATTATCTGTTTTCTTTCTCTAAAGTATAAATAAGTTCTGTGAGTTCAGAGATTTTTTTCTTGGTCTCGTTTATAGCTGAAATAGTATCTATGCATAGTAAACTCTAAAAACATGAAGTTCTTATCAGCACTATTTCTAGGTTTGCATTTGATTATCAGGTGCTTTTCCTACTTAGTTGAATGTGTAGTAATTTTTTACTGAATGCTGAACATTGTGGGGAATATACTGTAGGGACCCTGCATGATGTTGTCTTCTAAAAAATGGTTGAGTTTTGTTATGGAAGGTAGTTAAGTTACTACAGATTTACCTTATCTTGTTGAGGCCTGGTTTTGTGCTTTGTTAGGTTTTTATTTACTCCTAAGACATGATACTTACTCCAACAGTGTGGCCTTTCTGTGATCTGATTAAATGCCTAGGAGTTTCCCTCTGGCTGGGCTTGCACTCTAACATCTCCACTGCTGTGGAATATCTGCTTAGCTCACAGCTTTCTGGAAGAGGCTCTCTTCCAGACCTCCTGTTGTTTCATCCTACATTTGTGTAGTCCAGGGGTTGAGCGAAGACCTAAGAAAAATTTCCACCCAGATGCCTTGGCTTTCTTCTCTGCAGGTCCTCCGTTTTTGGTGTCCTGAACCTAAACGTCGGCCAACTTAGCAGCCACAAACTCATCCTTCATTTGGCAAAACTGATGTTCTCTACTTGGGTTCTCTCTCCTTACACAATAGTCTGGAAACTGTTCTTTGAGAGACAGCCTGTGTGAATCTGGGGCTTCCTGCATTTGCTTCCCCTTTCCCAAGGGCTGTAGCCCAGCAGTGAGCTGTTATCCAATGCCGCAAATAATATTTTATATTATTTTTCCATGTTTCATAGTTATTTACAGTGGGAAGATATATCTAATACCAGTTACTCCATGATGTGCAGATACAAAAATCCAACAAATATTTTTTGAATGAATCAATCTTCAAATCTATTGATTCTATCTCCTTAACATTCCTTGAATCCACCTTTTCTTTTACCCTATTGCCTCTCCCTTAGTTTCAGCCACCATCAGCTCTAGCCTAGTTTATTGTTACAGTGCTCTGACTGATCTCTTTGTCTACAGTTCTGCCCCACTCGAAACATCTGCCACACTCCAGTTGTTTTGTTTTATTTATCTTTTTTATAACGTTAATATTACACGTTACTCTTCTGTGGAAAACCCTCCAATGTGTCTTCATTGTCCTAGGGATCAAACCCAAACTCCCTGGGCTCTTTCATAGACTCATATCTCCCTGCTGCCATCCCCCCACCCCTCCACCCCAAAATATTGTAAGTTACCTTCAGTTCCTGTACATTCACGGTTCTTTCTCACCTCCAGGTTCTTGCACATGCTGCTTTATCCTGCCTGGCACAGTCCCATATTCTGACTAATTCCAGTAATCCACTCACATGCCACGTCTTCTGGGAAGTCTGCAACAATTTCCCTGAACTGGATTAAGTGTCCCGCGTGTGCTCATTCTGCACACCGCACTTTTCCCAATCATCATCTGTATTGCACAGTTTTATGGTTATCTATTTACTTTTTTGTACTCCCATTAGACTTCTTGAGGCAAACCCTATGTGTTACTCACTGTTCTATTCCTACTTACTAGATTACTGAATAAATATTTCTTGGATTAATGCACAGTAATTTTTAGCAATTTGCTTCACAAGAATATATTCCTCTCAGTCAATTATATGTCCCCATTCTGTGCAATAAACAATACATGAATACACCTAGCTCCAAGAGTCAGAAAACAGGAGGAGTCAAGGGACACATGTTCATAAGAGTATGACACTAAAATTTTACAAAACAAAAGGAAAAGCCTTGGTTATATCTACGTCAGATACCTGAACATATGAAAACCTCTATATTTTGGTTTTGTGTTGTTTGGACAAAGTAAACACAAGTTTAAGGAATTATCCATTCAAGCTGTAATGCAACTGCTAAAGTCTCTACAGTTATGCTAATTCCTAGGATCTTAAGATCACTGCATGTTAGTTAGAAAGGAGACTTTAGAACTATCTCATCCTCTTCATTTCATAGAGCTGAGTTTGAAGGAAATAAAGTGACTTGTCTGAGTTCCCACAGTTAGTCAAAGGTAGTACTATAAACCAAGTCTTCTGTATCCCCTCAATTGTCTTCAAATTTATTATGTTCTGTATGAAAGAAACATTGACCATCACCAACATTTACTAAAGTCCTGGTATGTGTCAAGGGAAACAACTCTCTCCTCACCCCACATTCATCTCTTATCTTAGGACCCAGTTAGTTAACTATGAAAAAAGTCACCACAAACACAGTAGAGGAACTGAAGATGGGGTGGGGTCAGAAAGAAGGGCCTCTCATGAGGTGTCAAGGACTATGAGAACACGACCACTTGCTGTCAACTTACAGTTAGTTCATAATCTAATAATAAATAATTTGGAATTTAATCCCAAGCTCTCCAACAAGTGACTTTTCCTTAAGACAGAGTTTCTTACTCGGTTTCTATTGGATTTTAATGAATAACACGCGCGGCAGTCAAAGATATGTGTTTAAATGAAACTGGGAAGAAAAATATCATTGACTTTTTTCCATCAAGTAGTGATACTGAAAGCCACAAGACGATAAACATTAGTAACTCCTATGCTCTGAACATAGTCAACAAGTGCTTTTCAGTGGCCTTAAGTCCATGTTGGAACTAGGTGGGGCAACTTAGAAATAAAAAAGCAAATGAGTTTTTGTTCTGTTTTTAATAAATGACTGGCCAAAATAAAATACCTGAGTGGACACAATCTGGGAATTAGTTATATTTCAATAATGTTTCTTATTACTGTGATTCAGAGATCTAGATGCTTTAAAAAATCATTATTAGAAGATGTCTCATATCATGGCATTTATGTTACTTTTGGAAAAAATTTGACTGATAAATTGAGTTATTATACATATTTTCTGGTCCTGCTGTATACTCTCCCTGTGGAGCTGCTCCTGTTTTTCTCTCCCAACATACCTATAAGCAGCACTGAATTAACCTATACTTTATAAACATGGACAGTTAGGTATTTGGGGGTTCACACTCTTCACCTAGCATGGCAAAAGCATTTAGCACCAGCCTCAGAACAGAAGTAGAATCTTAGATCAGGCTCATAGAATCAACCCATCTGAAAACAGATATCCACTTGAAATTAACAGGACTGCCAGCATGGGGGTCTGCCCAATGGACAGCAGCCGTTATTAAGCGCTTTTGATGTGCAGAAACTAATCACTTTATAAGCATTAACTCAATCAATTTGTCATTATCCCCATCTTACAGATGAGGAAACTAAGGCATACAGAGTTTAGCAGCTTGTCTGAGATTTAAAGTAAGCAAGTAGTAGAGCTAAGACTTAAAGCCAGGAAGTCTGGCTCCAGAATCCTTACTCTTAATCACTACCCTGATATACTTGTCCACAGACCCTACCTTTCTATTTCACCCCACAAATGTTACCTTAATGAGAGAACAAGTTCTTTCCCAATTTCCATTTGATCTTTGCCCTCTTTACCAAGGACCATGAAAACAGCTGAAAAATTTTACTTATATTAAAATGAGTTCACTTAGGGTAGCAAGGACTCTAAAACTCAAGGCTAGCAATTATGCAAGCGGGGGACCTTACAGGAAATGTTTATTTGTCCCAAGGGAGTCATTACAGACTCCTAGCCTTAGAAAGTGATACAGTATATGCTTTTGAGGGTTCAACATAACCCACGTGTCAGATGCCCTAGGCAATATTCACCAGAGAATTCCATGTTTCTAAGGCCATGTACTCATGTTTTAAAATGCACTGAAAGATATTAACAGCATGATAATGCCAAAAATCAAGTTCCAAATACTTAGCCCAAACACATGGCTTTCATCAGCTCCACAAAGCTCAAGAGATACTTTATCAGCCACTGATCAAAGGAAGCAGCAGGAACTGATACAAACACAAGTCAGGACACGTGCAGTGTCCTCCAATCAAGCACACCCCAGGGCCTCGTCTCCAGGGATAGAGACAGCAGCACATCAGCATTCTGTTGTAGTAGACCAATGAATGGAAGTCTCTTTAAAGGCAAAGCCCAGAATACATCAAGCTGAAAACCAGATCCTGATTTAGCATGACGATGCCCTCACTTGGGTATGTATGGCTGTAAGGGATATCTTACTCATAGGAAGGTCCTGTCAATTTGCTTTCAAACGTGAGCGGACTAAAGCACAAGTGCATGACTTCTCAAGTGTGCTTAGCTCTGCACAGATAAAACTGCTTTATTTGGAATCACAGCGAAGGAAGGGGAAACGGCATCTGCAAACCATGAAGCTTATTAAACAAATTTGTTTCCCAAGTACTTGAGGTACTCTCAGTCCTAATTAATGTCTCCTGCAAATGCACCCTCATAGCTAACGTTCACTTTCCTAATCTAAGCCATATGTTCCTTCCATCGTTTTAATGATATAAATGGAAATTGGTGTTTTTCACTGAATATTTCTATTACAAAAACGTTCTTTCCAGGCTGATGCTCTGTGCTGAAATCCGTGGATAAGAATCCCTCTCTGGAAACAGTTTCCCTTTTTTTTTTTCTCTTCTTATTACCCATAGGCAGAGATGAAGTCGTACACGTGATTTTTAAATGTTGCATGAAGTATTTTGCCTGTACTAGAAATAAGCTTGTACGAGGGCAGAACCTGTCACATAAAAAAAAAAAACAGGTAAATTGAAATTGAAAAGGGGATAGCTGAGTCCAATATATAGCCTGTACAGTTGAAGTATAGTCATCACACCTTTCATAAGAAGAGAAGTTTACAGTTTACAGTGAGGTTCAGAAAATGACTTGCTTTTTTTCAGAAGCTAATGGCTTAAGTCAAATTCCTTGACCTTCTCCAGCTACTGCTCTATATCTGTTTTCATTTTAAGAAGCACTCTTTACGTACGTGACTGCAGGAAAGAGAGATGTATAGATGTATGAGATCTCAGAGTTGGAAGAGACCCTAGCCATCACCCCATCAAGTGACTGGTGAGCCTCACTGTGTATCCCAAACCCCTGGTGAGCTTGGAGACTGGTTCTGCCCCAGAGAGATTATAATTCAGTTGACCCGAGGTGGACCTGATAGAGCCAGATACACTATTTTTCCACAGCACTCCCGGTGATTCTAATGGCCACCTTGAAGCAGTGATCTTGTCCACCCACCTCTTTGGGAGCCAGTGGTATTAAACGTTTTATTCAATGTCCATATACAGTTGTCTGTGGCAGAGAACAAACTATAAGCTCAAGCTCTAGACCTCCACACCTGTACATTTTCCTCTACCTTGTATTATAGACCTCTTATTCTGTGCTTTGAAAAAATTAAAATCAATTTGATGACAGAAATACCTTTAAAGACAAAACAAAACCTGATCTACTCTCCCACTCTCCCCTTTTCAAGGGCTTTTTCCCTATCTTCTATTTTTCTGTTATTGCAGTCTCTCCTGAACGCCAGCTATAAATTGGTGTCACTATATAACTCCAGATTTAAAACGAAACTATTAGTAGGCCATTCCAGAACCACCCAAAAAAGTACTACTTTTAACAGTGCAAAACACAAAGAAATAACTCCTACTTGTTCCAGTATTAAAATCATAACAAGAGCAGCCAAGTAAGTGTGCCAGGCCCTGTCCTTCGAGCGTCTGGCCTGGATCATCTCACTGCATCCTCATAACAACTTTCTGGGGTCAGTAGATTATTATTCCCACTCTACAAATAAGAAAACTGAGCCACCGAAGTTCAAGTAATTTCCCCAGGTAAATTCCCCCAATTTAAGTAATTCTGCATGGCTACGAACTGGTAGTCACTCAGTTTAATCTCAAAACTCACAGTGTGAAACTGTCCTTCAAAAGTTGCTTTCTAATCACGATCACCTAATATTTATAAAGCGTTTTTAAAAGAATACTTTACTCGTCTCTCATACAATCTCATTTAAATTTTACAAGATTGACTGGTATCACCATTTGGTTGAAGAGAAACCAAGGCTTGGAAAATACCCAATGTCCTCACAGGCAGAAGGTGGCCAAACCCAAATCTGAGCCTTCATGACATGTGCAGTGCTGCACTCAACCCACCACACACTGCTTTACATCTAAACATTGTTTCGTGGCTCTGATGAGCATTTCGTATGACAGCCCTGCTAGGAAAATAGTATACAACTGACTATAAAAGGCCAAAAGATGAACGCCTCGCTGTTCAGATTTAATTGATTGTACCGAAATTCACTGGTACATAGGAAACAAAATAAATTGCAGCAAACCTCCCCGAAGATTTTTGTTGTGCATCCTTTTATTTTTATTCACATAATCTGTGTTTACTGAGCTGGGGGAAAGGATGCGTGGGCTATTTTTATTCGGAGAAAGGCGACAACACCAGCCAAGCAGAAGGACCCATCCATGACCAGAATGCAATGGCCTTCATTAACCTCCAACTCCTCCTAAATGACTCACAGAGAGCTGGCAGATGGTGTTTTCTCTCACCCCTTGCCTTGCACTTATTTAATTATTTTAACTTAGTTTTTGTTCTGCTACCATGATGCCTAATAGGCAGCCATATTTGGGGAGTTGGTTTCTTCTTCTAATATTGACCAGGGCTTTTGGAAAATTTCTCAGGCTCTAAATTCTGGATCAAGTGAGGGTAGAGAATAAAGATGACAAAAACTTACTGTTAACAAGTAACACTTACTGGGCGCATACAATTTGCCAGATACAGTGAGCCAATGAATTTGCATGCACTCCTCATTTAATCATCCAAACACCCACAAATGGGGAAGCTGGTGTTTAGAGAGATTAAGAAACCTACTCCTACAGCTAGTTAAGTGGACACAGAGAACCTGAACCAAGCCCCTACTGTTTAAGTTATTTTTTTATTGAAGTAACATTGGTTTATAAAATGTTTCAAGTGTACAACATAACATACTTCTACTTATGTGTACACTACAACGTGCTCATCACCAAAATTTTAGTTTCATCCATCACCATACAACTGACCCTCTTCAGGTCCTTCCCCTCTGGTAACCACTACTCTGTTCTCTGTATCTACGTGTGTGTGTTTCTTTGTTTGGTTTAGTCTGTTCATTTATTTATTATGTTCCACATATGAGTAAAATATTTTAGTATTTGTCTCTCTCTCACTTATTTTATCAGAATAATACCCTCAAGGTTCATCCGTGTTGTTGCAAATGGCAAGATTTCATCTTTTTATATGGCTGAGTAATATTCCATTGTGTATATATGTAATATACCATATATCTTCTTTATCCATTCGTGTGTTGATGGCCACTTAGGTCGTTTCTGTATCTTGGCTACTGTAAATAATACTGCAGTGAACATAGTGGTGCATGTATTTTTTGAAGTAATGTTTTTGTATTCTTTGGATAAATACCCAGAAGTGGGACAGCTGGATCATATGGTAGATCTATTCTTGATTTTTCTGAGGAATCAACATACTGTTTTCCACAGCAGCTGCAGCAATTTGCATTCCTACCAATAGTGTACAAATGTTCTCTTTTCCCCACATTCTTGCAAACACTTGTTATTTCTTGCCTATTTGACAACAGCCGTTTTAACAGCATAGAGGTAATATTCCATTGTAGCTTTGATTTGCATTTCCCTAATGATTAGTGATGTTGAACATCTTTTCACATGCCTGTTTGCAATCTGTATGTCTTCTTTGGAAAAATGCCTATTCAGCTCCTCTGTCCATTTTTTTAATTGGGTAGCTTGTTTTTTGTCACTGTTGAGTTGTATGAGTTCTTTATATATATATATATATTTTTTTAATTCTTTAGACTTATTTATTTTTATTTATTTTTGGCCGTGTTGGGTCTTCTTTTCTGCTCGTGGGCTTTCTCTAGTTGCAGCAAGTAGCTGCAGAGTAGCTCTAGGGGCTACTCTTCGTTGCGGTGCACGGGCTTCTCATTGTGGTGGCTTCTCTTGTTGCGGAGCATGGGCTCCAGGCACATGGGCTCAGTAGTTGTGGCTCGTGGGCTCTAGAGCGCAGGCTCAGTAGTTGTGGTGCGTGGCTTAGTTGCTCCATGGCATGTGGGATCTTCCTGGACCAGGGATCGAACCCGTGTCCCCTGAAATGGCAGGCCCATTCTTAACCACTGTACCACCAGGTAAGTCCCTATATATTTTTTATATTAATACCTTATTGGATATATGATTTGCAAATATCTTTTCCTGTTTGGAAGGTTGTCTTTTCATTGTGTTGGTGGTTTCCTTTCTTGTGCAGAAGGCTTTTAGTTTGATTTAGTCCCATTTGTTTATTTTTTTCTTTTGTTTTCCTTGCCTGAGGAAACATACCTGGGAAGATATTGCTAAGACCAATGTCAAAGAGTGTGCTGTCTATGTTTTCTTCTATGAGTTTTATGGTTCCAGGTCTTACATCCAAGTTCTTAATCCATTTTGAGTTGATTCTTGTGTATTCTGTAAGACAGTGGCCTAGTTTCATTTTTTGCATGTGGTTGTCCAGTTTTCCCAACACCATTTATTGACCAGACTCTCCTTTCTCCATTGTATGTTCTTTGCTCCTTTGTTGTAAATTAATTGTCCATATATGTGTGCATTTCTGGGCTCTCAATTCTGTTCCACTGATCTATGTATCTGTTTTTCTGCTGATACCATGCTGTTTTGATTACTATAGCCTTGTAATATAGTTTGAAATCAGAGCGTGTGATACCTCCAGCTTTGTTCTTTTTTTCTCAGGATTGCTTGACTATTTGGGGACTTTTGTGGTTCGATATAAATTTTAGAATTTTTTGTTCTATTTCTGTGAAAAATGTCCTTTGGATTTTGATAGGGATTGCACTGAATCTGTAGATTGCTTTAGGTAATATGGACATTTTAACAATGTTAATTCTTCCAATCCATGAGCACAGAATATCTATTTATTTGTGTCTTCTTTATAATTTCTTTCAACAATGTCTTTAGTTTTCAGTAAACAGGTCTTTCAACTCCTTAAATTTATTCCTCGGTATTTTAATCTTCTTGTTGTGATTGTAAGTGGGATTTTCTTAATTTCTCTTTCTGCTAGCTCACTGTTAGCATTTAGAAACACAACGCATTTGTATGTTGATTTTGTACCCTGCAACTTAATAAAATTTTATGTATTATTTACAAAAGGTTTTTGGTGGAGTCTTTAGGGTTTTCTATATATAAAATCATGTCATCTACAAATAGTGACAGTTTTACTTCTTCCTTTCCAATTTGGATGACTTTTATTTCCTTTTCTTGCCTAATTACTCTGACTAGGACTTCCAATACTATGTTGAGTAAGAGTGCCAAGCCCCTACTCCTAATCTTTATGTGACACTCCAATGGTTGCAGTTATAAGCTCTAACACTTTGGGGAAATAAATCGATCTAGTAAATGATAAAGAAAACCACAAAGTTAATACTCAACCATCTGGAGAGATATCAGGTAGTGAATAGGCATCATGAAATTGAAGGCTTGTGCTGTTGGTTCTTTCAGGATCAGCTTTAATTGTAGAGAGCACCCTGCACACCTTGCACCTGGCACCTGGGCCAGCCTGCACCCTCCAACTAAGCCAGGTAGGGGCACAAAAGCCCAAACACTTTGGCCCAAGACCCTGACAGACAATACTCTCTCCAGAGGTGCTGGCCAGATTGGCCAAGGCTTTGTTAGTTCTCCTTCACAGTTTGACTTCCTCCTTTACCCGATTTTAGTTTCACCCTTCCCTCCCACAGGTGTTAATCCTTAATAAACCTCTTGCATCTCAAACTCTGAGGAATGTAGCTGTAACAATACTTTAAGGGCTTTCATAAAAACATGCATACGTATACATATTTTTAATTGCTAGGAACTTTTTGAATCTCAAGAGTCCAGACATGTAAACGTACCAAATAATATATTTTGAATAGTAGTACTGGGACACAGACACCGCCCCCCGCCCCCCACCCCCACCCGTCAGGGTGGAGAGTCAGTGCGGGTTGGGGGAGCTGTGAAGGTAGGAAGAGGCAGGTATCTGCTTAATCCTTCTTCAGACTGAACTGATCATATAATTCAGAACCACATCTGGTTCTGGCAAAAGGGCAGGACAACAACAGTCAACAGGCTCATGAAACTCCCCAACTGGCGGCCTCTAGAAACCATATCCTCATGGGTCTACAGTGTCCCTACTTGGTGGGCCCGTATTATTATATTAGACAGCATGACCTATGTACCTATGACATCAGGTCCATGTCAGAAGATTTCTATAAAATCATTTCTAGGACATTGTCAAATATAAAGGGGTTCTCTTCAATATTCCTCAACAGTTAAACACTATGTTATAGATGAAATCAGTATTCTGCATGGAAAGTACTGACTGACATACAATGCAGAATTATCTGAATCAGTTTCCATTCCTCACCACCTTTCTAACACTTTGGGTGCCCTCTCATCCATTATGCCTGTTCTAAGTGCCATTTTACTCCTTGTTACTGTCAACTCTGTCCTATTAAAGAGGTAATGATAACTAAGCCATCTCAAGAGAATTTGCATCTTTAAAAAAGGGACCCTTGGAACCCAAGAAAACTTTCTAGACTCCATAGAATGGAACAACATAATGGAATTAAAAGGCATATGACTCATATTTGGGGGCAGAGGACTTTCTGTTACTCTCAGTTGAGAAGGCAGCTCCTGGCCCTGTAGCCAGGCTTGCAGAGGGAGTGTGTTAAAGGAGGAGTGAGGAGCAGACTTGTCTCTCTTTTCTAGTGGTCTTGTGCCTCCATGCACTTGATAACCGTTTCAGATGAAAAACTGTGGTCTTCATTTCTTATTAATGAAAACCACTTGCCTCTTTTTCAGAATTTTACTGCAATAAGGAAAGTACCTTTATTTTAAAAACAAGAAAGGAAGAAAAGAAGAGAGGGAAGGAGGAAGAAAGAGTTTAATCTTGATTAACTCTTAGAAAATTTGTACATACAGGATCCCGGAGATATAGACATCAAATTGGATATCAAAAAGTAAGGAGAGAGCAAAAATATTTGGTTGTAATCTTACAACAGATCACTCGCTTTTTAAATTGTACATTTTTTTTAAGTCATAAAACTTAAGCAAAGCAAAAGAAATACATATTTGGAACTGATATGATCTGTTCCTCTTAAACATAAAAAGCTCACAAGTTATTTCAAAGTCATTGCAATTTTCTTTCAGTTTCCAAATACTGAACTGGTTTTAGCATTGTCACTCTGTTATCAACTAATTTACGTTAAAACTACTCTAGAAATCTACAATTTAAGCAACCTCTAGATAAAATGGGTCACTTTAAAGGTACACGTTTTAGTGAAATATCCTATGTTGCCTGACTGAAAACGATACTTTTGTTCAAAGAAAATGTCAACAAAATCCTGTTTGGGATCTAGGTGCCTCTATTAAAGGACAGAAGCTGTTTAGAGGGCTTCTGCAGCATGAAATGGGACCCTCCTACGAATTAGTGGAGCATTAATGCATATTACAAATGCAAAACATAACCTTTTAAACACCAATGTAATGAGAAAGTTTGGAAAAAATACTGAAGAGGTCATATGAAAGAAATCTTATCTGAAACTTTCTTATGTGATGAAAGTAAAGCCTCCCCAAAAATAGAGCTGCCTTGAGCCCCCCTTCTGGGGCAGCTTCCAGCCTCTTTCCAAGGAGACTGCCCAACAGAACCTTCTATATTTTCACAGTGAAGACCTAACAGCTCCCACCCCAACCCTCCCCTCACCCCTGTTTTGGTTAAACTGATATATAAACCCTTAACCTCTGGCTATTCTGCTAATTACTCACTACTGAGTACTGCCACATGCATACTAAACTTTTCTCCTCTACTCTGTCTATTGTCAATTAATCTGTGGGCCCTACCACTGGAACTTAAGTTGGAATCTTTCACTCCGGGACATGAGATGAGGGAAGAAATTCCCTGCCTTCACTCTACAGGCAAAGAGACCTGAAAGCTAAATTTTAAAAAGTAATTTTTTTAATTTATATTAATTTGTCTTGATGTCTTTCTCAGAATTTATGCAGTTTGGTAAATTTTGTTATAGGGTTGGATGCTACTCCTCTATTTCAGGACCAAATCAGCATGACTTTCTACTATATCTTGTTAACTTTTGCAAGATGTTAAAATCAAATAGAATTTTTATATGATACAAATGTTTATGGTTAACACAAACACAGTTTTTTTGGTAAATGTGCCTAAATTAAAATTTAAAATGCACTGAACAAGTAAAAACTGTTTTATAGGATGATAACATCTCAGTTAAAGTACAGAATGTCTAGAAACAAAGCATCAAGATTATTACAAGGGTGATGTGTGATCTTGGTTTCATGTACTCAAGTTTGAAGAATCATACATAAATTGCGGTGGTCACCACACCCAAAACAGTAATGTTTCCATAGTAACTGGTCTACTTATAAAGAAATGGGTAATATGGAAGGAGAACAAAGAAACTAAAGTGAAAAATAGAAGTAACTGGCCCTGAATATATAATGAAAAGAAAAACACTTAAGACAGGATATGTCAAGATGGTGTTTTATCTCAGGAAAATATTAGGAACTTGGAAGATTCTGGAGGACGAAGAGTCATCTTCTGTTCCTTTTGAATCTTTTCATAGTCTGAAACAAAGCCACGTACATAATAGGCACTCAAATACTTATTGGGGGGAGGGGAGAAGGGAGAGAGAGAAAGGAGGAGGAGCAGCAGGAGGAGGGGAAGAGGGGAAGGGGGAGGGGGAGGAGGGGGAGGAGGGGAAGAGGGGAGGAGGGGAGGAGGGGAAGGAGGGGAGGAGGGAGAGGAGGGGGAGGAGGGGAGGAGGGGGAGGGGGAGGAGGGGGAGGAGGGGAGGGGGAGGGGGAGGGGGAGGGGGAGGAGGGGAGGAGGGGGAAGAGGGGAGGAGGGGAGGAGGGGAAGGAGGGGAGGAGGGGGAAGAGGGGAGGAGAGGGGAGAATGTGCAGATGAAAGGAGAAAAAAAGTGAGAATATCCAAGAGAACAATTCTGTACCATCAGATCAATAGGCATCCAAATAATAGAGCAAATATCAGTCATTACTCTTGCCACCAATTCTCAGACAGAATGACCAACTGTGAATGCTAAAGAAGAAAACGTCCTTATGAAAACCTATGATCACAGGTGCCCATAAATGCCAATCATGTCACTCAAACTGTGGTTGTCACTGTGATGAGAAAGGTGCAGCCTTAAGGTAAACTATTTTCCTAAGTTTGAGTTTCTTAATTCATTCAGCCTGTTTTGAATTTTGAGAAGAGGAAAACATATGTTTCCTTTCCCAGTGGCATTTTTACCCTCAAGTAAGTCAAAAGTAACTATCCTGTCAAAAACTCAAGTAATAAAAAAATGCATGATTTTGAAGAGTCATATATTTAAACACACGTGGATATTTTATAGCATGTTTGTAGGTATTTTGGTTTTTCAAATGTGACCTTTGGGCTTTGATTTCATTTTATGTTCTCTGTTCTAAGCTTATCTATCTTTAAGCTTACAAGAGCAATTAAAAATTAAATTGGCCATATTGGAGAGATTAATTTACTTGTGCTGCAGATTGAAACAGAAATAATTCAGACTATATTTACAAAGCAGTTTGACTCTGTAAACCTCAATGCTTTATAAAAACATCATCTAGTGATATGTTTGAAATCACTGTGTTGATTGCATAGAAACAAACTATGCGCTTCTGTGACTTGAATGTGCACACAAATCCCCTGGGATCTTATTAATATGCTGATTCCGATTTTGAAGGTCTGGAATAAGGCCAAGGGTTCATCACTTCAGACATCAGGTGACACTAAAGCTGCTGGGCAGCAGGTCACATTTTGAATAGCAAGGTTTTAGAGAACTAGAATTTTTCATTAAATATTTCCCTTTTTTTCTTCCCAGTTTTTGACTGATTCATTTAGAATTTTAACCTTTATAATAGCTAAGTGTTCCCTTTGCATTCCTTAGTACATAAAAAGGATTGCACACTTGGAATTTCCCTTAGAAACCTATAAGAATTGCTCACCCCAAAAGGTTGATTTTGTTTGTTTCTCTGTTTTTTAGAGATAGAGAGCCCTTATTATTTTAAGTCCAACTCTTGCAACAAATTTTGCAGTATTTATGAAATGTGCTGTTGTGAAAATCTAAAAAATAGTCATAGATTCAGAAGATATCTCCAGACCTGACCAACAGTAACATTTTTGGCAACACATGGAGGAACAGGAAGCTGTAATGAGTTTCTTTCAGCCCAAAAAGCAGCCACAAACTATATTTCATCTGTTATTGGAACAATAGAATCAATGTCCTCCATATGAGCCAGCAAAAAAGACACCATTAAAATGCTACTGGAACCCATGGATTGAAAAATGGTACAGACTAAGAGTGTAATGATACAAGCAGGACACAAAGGGGAAGCCAGGAAATCTTAAGGGAGATCTTCCATGGTCTTGACTCTATTGAAAAAGGACACACATACACATGGAAACAGTTTCTCATGATTTTGTATTTCTAGTTTTAAATTTATTCTAGTAAAGAGCAGGAAAACCCACCTCAAGAGATTCTGACACTATATAGCTGGGCTCATGCATTACAACCTTGATTCACCAAAAAATGGTAAAACCTAGGATAAGTTTGCCCCTGTGAATAAACTCAAAGATTATTGGTATCTGGTTCTTCCCCTTAAAAGAGACAGAAAAATGTAAGTTAAAACTTATAGCTTCTTGCTGTTGCTGTTCTCTATTTGTCCACATACTTTTAGTACAGTCTTGAGTAGGTAATCAGGTAATTCCATCTGCTACCTACTTAAGACTGTACTATTTAATTCCTCTTACTCACCTGGTTAATGTGTTATAATTCTAATGAACTATATAGATGGTCAATGAGCAGAATAGTTTATAAGGAAAGAGAGTAGACTATATGTGTACTTATTTAATCTCAAAATAAAATAGAATTTCGGGAGCTAAAGTTAACATATAGATTTGACAGCAACAAAACTTTTTTACAATTTTTTTCCATAGTTGGATGTTTAGCTTCTTACACTAGAGCTGTACTAAATTACCTGATTTTAGGTTTGTTAAAAGCTAGTGTGAACACTAAAATACTGTTATTAACCACTATTACCTTTCTGTTCATTTGTCTCGTACCCGTGTCTCTTAAGATGGAGGGGAAAATGGTACATGATTAACTACACACATTAATGTGAGTCAAAAAGCAATAGTCTGTTGTTCCAATAACAGACTAAATTATTATAAATTAAGAATGTAATTTGATTGAAAGGTCAAAAATGTTTCAAAATATAGTCAAGAATACTGTATTTGTACCGTATATGAGTATCTGACTCATATTACATTGGCAAATATATTCACCCAAGCATTGATTAAGCAACTCTCCAAAGCCCAGAACTTCGATAGGCATCACCACCCCCTTTTGATGTCAAAAGGTAGATTAATCTTTCTCAGTTGCTATGTGATCAAAGGTAAAAACAAAAATCCCTAATCCATAAAGTTGTACACCTCCATTTTAAAGCACAGACTACCCGGAAAGTAGGAGAGATGAATTTCTTTCACATTTATTCCCAATATCTTAAATAGTCACACACTTATGAGAAAATCATAACCCACTCACTAAGACATTTCCCTAGACTCAGAATGGAACTGAAATAACAGCTGACAGCATTTCTTAGATAAACATTTTCAATGGCATATATTTTTTATTTTATTTATTTATTTATTTTTTTTTTGCGGTACGCCGGCCTCTCACTGTCGTGGCCTCTCCCTTTGCGGAGCACAGGCTCCGGACGCACAGGCTCAGCGGCCGTAGCTCACGGGCCCAGCCGCTCCGCGGCATGTGGGATCTTCCCGGACCAGGGCACGAACCCGCGTCCCCTGCATCGGCAGGCGGACTCTCAACCACTGCGCCACCAGGGAAGCCCTCAATGGCATATAATGCATTCGTACTGACAGGTGTAGAAACTGACCTGTAATACATGTTGCTAAGTATATTCCCAAGCTTCTAAGAGATACTCCCATGGTTTACTTATAACGTAAATAAGAAGAAAAATGTTTGTTGAACTTCATGCCTTTTTACACACATAATGAATTGATTTTTCAGAGACGATGTGGCTATCCTGAGCCATAATAAGGTCTTAATCTTAACAGTAAGGGATCACAGTTATTAAACAACAACAACAACTGCCCTGTCAGTTACCTCATGCATCACTGGCTCCTTGGCAGGTCACAGGACCACTCTTTCTCTACCCAGAAATTACACCCAAAAGGACACGGGCCACCTTCAGCTTCGTAACACGTGTGGCCTGGACAGTGTGATTCGGTTTGGTTTGGTTTTTGCAATTTGGCACTTTGAAGGCTTTTAGATGGAGCCTGGCTTGCCGCCTCACCCCACTTTTCGCTCTTCCTCACTGTTTAACACTGTCAAATCCACTCATTTTTGTTACCTGTCTGATCTCTGTTCTAAGCCCTGAACCGTAAGCCAATGTCAATGGGAAACCCCACAATACAAAAGCATCCACTGCAATATCTTCACCTGGAGGGAAAATGCTCCTTCTCTTTTCCCTTACACCATGATGAATAAGTATCCTTTTATTTTATACAACAGCAAGCCAGTGTTTGAAATGCTAGGGAATACTCAGCACAAACCAGTTTTGGCAGCATTTCAGCCACTCTTGTGACCCTGAGCATCCTGCAAAACTGTCTGCTGATCTGTACGCGGCTCAGCTTGGTCTCTCAGTCTGCTCTGCCACATTTCCTTGCACCACTGAATGAAAACCTGAGGTCTTTCGTCTTCCCTATCCCCCTATCCTCTCAACCCCCAGACAATGGAATTTTCCATTAGAAAGAGACAGTGTAGCACTCGGAGGGGAAAAATCAGTTTTTTGTTCTCCTTCTTCTGTCCACTATAATACAAAGCTTTGCTCTTCCTCCCGGGAAAATGTTAAGGCTGGCTGGCAGTCAGTTTGACAGAAGGAAAGCAGTGCAGCGGAAAATTGGATAACAGGATAAAAATCTATGGGGCCACAGGAATCCCATCAAAACTGGCTCCTGTCAAAACCCAGACAAGTGACAAGGACAAATATAGAATGTTATTTATATTTAAGTATTTCTAATGATATCATAATTATACTTCTGCCTCTGCTAGACAGCCATTTTCCTGTGAGCCACACTCTGCAAACTAAGTGTTGTATGTTGGAGAAAATCTACATAACGATCAGACAGCCTCAATCAGACGCCCAGGAAAAGTCCTATAAACTCCTCAGATAGCTATGGCTAAAGCTCAGAAAGTAAAACTTTATTTTTTTCCAGCACATTTTCCTTAGAGTACAATAGTCAAGTTCAGTAAAAACAAATTATTCCCAGCGCTTTGGGCCTGGGAAAACCAAGCTATCTAGCAGGTAGCTAATAGATTAACTTCACGTAAAATTAAGTCTGATGTTTTGGAAAACGTCTTATTTTCTTTTTTCATGTGTCATTCTATTGACATATTCTATTGAGTCATTCTATAGATCCAGTTACTCACTGATGGCCTTAATTTATTAAACGGCACAATAAGTTCAATCAACTGAAATTCAAATTGCCAAAAGATGTAGATTTCCTTATTTTAAACTTGGGAAAAAGTTTTGATATATTCTAAATTAATATGTATTATAATTAATTCTATTATTAAAACCTGACATTTTAGAGTCCTTCCTTAAGAGAATACACTGTAACTGATACCAAATAATTTAGCACCACAACACAGAGCATTCATAAATATATGCTGTATGTAGAATACAAATCATGTTTTACTTCCATAGAACTTTAATTCTAAGACTTCTAAGCACTTATTGATCATCTTTAATGTGTATATACTCTTCCTCTTTTATGGAAGGACAGCCACACACATACACACATCAAAGCTGTGCAAGAAAAAGCAGAGTGAAGTACCATCAGCATGCAAACCATTAATTTACATAAAAACAATATACTTATTGCCCATAATATACAAGACAACACACCAAGCGCTGGAAGAAAAAGCAAATATAAAGGGATATTTAGTCACAGTAACATGCCACCTACAACTTAGGTTTGGAGCGCTTCAGATCCTGTTTGGACAAACTGAGGATCCTCCAGCCTCCATGTCATTTGTAGTCTAGACACCTCTGCCATGCTATCCAGGCTCCCAACCATATGAACCCATTTTACTGAACAAATTTTCCCCTGCTGCCGACTTCTCCCATTTTGCTTAAAGGACTCACTCCCTCACTCTTGCTCATACGTCCTGTTCTCATTCTTGCCTTCTCTTGCCCTTGATCCCTCCCTCTCTCTCCCAAAGACTAACCCTTTAAGGTCTAGCTAAATTATCACTTCACCTCAAAACCTTTTTTTTTTTTTTGCGGTACGCGGGCCTCTCACTGCTGTGGCCTCTCCCGTTGCGGAGCACAGGCTCCGGACGTGCAGGCTCAGCGGCCATGGCTCAGGGGCCCAGCCGCTCCGCGGCATGTGGGATCTTCCCGGACCAGGACACGAACCCGTGTCCCCTGCATCGGCAGGCGGACTCTCAACCACTGCGCCACCAGGGAAGCCCTCGAAACCTTTTCTGACTAATCCAAATGATGGTTTACCTTGTGTAAAGTGCTTAACGTTTACGATATTACTTGTCACAACTCCACAGGGAGGTAGTACTCCATTTTAGAGAGGCATAAAGCTCAGAGCAGTTAAGTAACTTGCCTCAAGATACACAGAAAAAAAAGTAGCAGAGTCGATATTCATACCCCATCTGTCTGACTCAAAGGCCTACTACTCAGAGTAGTTAGGGAACTTCTCTGTTATTTTGGCCCCTAATACTTTTTTCTCTGAACTCATGTTCTAGGTGGTATCACGTGATTCACCATTTAATAGTTCTCGTGTTCATATGTACTACTCTGGGTTCTGTATTTAGACTATAAATGAGTAGAAGTTTATTAATCTCCCCCTCCAGCCTAATACCAGGCATTTAACTTGTTGATGGATTGAATCCAGCAAATCTAAGGCATTTTAATACATTAGAGAAAAAGCTAGGCTTCTCTGACCTTTACTATTTTACCTGTGGTTTGGGTTACTCATAGTTCTATTAGCCCTAGGAGACTATTCTTCTTCTAGGGCACTATAATATGTGAAGTCACAAAAGAACATCTTAATTTTAACTCAGCAGGTCTTTACTGCATGACAATTATGTGACAGCATTTTTCCAGGTACACAGGGGAAAACACTGAAGAGGTTTAAGACAATCTCTGCTCTTTAGAACCTTACCATCTTTGTAGAGAGAGATTTTATCTATATACATTATATATATAATGCATATTAAATGTTACATGTATTTATATTACATGTATTATATATGATATGTATAAGTTAATACACAAAACATGAGTTTATACATGAAATATGCTTTAGTACCATGCCTAGTATACAGTAAGAGCTTAATAACGTATCTGTACAGTGCCTAGTATACAGTAAGAGCTTAATAACGTATCTGTACAGTGCCTAGTATACAGTAAGAGCTTAATAATGTGTCCATACAATAAGAGCAAATGGAGGATAGTGAGTAAAATTTATTCTGCCCCTATTCATAATAAATGGTTATCATTTATTGCCACAGATATCATTCAACAAATATTTAGTGTGTTTCTATTCTGCGCCTTTCCAGAACTTACAGTCTGGCAAAGTCAATGCTGAGACGGTGTGGAAAACATAACAAATTGAACTTTTTCTTACAGGGCTCTCTCCTGAAAAATGCCTTACCAAGTCCTTAGTATGAGCTCACTTTTTCCAGCATCGTATTTTTTTTCTCCTTAAAAGTGGAATGCAGCAAAACAGGATAATGTTTTTGTACATCTAGTTTATATGAAGTCTGCCTATGATTTTATTTTAGTATTAACACAGACATATGCTCTCTCTTGTGATTGTTATTACATGAATTTGGATACATTAGCCTAGAGTTAGGTATATTAAATGGAAAAATGTCATTGATAGCTCTAGAATCAAAAACAATATGTGCTTCTTTGATTCTGTGATTTATTTAATGGATTACAATGATGCATCAGCTAAAGGGTGGTAATTTAAATTATAAGCGGAGGGTTCAAAGCTGTGGCTAATTCATTACTGACACATCTCTAGTTGAGGTAGTAATTTAAAGTCATGTGTGTCACATTAATTGTAATCTTGTTTCCAAATGACAAGATAAATATCTCAAGGAACGTAATATAGTACGGTTATAGGTCAAACCAAATGAATGTCTAAAATAGATTAGCACTAAGTGCATGCAATATGTCATGTTTATCAAATTTAAAAAGGATAAATCGTATTAACATTTAGCAGATTGCTCATTACACATTATCAATGTTTAGCTTTTAGGTGCATTAATACTCTACTTAGTTATAGCATTCTCTGAGATGCTACAAAAATACCTGACTGAAAATCTAATACTTGAGAAAAAATAGAACAAGCTAATTTGTACCCTTCCCTACCAAGATTTGATTGCTTTGTTTCACATACATGTGAAATAGATATACCTTGGCCCTGAAGGGATTCACATAAGGGCAATGTTACAATTAGCATAAAAGAAAAATGCCAAAATGCCAGGTCCCTACCGATCTGCATCCATATCTCTGCTTTTAATTTAAGCCTCTGCAGCAGGTGGTACTGGGTCAGAACCCAGAGCAGAAAACCTATTCTGTCTAGAATAGAAAACCAAACCGTCTCCCCAATATCACACGGCAAAATAAGTGCAGAATAAGGATGTAGGCTGTTATTGTAATTATAAACTAGACAGTTGGTTTTGAGATTTGGGCTGAGATTTCTCTCTTTTGATTTCAGTATGGATTCATCCATTTTCCTACCTACAAGCCCTGAGATGACTGGTGAAGTGTCTGTCCAACTCTCTTTCTCACCATGCCTCCAAGTCACTATACACTGCTATTTCCTGAGCCTAGAATGCCTGCTGTGGAAGAGCTTTGCATTACTTGAATATTTTGAAAAGTCATTTAGGGTAGCTTGAGGAACAATGAAGAAAGGACAGCAAATCAACTAAACCCAGCCCACAGAAATATTTTGTCTAGCTAGCACAGGTGTTCTTTGCGTTTTGTTTGTTTTTCATTGAATCTGAGTGTCTTTAAAGCAAGGCACGCTGCCTCAGAGTTCAACGGTTTGCTCTACTCCCCCTTTCCTTACACAAAGCCCCAGCCTACCTCAGTGTTACCTATATAGGCAGTAGAGTCTATAATAGATAGTCGTTGCACTGGAGAGAGGGCATTTGTTTTGCCAAGTGGAGTTTGCACAGAACTAAAATAATCAAGACAGCAGAGTGGACTTTTAGGGACTGTGTAAGGGAAGGGGAAAAAATGACAGTTGAGGCTAACAGCAAGAAGAGAAATTTTGAGAATGAAAACCAAATGATCTGCTAGAGATTCATATTAAGGGTCTGTTAGGCTGTGTGTAATGGAAATCCTACCCTCTGTACAGAAGAGTTTTAGTAAAATATTAATTTCTCATGAGTGTGTTATGAAATTGGATGTGTTCTAAGGAACCAATCAAGCGCTGAGAGTCTCAGTACAAGGCAAGGGCTGAGGATATCTTGGACCACATCCGGATTATGACAACACAGAAGGGTAAATCCTTGTATCGGGGACGTTTTCTCTAAGTTATTATGTGAGAGTTTCCTGCCATACAGCTAACGAAGTTAACTGCATTTAACTGGTAGATAGGAGATGGGCTCAGCCAATTAGATGCTTCTGCTTCTCAGAGAGTGAAAGAGGACAGACACAGTGACAGAGACTACTTACAGTTCAGTGCATCCCAGGCAAACATTTAAAGTGAAATGATTCAAATAGTTTAGGAAATTCAGAATGGATGCTTTAGTTAATTGGTTCCACTGGAGGCTAAAATCGTTTTAAAACTTCTTATTAAACCCATTTAGAAGCTATGTCAACAATCTCAATTTAAAAATATGTACAGGGCTTCCCCGGTGGCGGTGGCGCAGTGGTTGAGAGACCACCTGCCGATGCAGGGGACACGGGTTTGTGCCCTGGTCCGGGAAGATCCCACATGCCGTGGAGCGGCTGGGCCCGTGAGCCATGGCCGCTGAGCCTGCGCGTCCAGAGCCTGTGCTCCGCAAGGGGAGAAGCCACAACAGTGAGAGGCCTGCGTAACGCAAAAAATAAATAAATAAATAAAAATATACAGAATATAAAGTTCTCGAGGAACTATAACTGTGTTTATTAAGATGTAGCATAGCGGATTCATTTAGAATTCAAATCCCAATTTACCACTTACCAGCTGCATGACCCTGAACAAGTTACTTAACGTCTCTGTGCCTCAGTTTCTTTATCTATAGCCTCAACCACCAAAGGCAAGCTGGGGGTGATTACCATAATGGACAGCAGCGTGAGAGCAGAAATCAGAATAGTGTGCCTCACACAGACCCATGGTGCTGTCTAGTATTAGTCAGCTAGGACTGCCGTAACAAAACACCGCAGACCGGGTGGCCTACACAACAGAAAGCTATTTCCCCACATCCTGTAGCTTGGAAGTCCACAGTCAAGGTGCTGGCAGGTATGGTTTCTCCTGAGGCCTCTCTCCTTTGCTGGCAGATGACCTTCTCCCTGTGCCTTCACATGCCTGGCATCTCTTCCTCTTCTCATAAGGACATCAGTCACACTGGATTAGGGTCATGCTTTCATTTAACCTTAATTACCTCGTGAAAGGCCCCATTTCCAAATACAGTCACACTGGGGGCTAGGGCTTCAACATACTGATTTTGGAGGAACAAAATGCAGTCCAAAACTGGAACTAACAGTGCCTGCCTCATAAGGCTGCTAGGAGGATTACGTGAGTTAAAATTTGTGAAGTATTTACAACAGTGGCTGGTACAAAGGAGAGCCATGCAAATGTTTATTAAGTGATATGGGAAAAAAATTAAAGACTTAAAATCTGAGTTAATTTCCTCATCTGTAAAATGGTAGGACCTCTCTCTTTTTGGCAGATAGGAATCGGGCATGTGTATTAGTTACCTATTTCTGTGTAACAAATTACCCTAATGTTTAGCAACTTAAAACAAAAACAAACATTTGCTATCTCATACAGTTTCTGTGGAACAGGGATTCAGGAGCAGCTCAGCTGGGTCATTCTGGCTCAGCCTCTCATGAGGTTGTCATGGAGACATTATCTGAAGGATCCGCTCCCAAGGTGGTTCACTCACATGACTGACAAGTTGGTGCCAGTTGCTGGCAGGAGGCTTCCATTCCTCACCATGTAGACTTCTCCAAAAGGCTGAAGTAGTGCCCTCACAACACGGCAGCTGGCTTCCTCAAAAGCAAGTGGTCCAAGGAAGAGCAAGTAAGAAGTGACAATGTCTTTTGTGATCTGGCCTCAGAAGTTACATTCCATCACTTCTGCTATATTCTATTGGTCACAAAGATCAACCCTAATACGAGGGGACTACCCAGGCCATGAATACCAAGCAGAATCATGAATAGGAGTCACCTCAGAGAATGGCCACCACACTTGGTCAGTCAGATGCTACTGCCAAGACTTTGAAAAGTGAAAGTGAAACAAGGACACAGTGACAGTTGAAGATCACTTACAGCTCAGCACAAATACCAAGTGGAGATAGCACCAGTTACAGCATCCCAAGCACACAACTATCCCGGTGTGTTCTGAGCTGTATTTTCCATTGTGCTAGATTTTTTTGGGTTCTGTCTCACTCTCTAAACCTATTTCCCAGTCTCCCACTTAATTCTGTGATATGCCCAATAGTTTTTCAATAATTTTTTTAATCTGCTAGTCAGTCAGCTTCTATTATTTGTAACCAAGAACCTTGACTAATACAATCTAGAAAATTTCCCCTTTGTCCTCTGCTGCTATACATCTTCCTCTTTCCTCAGACCTCATATCCCAGGTCATATGTTATTTCCTTAAGAAAGCCTTCCCTAGCTCCTCAAACTAGGACAGGCACCTCACTCCATGTTTGAAAAGCACTTTTTATTTCTCATTCTCACCTCTGCTACTAAAAGTTATAATTAACTACTCTTATATAATCAATTTTCTTCCATTAGAATTTTTCTCCATGGGGGCAGAAAACATAACTATCTTGTTCATTGCTATATCCTCAGAATCTTCACATAGTAGGTCTCTCAAAAAGGAAGACTAAAAGTCAAACACAAACTTTTTGCTGGGCTTATTGTCTTTAGGAGAGAGCTGACATCCTCAACCATCCATTTTAGTGTGACTTGAGAATGATGCTGTCATTTATTTTTACATTTTCCAATGTATTTTTTCTATTAATTTTGAAATTGGTGTTTTCAAAGCTGTTTGATGTTGCCATCCTCTATCACCAAAGATTCCAGTTTAATTTATACTTTATTCAGTCAATTCTTTCTCTATGGAGAGGCCAAAATATAAGAAGTTTGCTTCATGAACATGGAATTTGAAAGTGGAGTTAATTATTTGATTTGCTTGTTCAATGGCATCTGGCTAAGGAAACTTGACTGAGAACTGAGATATTCCTGCCAAGATGTCTGACAGGTCCCTGAGCCAGCGCTCCCTCTGCAGGGATGGGAAGTGCCAATGCTCAACTCGCTGGCCCTTGTTTTCTCTGTTGACCCCTCTCGTCTTCCAAGTGTTTCATTATTTCTTTAGATATGCTATTCCCATCCAAGTCCCCATTTGATGGTGAGGAACAGTTTATTTTAAAGATCAGGTTTGCCTGATCAGGTTTGGAAGATAGAAAGCAGGAGGAGGAAAAGCAAAATTCTTAAGAATGATTCTTTTTTAAAATTAATCCAGTAAAATCAACATGACCTGCATCATCAGCTTGAGGTATAATTAAGATAATAAGTCTTTTTCATATTCAAATTAATCATTCAATCCCCCACAGGACCAACTTAAAAGGAAGTCCAGTGGCTCCCTCTTGAAACCTCTCCCCTTAACCAAGCTGTCAAGAACCATGGACACTTACACAGTCCAAAGGGGTCATCTCTGTTTCTCAGTTACTCATCTTTAGCAGAAGAACAGAAGGAGGCAGGGGGGGAGAGACGGAGGGAAAGAAAGAGAAAAACTAGAGGAGGAGGAAGAGAAGGCACTCAAGCTGTCTGACCAGTTTCAGACTAGCCCCAATATTCAATTGTCATTCCTGTCGTCACTGCCATGCAAATTCACTGCACTTAGCTGATCTGGTCCAGTGCATTCATTTGAGCCTTTTTACCCTCCCAATGATGCAACAGGAGCTGCAGAGGTGTACCAAAGTTACAGATCTCCTCTTATCTTTTCAGTCTAAGCCACTGTTCCCACAATATCCCCTTGTGACAGGGAGGTCTTCCAGGCACACGCTGTTATGGAATGAATCTTCATGATTTCCTACAATTCACTTGTCAAATATGTGCCTTCCCTTGGGACAAATGCTCCTTTGGGGACACAGGTGAACTTATTTGAAAACATCTCAACCTCTCCAATGTTAGCTAGGATAAGGTGGTCTCAAACAAAATGGGGACATTCTATTTTCTCCTAGAAGTCCTTGACAATGCACATTTATTCCACTTTTCCCCAAGCTTACACAGCAAAAGATACACGGAGAAAATTTTTAAGGAGTCACAAAATATTCTTATATATACTTTTCCTGAATCAATGGGTTCTTACTTCTTCCATTTGAATAATAAGTGACCTTAAAGAAATTCTCAGAATTAAGAAAATCTGTTCCAAATTGATTCCTTGTAGTCACCTAGCAGAAAAGTGGCTTGCACCTTCTTTCACCAACCAAGAAACAAAAAACTGTTCTATCCTGCCAGTATCCCTCATATTTCTATACAAAAATAAAATAAAATAAAAATATAGCCCATAATCATTAAAGATATTATAAGAAAACGTGGAACTGACTTGAAAGGTATAATATAGTAGATAAATGGACCATTTAGCACAGAGTTACCCTTGGTAACAGTACCCTAAATTTTGTCCAAGTATTTATCCTTCCTAGATGCAGCCTTTGTGTTTGGAACACATAGTCCCCAGTCCCACGTCCATAGAGGTAGACTTGTACTGCAGGTCTAAACTAATTCTGTTTCCCTGGACACACTCATTGCTTCAGGGATGGGTCCATAGCTCAATATCAACGTAGGAGAGCCAAGTTTTTGCTCTACTCTTGAAGGACAGAAGTTCTCTTTCCTATTACATAAGTAACCACCACTAAAAAGCCTGCCTTAAAATGGAGCCAAGCCAGAGTAAGCAGAACCAATAATAAATCCTAGTCACAACAGATATAGAGTGCTCAATTAATGAAACAATAAGCTTCCTTTTCGGTTATTTCAGTTTGGGATTTCTGTTGCTTTCTATGAAAAGAATCTCATCTGATACACATGAACCAATTAGCATATTAGAAGGTTAAAACAGGAGATGTACTAGGTAGGTAGAAGGGAAAGAGTGGGGAAGTCCATTTTCTTTTTCTCTTTAAATTTGTGCCTCTTATAGCCACTATAACAACAGGAAGTATAGTTTAATTGGAAATAGGCTAACACAGTTCTAAGAATAATCATCTAAGACTAACTGCCTGGGTAGTTTTGATTTCAGCTAAATTTGCTCTTCTGTTATAAAGTGTACCTCTCCTGATTAGTACTTGATTAAACACCAACAACAAAGATAACCTCTTAGAACTGAAATATCAACAGCTTTCTGGATTCCATTTTTTCTTAGCAAGAGAATAAGCATAGCACATTGTTTAGATGCTTTTAATTGGATGAATATCAGATATACAGTGTTTTTCTATCATTGATGCCTTGTGTGCTAAGAATTTCACTACGTCCTAGTATTACCACATAAAAATTTCCTTGTGTTTGTCACAAACATATTCCTGCACATAAAGATAATAGCTACAACTTCACTATCTATACACTGAATTTTTCTTTAAGAGTATCCACTTGACGTCATGGAGCACCTAATCCAATTGAAATATTCTGCTTTTGACCATGATTTGTTCTTTTCAAAATAGACTTTTTTAAAAAAGGAGGAAAATTTGAGTAGATTTTTATTTCACCATTGGGTCCTAAGCAGTTACTGATTATCCATTCCATGTAGTTTTGTAAGAAAAGAAAAGGAAACTCAGATGTGGCCCTTGCCCTCCAGGAGTTTATAAGCTGCTTCTAGTTACAAAATGGGCAGGGTGCAAAATTTTTAGTACCATTTACACAGTAAAATACACATGACTATAATACAGCATCATTAAGTGAGGTGAAAATATTTGGTAACGGGGCTCTTAGTAAATATCTGTGGTCTCATCAGAAGGAAACAGGTTAGTCAGGAGAGGCTGTTTTAACATTTACCAATACCTGAAGAGTCACATAATGTCCTGAAATGAATGATTTTTATCATTCATCTATTCAAGAAATGATTACACGCATTCTACGTGTCAGATGCTGTATTAGGTGATCATCTTGATGCTTCTTGTTTTCCTTAGTCTTTTATCTTAGATGAACACCAGTTGTGCAGAATCATTACGCTTGGTTCACGACACTATCATTGACTTATTCAGGTACCACAGTGGGCTTTCTCCAGTGTGTGGCTATTGTAGATACAGGCTCATGTTTCCTGATACACATGACTGTATATACATAAGGGAGTGGAACTGCTGAGTCAAATGGTATACAAATTCTCTAATTCACAATACCAAATTATTCTCCAAAGTAGTGGAACCCATTTATATCCCTACCAGCAACGAATAAGAAATCCAGTTGATCTACACCTGCACAAACACTTGGTATTACTAGACTGCTTAATTTTTTCCCGTCTGTTGTGTGTAAAATGGTATCTCACTGTGGTCTTGTGCTCCTAATTACTTTTAGGTTGCGCATCTCTTCACATATTTTGAGGTAATACATACGTTCCTTCTTCCTCTATTTTTGACTCTGTTAGTATTCTTAACATTATAGGTACAGATATAGACATAGATAATAGAATAGCAAATACAAGGTTCTAGCAAGTCAACAAAATATGAAGGATCACTTAAGAGGTCAAAGTCTCTCGTATTCTTTGCTTCTTGGGACTGTGTGAGAGAAAATGTGTACTTTGGCCTAGTAAGTAAAGGAAATACTAACTCCCAACTATTATTCACCTTTCATAACGTTAGGCAAGTTTGCATCAGAAATCCTCAACTTCTCAGACTTTCCCATACGTCATCTCACTCCCACAGAATTCTAGTCAAATCAAAAGAAGAGAATGTGGACAGGAAAGGTCCCTTTTACAAAGAATGCTTCTGAGTGACCCAAGACCAAGACCTTTTCAAACTGTAAACCTCATGGGTCTGGTCATGGTCTGGAGACTAGTAAACTGACCAGCAGCACAGAACCCTAAGGTCACCTGGAGCCACCCCTGATGACCACACCTGGATGACCTGTACTGTGAGACCACAGAAAATCATTTCAAACAAAAGTCAAACCGGACTATACATTAGATTCAGAGGGGCAAGAGATATTTGATTTGGGCACATGGCAGAATACCAACTAAAGTGGTACTCTCACTTCTTCTATTCCCAAATGTGAAAGGTAGATAATGATCGCACAAAAATGTTTGCTTCACTAGGTGCCTGACACTTACTGAAAAGCACAATGAAATACTGGAGACATTATATAGCTATAAAGACAAACCGAAAATAATTTAATAAATTAAGACAAAATTTTTTTTAAGTTTTTAAAAGGGGGAAAGAAAATTTTACATATTCAAGGCATATTCAGAAGTTCTAAACTTTTTAAGATCGTGTTTTTTTCCCTCAAATGAAAGCAATACATTACAAAACTTCAGAAGCCAGAGTTTCTAAGCAAACATAAGAGGTGGGGGAAGACTCAACTGTAATGATCTTCATTTGCATTCATATACTGTTCTTTTTTTTATTATTATTTTTAAATTTTATTTATTTATTTTTGGCTGCATTGGGTCTTCGTTGCTGTGCGCAGGCTTTCTCTAGTTGCAGCGAGCGGGGGCTACTCTTCCTTGCAGTGCGCAGGCTTCTCATTGCGGTGGCTTCTCTTGTTGCAGAGCACAGGCTCTAGGCACGCGGGCTCAGTAGTTGTGGCACATGGGCTCAGCAGTTGTGGCTCGTGGGCCCTAGAGCACAGGCTCAGTGGTTGTGGCTTGCGGGCTTAGTTGCTCCGCGGCATGTGGGAACTTCCCGGACCAGGGCTCGAACCCATGTCCCCTGCATTGGCAGGCGGATTCTTAACCCTGTGCACCAGGGAAGCCCCATATATACCGTTCTCTTAATCCGTTCAGGCTGCTATAACAAAATGTGATGGACTGAGTAACTTAGAAACCAGAAAAATGTATTTCTTACAGTTCCGGAGGCTAGGAAGTCCAAGATCAAGGTGCCAAAATGGTTTTGTTCATAGTGAAGGCCTGCTTCCTGGTTCATAGCCTGTATCCTCACATAGTGGAAGAGTTAGGGATCTCTCTGGGGTCACTTTTATAAGTCACTGATCCCATTCATGAGGGCTCCACCCTCATGGCTTAAGTACCTCTCAAAGGCCCTACCTATTAATACCATCGCATTGGGCATTAGGATCTCAACATAGAAATATAGAGAGGGACACAAATATTCAGTCTATAGCAACTATATGCCTAGTATATTTTCTTCCTCAACGTTCCAGTATATTCAGAATAGGCAGGTATTTAAATTTGCATTTTAACCAGTGGACAAATTGAGTCAAAGAGCAATGAGGCAACTTTCTGAAAGCCACAAGGGGATTAGCCTCACCAACAGACATAGAAGTCACATCTCCTAAAATCCTACCATGGCCTGTAATTGGGCAAAACCACTTTCTGCTCTTCTCATGATAAATAGGTTTAAAAATAGTACAATCCCAATATCGCATCAATTGAAAGAGTTTTTTTTTTATAAAAGGTATAAACATGCCATGTGATGAGCTATTTTAATTCTGTGTGTAGATAAGGAATCTGCGAAAAGCTTATGAAACCAGTTATCAGCCACCCCAACTCTTTTGTGCTTCCTTATAAAAATTCCCGGATGTCATAACTGTCACACCTACTTGTTAAATTGGAGAAATTCTTGAACCGCAGTAAACAGATGCTAGAACAGATGGAAAGTTTCTTTTTGGGCTGAGAAAAAGAAATTTCCAATTAAGAAATGCCTGGACACTATTTTATCTCCCTTCTAGTTGACTGAACTATGAGATTTCCTTATGTCACAGTTTAGAATTTAAAAAGTTTCTATTTCCCTCGATATTCTTTATTTCTTCAGGTACCCATAAACATTAGCTTAAAATATACTCATTTTTATGTCCCCTTTATAAAACTGCTATGGTGCTTTAAAAAATGGAAAATTAATGATATATTTTCATGTAACGTTTATATTTAACACCTTTATTCTTACCCATCGTGTGTTAAGTTTGCCTCTTACAT
Source organism: Delphinus delphis (assembly GCF_949987515.2). Taxonomy (NCBI): domain Eukaryota; kingdom Metazoa; phylum Chordata; class Mammalia; order Artiodactyla; family Delphinidae; genus Delphinus; species Delphinus delphis. Next base: position 52,097,473 of record NC_082689.1, read on the forward strand.
TTTCTCGCCATTCACTTACAACTTTAAATAGTATCTATCATGCGTCGAACACTTATTTCTTCACTATTTTATCCCCTACCTACCCTAAAAGAAGCATTACAGAATGCAAAATAAAATTCCTCCTTTGTGCAGGTATGAAAGCAGATGTCGGCTTTTCTACCAACTATCCTCTCAGCCCCCCAAGTGCAACCTCCACCCAACAGTTACCTTCCTTAGTATCTTTCTAGGGAAAAGATGAACTGGTTCACTCCTGAACGGTTTACCTAGCAGCTGCTTCTCTGACAGGTACTCTCTCCAGGCCCTGATGTCCTTGTGAGCTTTTTCCATGCTTCACTGATGCCACCAATCCAAGTTCTTTACTCCCCCAAATTACAACTAGTTCAAGGACACCCAGAACTGCCTTCATAGAAGGTCTGTGGCCGTAAAGGGAGATGTGCAGCAACTCACAGCTGCTTGAGGTACCTGGAGATAAAATATCAGTGCTAGTCTTTAAAGGTCCTCAGCCATTTAAGTGCACTTAATTTTTTAGTGCAGTTTTAATTTCACAGCAAAATTGAGCAGAAAGTACAGAGTTCCCGTATGCCCCCTGCTCCCACATATGCACAATCTCTCCCACTATCAACATCTGACACCACAGGGGGATACTGTATTTGTTAAAATCGATGAACCTACATGGACACATCATTATCTACCCAACATCCATAGTTTTCATTAGTGTTCACTCTTGGTGTTGTATATTTTATAAATTTTGACAAATATTTAATGACACGTATCCACCACTGTAGTCACACAGAATAACTTCACTGCCCTAAAACTCCTCTGTACTCTGCCTGAACATCCTTCCCTCCCCCTAACCCCTGGCAACCACTGATCTCTGTCTCCATAGTTTTGCCTTTTCCAGAACGTCATATAGTTGGAATTGTACAGTGTAGCTTTTTCAGTTTCTTTCACTTAGTAATATTAATTTAAGGTCCCTCCGTGTCTTTTCATAACTTGATAGCTCATTTCTTTTTAGTTACTGAGTGATATTTCATTGTCTGGAGATACCATAGTTTATCCATTCACCTACTGAAGGACATCTTAGTTGTTTCCAGGTTGGAGGCATTATGAATAAAGATGCTATAAACATCCTTGTACAGGCTTCTATGTGGACATAAGTTTTCCATTCATTAAGGTAAATTCCAAGGAGCACAACTGCTGGCTCATATGGTAAGAGTGTTTAGTTTTGTAAAAAAATGTCAAACCATCTTCCAAAGTGGCTGTACTATTTTGTATCCCACCAGCAATGAGAGTTCTTGATGCTCTATACCCTCCCCAGGATTTGGTGGTGTCAGTGTTTGGCATCTTGGCCATTCTAACAGGTGTGTAAGTGGTATCTCATTGTTGTTTAATTTTCAATTTCCTAATGACATATGATATGGAACACCTTTTCATGTGCTTTTTACCATATGTATATCTTTTTTGGTTAAGTGTCTATTCAGGTCTCATGCCCATTTTTTTTTTTGGCAGGGGGATGGCTTATAAACAACAGAAATTTATTTCTCATGGTTCTGGAGACCAGTAGGTCCAAGAAGAAGGCACTGGCAGATTCAGTGCCTGGTGAGGGCCTGCTTCCTGGTTCATATACGTCCATCTTCTTGCTGTAACTTCATATGGTGGATGAGCTCTCTTGCCCATTTTTCAATCAGCCTATTTTCCTATTGCTGAGTTTTAAGAGTTCTTTGTATATTTTGGATAATATCCTTTACCAGATAGGTCTTTTGCAAATATTTTCTCCCAGTTTGTGGCTTGTCTCTCTTTCTCCTGACATTGTCCTTCACAGAGCAGATTTTTAGTTTTTTGTTTGTTTGTTTGCGGTACGCGGGCCTCTCACTTGTTGTGGCCTCTCCCGTTGCGGAGCACAGGCTCCGGACACACAGGCTCAGTGGCCATGGCTCACGGGCCCAGCCACTCCACGGCATGTGGGATCTTCCCGGACTGGGGCACGAACTCGTGTCCCCTGCATCGGCAGGCAGACTCTCAACCACTGAGCCACCGCAGAAGCCCCAGATTTTTAGTTTTAATGAAGACTAGTTTATCAATTATTTTTTTCATGGATGGTACCTTGGTGTTATATCTAAAGTCACTGCCATACCCAAGGTCATTTAGATTTTTTTTTCCCTATGTTATTTTCTAGCGTTTTACAGTTTTACATTTAGGTCAAAGATCCATTCTGAGTTAGTTTTAGTGAAGTGTGTAAGGAAGGCCTGTGTCTAGATTCACTTTTTTGCCCGTGGATGTCCAACTGTTCTAGCACCCTCAGTCATTTTTTCAATAATTGAATTCTCAGCCTCCCTGAGCTCCCAAAATTCCAGTTTATTTTTTATTGTGAAATAATGTTCCCATTCTTCATCTTCTCAGTTTTTCCACAGGGCCTTTTTTTTTTTTTTTTTTTTTTGCGGTATGCGGGCCTCTCACTGTTGTGGCCTCTCCCGTTGCGGAGCACAGGCTCCGGACACACAGGCTCAGCGGCCATGGCTCACGGGCCCAGCCACTCCACGGCATGTGGGATCTGCCTGGACCAGGGCACGAACCCGTGTCCCCTGCATCGGCAGGCAGACTCTCAACCAGTGCGCCACCAGGGAAGCCCTCAGGGCCTAATTTTTATAACCTAACTCACTGATTAAGGTACATCTAAATAAGCAAGATGCTTCCTTCCTGTATGTCCTCTGTTAGAACATGTTAGGGAACATCTGGGTGGGAGGGGGGTGGGTGCTCATTGACTTTGCCATAACTTTATTCCAAATGCAGATAAAACAGACCCAGTATTATCATATAAAAAAAGTAATCAATCATTGTGCTGGACATCTTTCTAATTTTTATCTTGTGCTTTTTCTTTCTTATCTTTCTCTTCTTTCTCAATGTTTTGTGAAATGAAACCACAAATAGGCTTGTGATAATGAAATCCTGGTTGAAGTATTTAAGAAACAAAATTATTTACTGTGTTATATATATGGTCTCTATATGTTACACTTAAGTACTCGATTGCCAGTATTTAATAAACCCTCCAAATTTCAAATGCTCACTCTCTTCTATCCTCATTCTGGCAATAGTTAGCATTCTGTTTTCTAAGATGTATCTTAAATAAGTCAACACATTGTAGAAAACAGTTTAATAAGTGAATGAAGCCCTTTCTTTCCATCTGCTTTCCAACTTCAAGGGAGCATTTTAAATAATTATTACATTTCTTACAGTATGTAAGAAAAGACTTAAGGGGCTAACGACTGAGATTTGTTTGCAAGGTATAATAGAAAAGTTTCTTACAAAAACATGTCTTCGTGATGAAGACAAGAAACGTACGAGGAAAGACAAAGCAGTAAGAGATATTAGTAAATGACTGCCACAATATATGCGAACCTTCAGAAATGTGAGGAGAGCATTAAAACAAAGTAGGTGTGCAATTAGAGAAGTGTGGATCACATAATGATACCCTTTTTTGTAGAATTCCAACTGCATCAGGGCCCATTAATTTTGGGTGAATGAAGTTCTGCTAATGCTCCTTAGAGTCTCTAGCTTTGAGCTGCTATAAAAACAGGCTTTAACTGATTCTGGAGATTTAGGAATGTTTCACAGACTCTGACACCTAATGAAATAGGAATAACCATTTATCATGCATTTTTGTTTCAACATCCATTGTACAGGCCTTAGAACTATTGGAAAAGTATTTATAAATATTTATAAAGACATTCCTCATATCCTGGAGTTAATTCGGTGTTTTCTTGCCTTCTATGAAAACAGGTAAACAGAAACATAGAGAAATTAAATGAATTTTTAAAAGAGAAGCCTAAATGTATGAAGGCAATCATTCTAAACTCTTTTCCCCAGAAACTGTCTCCTTTCTACCAATCTTCTTAAAACAAAATAATTTTCCAATAAAAAAGGCAAATGTCTAAAAATCAACAAGGGTAACATATAAACATCAACACATTATTTTCCTCTGACAATGTAAGCGATCAGTTGTCAACGCTCTGTAAGACTGGTTCTAAATTAAGACTTAGTCCCAAAATAAAAGAGGAAAAAAGTAAAACTTTAATCTCTTTACAGAATTAGGCTTTATATATTTACCTCTTTTTCCCCTTAAATTCTATTTAATTTTACATATAGTTTGTAGATTTTCTGCTCTTTTCCAATAATGCCCCTCTTTGTTTTCCCAAAGAAAGGATGTAATGATCCCACTAATTCTTTCTACATTAAAGTTTTACAGTAAAACATTACCTCTTTACGTTCATTGCTTTTCTTCAGCAAACAAGTTCTAAAGTTAAATCCGTCCATTACAAGCCAACAAAATAAGATCACTCTGAAACTTGTGCCCAAGGCTGCATTCGGGGCCCCTTTTGCAAATGTGTGTTTATATTTCCATGCAATTGAAACAATAACAATTTCTCCTCCAAGTCACTTAGCATCCCCACAACCAAGTGTACTTTAGTGTGTAAAAAAACAGAAGTTTACAGAGGTTTGAGGAGACAGTCCTATTCAGAACCTTCGCTGCGTTCATTCAACAGGAGCACCTCTTCGTTTTTTACCCACTGCAAACAAAGAGCTCCTGGCTTTTTAATAGCAACAATGAGAAACAAAGACTGGTGAGTAGCTTTTCAAGTCATCAGCCCAGCTGAGGAACTGGCCATTGACAGCTGGACTGACGGAATATTATGAGTCGTCAAAGGAAGCCCGCAAGAACCATATGGAGTGACATTCCAACACTTTTAATATATGCCCCTCAGAAACTCCCATAGCTGATGGCGTTCACACAGCTGTAGGTTATTAGGAAGGAGCCTTAAGTGAACGAGGGAGCCCTCTTTAGGGTCATTCACTATCATAATAATGTTGACTAAAACCTGCTGGTGGTGAAGCAACTGAGTGGAGAAGAACAATATATCACTGTTTCCCCACGGCTACCATAAACTAGGGAGTTCTATCTTTTGTGTGTTGTGAGAAATTAATTTTAGGTCTGAGTTTTATAGTGATCTCCTGGGGCTAATAAATGTGGCTTTTTATCTGACTTGTAGTTCTTGAAATTCCAAAATAGACCTTCATGAAATAAATAGAATTTCATTTGAATTACATGCAAAACATTACCAAAAAATTCAGAAAGAGAATCTCTAAATAATCTCTGGAATACCTCAAGTGAATAATCAATTTATAACTTACAACCAACATGAAGGTTCTCGAATACCATCCTGAATAGCCAAGGCTCCATGTGAAATGAAGATACAGGGGTAGGTGTCCTTCTCCCCAAATTATTTCTTTACCATTATTGATAACATATTAAAAGTATATTACTTATTAATAAAACTCAACCATTAAGTAAAAAGTAGCTTTTAGATAAATTTGAGCTATAATTTTCATTCTACAATGGAGAAGCCAGTTTCTTTTCCCCTTTGAATTTCAAGCATGCCAATATTCAGAAAAACATGATATAATAAGGATCACATCAGAGTCTAAAAATAATAGGTGACTCCCTCCATTGTTCCTTCCACATTTAGTAATCACCTGTTATATGATTAATAGCTGTGGCTCAGTTTAAGCCTTCTGTTTCTGGACATGGCTAAGAGAAATGAAGTCAAATGTCAAGCCAAATGTACTGGCTTCTGTATGAAGGCAATAAGGGAATGCCAAAGAATCACTCACAGCTCATTACAAGATAATGATCAGATTTTTCTCATCTGTGTAGATGCTTGATTCAACAAGGTTAACATTGTTGAGTCAATAAAAGCACCTCATCAAAAAACACAACCAAGAAACCTATTAAATAAAGAAAACGTTTTTAAGTTTTCAATTGTAGTGCTTCTTTATAAATGAATAGCACCTGAATCAGGACCAGTCCTGACAAAGAAGCGCTGCTTTGATGCAGTACCATGCTTTGTCTTTACTGTACACAGCTGTCCCTCCTCATCCACAGACAACAGCATGAGGCATTCATGCAGTCAAGGAGTTGGAAGTTAGGTGCAGGTGGAGCTGCGGACAGTCTGATGAACAAACATCTCAGAAGAACATTCTGCTGCTGCTTTTTGAAGAGTGATTCCCAGAGCACTTTGTTGATTTCCCTCTTTCCCTTGATTTTTAAGTTCTGTTTTCAAATTTCTAGTCTGTTCTGTGTTGTTTTATGAGGTGGTCGGTCAGGGGTGGCCACAAGAAGAGACAGAGAGACTCAGAAAGACAAAGTTAGTTACACTCACATGTCCTAGAGAGACGGTGCATGCAGGGCTGCATGGAAAATCACCCGGGTGGTCACAGGCAGAAGACAGGAGTTCAAGGAAAGCTTAGGCCTCCACCTTTACTGGGGTTTCTGTGGGAAAAGCAAGACAGGGCAGGTAAATGGTTAGGATTGGCTACTGTCAATAATTCCAAAGGGCCTTGGACTATAGGGATGGTCCTCTAGTTGCCTGGTTCCTGGCCTTGGGATAATTAAAGCAGAGGAATATTGCTCCTGGGGTGTATGGACCAGATAGAGGAGGTGTTGCTTTGACTGGTGAGTTTGCATATCAAAGGCATGCCTGCACTGGGATCTTTGCCATCTCTAGGAATTAGCTCACCCCAGAAAGGGCCAGTTCTCCCAGCCAGAAAGTTTTCTTTTTAAGATGTCAAATCATAATATATAGAAAATTTTAAAGTATGTACAACACCTGGCCTTAAAATGAACCCAGTTACGTTAGACAAAGAAAGAGAAACCTTAATTTATTTTTACACAAAAATAGTAGTAAATGATGGTCACTTACACACTATGTTTTTCAGGGCGCTTTAAGAAGACCAATGTTGATTTGTTCCCCGTCACAGATTTTTTTAAAAATCAGCAATATTTATGATGATAAATCAGCAGATAAGGACTTGAAAGTCCTATGGTCTCAGCTTCACTGCTCTCTCACTTTTGAGCTATATTTCAAAAACCCAATTTTTCTTTCCTTCCTCTTACACTGCATGAAGGCTTAGATATGTCATCTTTACTTCTGTCTATAATAAAAGAGATCACAGTGCGAGGACCAATCGTTAAGACACACACAGGTTTAGCACGGAGGCATCTCTGGCTGAGAAGACATGGAGAAGACAGAGCAAGGAATTTGTAAGGCCCACTTTGGCGAGACTCCAGATGCTGAGTCTGCCTCTATGTTGATGCCTCAATGTGTGAGTGACTACTCAAAGCTAAAAGGAAAAGGACTAGCTATCAATTTTCACATATCAAACAATGCAAAGACCCACAAGAAACAGATTATGTTCTTTGTTTCCAAAGGGATAAAAATCCTTGGAAGATGTTGCATGGCTAGGTGGCCACACATCTTGGTTGGCCAGACTCCCTGCCTGGTTACACCTACTGTCCCAAGGTGTTCTGAACAGCAGTCCCTTTTGTTTTCAAAAGTGTCCTGACAGCCTGAGTTCAGATTCTAGCTCCACTATTTTCCAGGACAACTGGGGCAAGTGGCTTGACCTCTGTCACAGTTTTATCATGTGTAAGTGGGAATAGTGGTGCTTACCTCATAGGGTGGCTGTGAGAACTATACAGATTAATGCCTATGAGATGCTTAGAATAGTGCCTGGTACTTGGCAAGTACTCACTCAGTAAGAGCTAAGATTTTATGTCCTGGCATTTATGCTATGACTCAAAAGGTATTATGTAGTGATTTCTTACATTTTGCATTCATCATTAGTTATCTGCCTATAAATATATGTTAAATATGTATATGTATAGCTGATTCACTTTGTTATAAAGCGGAAACTAACACACCATTGTAAAGCAATTATACTCCAATAAAGATGTTTAAAAAAATATGCCAAATAATTACCAGAAGATATTATGTCTAGAAAGAATACACATTCTCACTGTGTATAAGGTGTAATTCTTTTGGCCTGAGATAAATAGAAAAGTATCAGTAGAATCTTTAAAATTGGAGTTCTGCGTGTAATAAATGTAGAACACACTATTTATTCAGTACTAAGATGCACTGTTTCTTTAAACAGATCTCTATTCAGAAAATCACTTGCAATCAATGTTGTATAAATGCTTTGGTATCCCCCATCCCACAAATAATTTGTTTTTCAAATCATGAGATCTGGAATCATAAAAATAATGATATTTAGAAATGTATATATATACACAATCATATGCATACGTTAAATACCAGGTTTTAATATGTGGGTGCATGTTTGTGTGTAAAATGGCTTAATTCATAAAGAAAAATATTGATACAGTTAACCATATTAAAATAGGACACTTAAAGAAAATGGCAGGACTTCCCTGGTGGTCCAGTGATTAAGAATCCACCTTGCAATGCAGGGGACGCAGGTTCGATCCCTGGTTGGGGAGTGAAGATCTCACATGCCATGGGGCAACTAAGCCCATGAGCCACAACTACTGAGCCCACATGCCTCAACTAGAGAGCCTGCATGCTGCAAACTACAGAGCCCACACGCTCTGGAGCCCACACACCACAACTACAGAGCCCACATGCTCTGGGGCCAGCACACTGCAACTACTGAGCCTGCACACCACAGCCAGAGAGCAGCCTGCGTGCCACAGTGAAGATCCCGCATGCCGCAACTAAGACCCAACACAGCCAAAAAAGTAAATAAATAAAAATAAAATAAAATATAACATGTATTTAAGAAAAAAAGAAAATGGCAAGACTAGCCACAAAATGGGAGAAGACACTTGAAACACATATAACTGAACGTGATAGTACCAAGAATATACAAAGTCATACAAATCTATAAGGAGAAAAGAAAAATGGGAGAAAGGAATACGTTTTATACAAAAAAACACATTTGGCCACTAATCAGATGAAGTTGATCAATCTCATCAAAAAACTTGACAATGCATATCAGATCACAATGCAGTATCATTTTTCAAAATTTGTGCCAAAAATTAGGTAGTCTGACAATACCAAGTGTTAGAAAGTGAAACTGTCTTCCTGGTTGTACGAAAACAATTTGTAAAGTTGTAAATTGTGTAGATTTGAAAACGAGTATACCCTATTGCCAGCAAGTGCCTTCCAAAGCATACATGCAAGATAAATATTTGCATGTGTGCACCAGGGACCCAGATAAGAGAGATCATATATCACAATTCAGAATAGCAACAGCTTTGAAAATTCCCAATGCCCATCCACAGGAAAATGGATAAATCAACTGTGGTACATGTTCAGCATATATTATAAAACAGTAAAAAAGGAATGAATTACAGATACAAGGACATGGACAAACCTTAGCAACAATGTTGCATGAAAGGAAGCAAAACTAAATCCAACTAAACAATGTATTGTTTAGATATATGCATCTCTGTTTATGTGTATGAAATAAAACTATTTTTAAAAGGAATAATACAAAATTTGGGATATTGCTTACCCCTGAGCAGAGACAGGAGGGTCAGAAAAGAAGTACAGATAAATTTAAGATAAATATACTAATCCAGTTCTTGGGTTAGGTGGTAAGCTCTTTATATGGACATTTTTATGTTATTAAAACAAATAAATAAAAGAGGGTCACGCTAAGTCAAATGATGACAGCGTGTCCTGGACCAAGAATTATGATTAATCCAATACCAGGCATCTGGGGTCCGGAAAAGATGGCCGCTCCCATTAAAAGACTAGTGATGAGTGGGTTATTTGCTTTCACATCGTTCCCTGGTTGTATTTTGTATATTATGGGAGTCACTCTACATCATTACTACTTCTTTTGTAGGAAATGTCAAAAGACAAAATTTTACAGAATAGAAGAATGTTTCCTTTCACATTTTACAAAATCTACCATAGTGATCACTGCTTAGTAGACGACAGACACTATTGCTGATGCCTTCAAAGATTCACCAAGTGACTGGGGAACTTGATGAGACAACAGAAATAACAGATTTATTTAAAAAAAAAAAAAAAAAACTAGAGAAGGCTACTTGCTTTTCTTTATTTTCTTGCCAATCACCTTTATTTTGTAGGTCCCTAACTGCCGACCATGCCATGTGCCCCATGTTGCTGGAGATAAGGAGTAATCAGATAAAGTCCATTGTCAAATTTTAAAATATAAATGTATATTTCCATTGTAGAAATAATCAGAAAATTTACACACAAAATGGTTTTTAAAAAGACTCAAGAAACTTTTGAAGTTCATTAATCTTCTAATTATTACTACTTACCTTGAGATTAAAGAGTTATAGAAAAGTGCAACTTCAGACACATTATGCTCTGTACTTGGTAATTTTAAGTTTAAAATTAAAAATTGCTACTGTGACCCACCAAATTCCTGACAATTGAATAAAGAATATTTAGAGGTGGGCTTCCCTGGTGGCGCAGTGGTTGAGAGTCCGCCTGCCGATGCAGGGGACACGGGTTCCTGCCCCGGTCCGGGAAGATCCCACATGCCATGGAGCAGCTGGGCGCGTGAGCCATGGCCGCTGGGCCTGCGCATCCGGAGCCTGTGCTCCGCAACGGGAGAGGCCACAACAGTGAGAGGCCAGCATACCACAAAAAAAAAAAAAAAAAAAAGCATATTTAGAGGTATAGTAAAAGTCAGTGAAATATCATGGGCAGACTAATATACAGAATATAAAAACATGGAGCTATAAATTTGAACCAACCTAACAAAAACCATTCACAAACCTGTAGCTAATTATTCACTCTACATAGTATGGTGCTAATTCCAGAAATGAAAAGGCAGAAACGTTCTCCCCCCCCAGAACTTTTAGAAGACCATGACAACAGACTTGGCATTTGATCGTAGTCTCCAAATTGGTGATGTCAAGAAGTTCAGCTGAGGAGCATATGTGTGTCTGTTTCCTCACATGGTTGCTCTTGTAGCCATACTTCATGACTCATCTGTTTTTAGCCAGACAGCTTTCTAGTTTGAGAGGAGCTGGGAGTGTTGTATAATAAGGAGGAAAGAGGGCAAAGACCTATATTCCTTCATTTACGCAACAAATATTTACTCTCTATCCTCTACGTGCCACGTACTGTGTTGGATGCTGGAAAATAATGTGGAGTGAAATGGAGAACTGGATTACAGAGTGGTGTGTGTTGTGATAACTGAATAGGCTGGAAGGGAACAAGTCAGGATGCAGGAAAACCAGTTAGGAATCTACTGCAGTAATCCAGGAAGGAGATACTGGTCTGAACTAGGGTCATAGGGAGAAGAATGATATTCAAGGACCTTTATAATGTAGAGTCAATTGGATTAGGTACCTGAAAAAGAAAATAAAGGTTTAGTCTAAACATGGAAGTGATATTTTCATTTTTACTCAGAGTAGCTTCTACTTAGGGGGACGAGCGGAAAAGGGTGCCCTGCCCAAGGCACTAATGTGGCATATGGTAAAGAATAGAAAGATATTCAGATACTTCTCCATCCAATGCATATGTACATACATTCATACATCCAATTATATGGTAATTTGTGTTGGAACAAGACTGCATTTTGCAGACAGTTATCGGTTAAAAGATTGTAGGGGGGCTTTCCTGGTGGTGCAGTGGTTGAGAGTCCGCCTGCCGATGCAGGGGATACGGGTTCGTGTCCTGGTCCGGGAAGATCCCGCATGCCGCAGAGCGGCTGGGCCCGTGAGCCATGGCCGCTGAGCCTGTGTGTCCGGAGCCTGTGCTCCGCAATGGGAGAGGCCACAACAGTAAGAGGCCCGCAAACCGCAAAAAAAAAAAAAAAAAAAAAAAAAAAAGATTGTAAGGAAAATTTTTACAGTCATGTTTGCCTTTGGTATTGGAGCACGATTACTTGTAAGCTTTAATTTAAAAATGTATTTGGATTTTTGTAGTTCAAAATTAGTCATCAGGAGTAGGTGGTCTTCCTGTTTAAAAAGGCACAGAAATTAACTATGTTATTTAGGTATTGACAGAACACTGGAAATGTTCTAGAACAGTGATTCCCCAACTTGTCTGCAAATTAGAATCACCCGGGATCTTTTAGAAATTGCAGGGACTTCCCTGACAGTCTAGTGGTTAAGACTGCACACTCCCAATGCAGTGGGCACAGGTTCCATCCCTGGTCAGGGAACTAAGATCCCACAAGCCACACGGCACGGCCTAAAAACACAAAAAAAACCCCAAACAAACCAAAAATTGCAAAGCACAGGCCCCACCCCAGATCAACTGAAATGACAATCACTGGGGATGGGACACAGGAGTTTGCAGTTTTTTAAGCTCCCCAGGTGGAACCAATGTGTAGACAAGTTTGGGAACCACTGGTCCAAAACAGGAAGATAAAAAAGGGGAACTAAAACTGCTCTCTGCATAAAGAACCTGGTATAATTTTCAGGCTACAAACTCAGATCTATTTTTAAAAGTCTTTACTTTTCTATAAATGACTCGGATTTCTCTTTTAGGCTCCCAATACCACAGAGTAGCTGAAGTTTGCTCTCAGTCCCAGGGTTTCTCTCCCTTCTTCCCTCTGGTGCTCCTTCACTGGGGCTGGGGTAGGGGGCTCTGAAGTACCAAGGCGGAGGAGCTAGAGGGGTGAGCATCCTTCTAATCCTCAGCTGATATCCCTCCATGCCTGCTCCGCTGAGTCCCCTCAACACAAGGCTTCTCTAGTGTAGTTTCTGAGGTCTCTAGTGCAGCTGCCTCCTCCCGTCCAAGGAGCTCTGAGACCCCCAGGCTCACAGCCTCACAGCTCCTGGCCACAAAGGCAGACATTCTGTGCTGCCGCCCAGCACACTGAAGCAGAGGGGGCAAGGGTAGCCTTTAAAAAGAGTGTCGAGGGCTTCCCTGGTGGCTCAGTGGTTGAGAGTCCGCCTGCCAATGCAGGGGACATGGGTTCGTGCCCCGGTCCGGGAAGATCCCACGTGCCGCGGAGCGGCTGGGCCCGTGAGCCATGGCCGCTGAGCCTGCGCGTCCGGAGCCTGTGCTCCGCAATGGGAGAGGCCAGTGAGAGGCCCGCGTACCGCCAAAAAAAAAAAAAAAAAACAGTGTCAAAAGGAATTACAGGTATTGAGAATGAAAAACACTGTTTAATAATATATCAGAATAAATCATATGTATTTCTCCTTGTCATCCACTAATTATGCAAAAGAATTTTTATGTTTGTTAAATTTTTCTTGGCTTGTTATTATTAGTACTAACTTCAACCCTCTACTTCCTTCCTGAAATCTTCTTAAGCTACTTGTCCATTATGTGAGTTAATTTTTTTAATTAAAAAATATAATCCAGGGCTTCCCTGGTGGTGCAGTGGTTGAAAATCTGCCTGCCGATGCAGGGGACACAGGTTCGAGCCCTGGTCCGGGAAGATCCCACATGCCGCGGAGCAACTAAGCCCATGCGCCACAACTACTGAGCTTGCGCTCGAGAGCCTGTGAGCCACAACTACTGAAGCCCACATGCCTAGAGCCCGTGCTCCGTAACAAGAGAAGCCACCACAGTGAGAAGCCTGTGCACCGCAACGAAGAGTAGCCCCTGCTCGCCACAACTAGAGAAAAGCCTGTGTGCAGCAACGAAGACCCAATGCAGCCAAAGATAAATAAATACATTTATTAAAAAATATATATAATCCATAAACCTACTTAACTGAGTACACAAGACTGCAATACCGTTTAATATATTGAAAGTTAACAAGTGAGGGAGATGGCCCTGTCAGCCTCTCCACTTCAGAGAATTCCTAGTATTCCCTCAGGAAATACCTCCTGGACCATGTGTGACTCAGGACTGGCTGATAAGGTATCAGTGTCAATTCTCTAAGAGTCAAAATTTTTCATAAATACAAGTTAAACCCACTTAACGATGAATACTGGCCAGCATCTGTCTTGCAATACTTCTTTAGTTTCTATATGAATCTCTATTGTGCATACTCATCACAGGACTGTGTTTCTAGCATCAGCAAAAAATAAACGAAGTGAGAGGCTGTGCTATGGTTGGTGAGATTGTTACTTTACAATTTGTTTTCTTAATCTCTCAAGGAAATAAATGCCTCAAGACATACGCATGCAGGTCCCTTTATATCTCTAGATCACTTTCCATTAAAAGATGCAACAACATACTGGGATATATGAGAATCACTTTTGTTAGGTTAGGAAATATTTAACATAAAACAAAGTTTTAGTTCAGAATGTGTGCTTACCACACATAAAGTATGCTTAACATTAGGTAAAAGGTATTTGCAGATTTGAAGAAATAATGAAAGGAAACAAGAAATCAAATGAATGATTACATGTTAGATGGCTGGGAAATGGGTAGTTTTCTTTTAGATTTTCTTGAATATCATAACACTGAATATTTTTAATAGTCTTTCGATGTGTATTATGCTAGATACAAACAGAACTACAACTCTGCTCACTAGAAATATAGTTTAGGGCATGTCCTGGCTTGAGTAAAGTTTCTTAAACTATAACTAAAACCCCCAACCTGCTTACAGCACAAGAATTAGGATACGCTGAAGCATCAGCATTGTAAAGAACTACTGCTTTCTGTAACGGCTTTTCTACAACTGAAAGTTGAGGGTCTAACTGCTGTGGTAGGTTTCTTTGTAAACTGCAGTATGGTGGTATAGGTAGGTGAAAGCACTTACCATTCATCAATAAAAACGTGCTCAGGCTGAGTGCTTTTAAATATGCATGACTAAGTTCTCGATGTACTCTGTGGTCATTCATTGGCTATGTGGTAGCCCGCCAGATTGCCTGTTATCTGATCGGTAGAAGCAGTTCAGAACTTGATGTAGTATAGCAGAGAAAGTTCAGATTCAGAATACTGACTCTGAAGATTGAGTGATACTATATGGTGTCTGAAAGAGGAATTAAAAGGGCTCTAAATGAGAACAAGAATGAGCAAATCTGAACGAAGCCTTATTATTGAGAAAGGAATGGGCTAGGAGCCTATTATTGAGAAAGGATCCTGGCTAGGATCAACCTTCCATATACCAGAAGATCTTCCTGCACAATGATGCTTTTTCTCCTTAAAGTAAGCAGATTCCATGTCACATACTGTGCCACAAAGGTGAGTTTTCACAGACACGGTGTAATGGTATCTGGGCTATGGAAGGAAGAAGAGGATTGGATGAACCCACCTTCTTTAGATAAGAACCAGATGAGCTGCAATTTCTAAATTGAAACAAAAATACTCAAATACAGAGACTCTTCCTCCCATCCTTGGCAAGTTCAATATAAGATTTATTGAACTTCAGCTGTATGTATAGGCTATTGACAAAGACTGTGAGGTTCCAGAGATGGTCTTAACCTCATGCATCTTCCAGCCAAGCAGGAGCAGGTAAGTATCAACAGCCCATGTGCAAGGCAGAGTGAGGAAATGGGCCTCGTAAGAGATGACTCAAAGTTTGTAAGAAAGTAAGATGCCTGGCTGAGAGCATCAGGAGGAACTTTGTGGAGGATATAGAATTTAAGGTAGGCTGCAATGATAGGTGAGGTTTCAATAGATTGGAGGTAAAGAAGGCTTTCCTTGGGATAAGAACTACAAGAACAAAGGCAGAGAGACAAGACCACAGAAGTCATGATGGGAGAAAGGTGGGGCATGGAACATAAAGTCTACATAGGGGAGCAAGAGAAACATACTACATACAATGGGAGCACACTTTCAGACCATGAGCTGAATTTAGCTACCTGATGACTTGTTTGGCCTGGTCAGTATTTAGTGTTATTTTCTAACTGCAGAAATAGAAAGAAAGACAGGGAGCTAGTTGTATTTGAATTAGCTACCAGTATTTAAACAATGGGAGAATTACACATAAAAATCTAAGTGTTTGGCTTCTCTTGAAAAATCTAAAGTTCTGGCAGCAATTCTGGGCCTGCCTTCCAACAGGTCAGTAATCAGTGGAGATGAGCAGAAGTGGACCCCTGGACAGGGCAGAAACTCTATTGATGGCTACAGGTCCTCGTATCTCCTGTTGCCTCTGCAAGCGTCAGCTGCCATTTATTATCAAGTCTAGGCTGGCTTGTTGTTGTTTGAAGTAAAGACAAAAAGCTTTTCTTAAACCTTGCGTCATATAAGTCTGATGGGTCTAGATACTTGAGGTTTGTTTGTTTTTTAACCTTTACTATAAAGGAAGACATTGAACATCAACTAGAAGCATCTGTTCTTCATTTAGTAGCCAGAGATGAAGCTTTGAAATATTTTGAGGATGTAAGTGGGTAACTGGAGGTGTGGTTTAAGAAGCTTAACCTAGAAAAGGCAAACAAAATTAATTGCAGAGGAAAAAGAGACATGGAAAGAAACAATTAGAGGCCAATTTAGCATTCAAGTAAGAGGTAAAGATGATTGGGGTTTGGGGGCATGAGTGGCTATGGAAAGAAAAAGATACCTGTCAGAGATACTGCAGAGAAAGGACCAGACAGCTTACTGAATTGGAAGAAGAGATAGAGAAAGAGCAAGCAATTAAAAATGACACTGAGGTCTCAGGCCAGACTAGGATGGTGGTTCCACTAACAGAAATAGAGGTGAGAAAAGTCTGGAGTTATTGCTGATTTTCCCAAGGGAGATTATCCCTTGCTTTGGAGCATGGTGAGTTTGTGTTGTCTGCTGAACAACCTGGTGGAGAAATTCATCAAGAGGTACAGCTGTTTCTAAAAGTCAGTAGAGCAGAGCAGTTCAAAGCATGGGCTTTGGAATCAGGACTCAGATTAATCATCTAAAAAATGAGGGTAATATTAGATCCTACTTTCCTTGAGAGGCCTAACTAAGGAAATGTATAATGCAGTGACTAAGAAAAAAACTGGTATGTATTTGAGAATTAGCTACATTAGCTCATGGAAACTGTGAGAATGAAAGAAATAACTAAAGAGACAACTGTAGAAAGAGAACGTGTGATGTGGATGCTGCTAAAAAAACAACTAGAATGCAGTGATGACTAAGTCAACCTTTTGGTGATGATGGATGGATGGATGGATGGATGGATGGAAGGATAGACAGGGAGATGGTGTATTGTATAGTACTTCCAGAAATTAAAAATATTTTTGTCAAAATATTTTACACTAGGTTAATTTAGAAACACAGTACACTCCTGGTATTAATAAATTTAACATTTGTATTTTCAACTTCTCACAAAATTCAGTGATACTCAGACAAAAGAGAAAATTGGCTAGTGAGTAGGCCTGGCTAAGTGTCAGCATTTTATGTCAACATGCCTCTCGTAAAAAAAAAAATATATATATATATATATATACACATATACATACACACATTATATAATATATATATATCTCCATTTCCACAAGATATTCAACCCTAGATTTGGAAACAGAAGAAGCCAATGAAAGCACTAATTGTAAGATTAGAATGTTCAACTCAGCAGTGACTTAGTGTCTTAGAATATGAACATTTTACATAGAAGTAAAAGCAAGTGACAGTTTTCATCTACACTCCAGTCAGAGTAAAACTTGGTCCCTTAGAAAGAAAATTTTATTGAAAGTTGAAAAGATTATTAAAATGGGGTAAGTTGCACAAACACTTCCCTTGTTAATTTAGGAATTCACAAGATGTCATGTGTCAAGGGTGTGCAATACTGGTTGGTTATGGGAATGTCTTTTTTTTTTTTTTTTTCCGGTACGCGGGCCTCTCACTGTTGTGGCCTCTCCTGTTGCGGAGCACAGGCTCCGGACACACAGGCTCAGCGGCCATGGCTCACCGGCCCAGCCGCTCCGCGGCATGTGGGATCTTCCCAGTGTCCTCTGCATCGGCAGGTGGACTCTCAACCACTGAGCCACCAGGGAAGCCCGGGAATGTCTTTAATAGGTCTATTATAAAGAAATACCTTCCAGAAGGACAACTGATCATTAGGCAGGGAAATGGAAATTTGTCTTGCCAGGTAGCCACTTACTGCTGCACCCTGCCAGATAAACAAGCCTTGGCAATTATGTCATTGAATCAGCCCAGCCCTCAAAGGCATAAGAAAAGGAGGTGAGTGGATTAGACTAAAGGATTTCTAGGTTTGAGAAATTTCCAGGTCTGACAAGTTACGACACTCCATAGAAATGGATTCTGCAATATATATTGTGTTAGTGTTCCACTCTTTTTTTACACTCCTCTAAATTGTATGTTTGAGATGAATAAGAGAGTCTTGTCTGCCTTCACAGAAGGGCTTGATTTTTCTTAATTTCCCCCAGTACTAGGTTCCAGAAAGACTGATAAAATGAGCCACCAGGTGAAGGCCATTTTCCAAGGCATCTCATTAGGGTATGCCTAGAGATTGCTTCCTAAGAACAAGATATGACTTTGAAGAATTTCTAACTAACCAAGAGAATCACCAGGATCCTCTTTTAAGAGCTGCTCCTTGAACAGAGTCCAGTTTAGGCCTATAGCCTCCCACTTGTTCCTCAAGAGAGACCAGCATCTAAGTGGATTTTGCTGTGCTTGTCAAATTCCCTTATGCAAACAAGAGGCAGTGATACAAAGTTTCTGCAAAACAAAACTCAAAAGTGCCTCAAATTAGGATAACCTGTTTTTGCACTCAGTTATAGTTCTTGACCAAACTTCATTAGAGGAAGGACACACAGATTATGGGGCTCAGCTCTAGCTTCCCCACACATACCTGCATTCAGCTGGAACAGGTCTACATAAAACAAAAAGAAATCATCAGAACTGTTTTTCCTCAAAAGATACATTGATTGTTCTTCTTCAACTGAATTCTGCTCATCTTGATATACTGAAAAGTGGTTTGTAGTTAAGAAAAAAATTTTTCAACAATATTTTTATAACTTTTATAATTTTAAAGTTGAGGAACTGAAAACATACTTCAAGATATCTGACCTAAATTTTTTAAGTTTTGACTGATTTTAGGATATACACTTATAGGGCAAATCTCCCTTCTTTGCAGCTTTCACTACAAAAATATTCCCAATCTGCAAAGCTCTGAAATAAAACCATTCAATATCAGACTCAGAAATCTGCTCTACTGGCTGGATCTGACTGCTAAAGCAGAAATATGTTCAAAAGACAAAACATTTTATTGACTTGGAGAGATTACAAAGCACGCCAAATAGATTTCAGGCAATTAAGATCACAAGAAGAAGTACGTCCATAATATCAAGAATTTACAAGACAGAGAGGCATACTATTTCTGATGACTTCATGGCATGTACTTTTCACAAGTTCTAATATTTCTTCCTTGAATAAAATGTTCACAATGAAACTGGACAATCAGAATTACTCTTTACCTGGGTCCCACAGTACTTCTCAGAATTTTTAGAAGAGCATCTGAGAATGGTGATGTTACTAAATACTCCAAGATGAGAGCCCTCTAATTTCAATACTTATCAAACTAAACCATTTGGAAGCACTCTGATTTCTCTTGCTTCTGAAGCTTATTATATTCATTACCTCACTTCAATCAGGTTCTGGATGACTTGTTTCTATTCTAGTTAGAGCCTTTGTAAGAATGGTTTAATCATACTAATAAGTATTGGCCTGATTCTACCATCCCTATGCCCATGTAACTTCCATAAAGTCAAAACCCCTTTCAAAGTGCCTTAACCTTGAGAATTCATATGGTGTCCGTATGGGAATATTTGTACATCTTGAAGATGATTGTTTCTTTGTTGCTATTATTATCTTCTTCTCAAAACAAATAGAACAAACAGTGCATGTCATGCCCATCATTTTCAGAGAAGAAATCTCCAGAAAGTACTTAATGGCCAATTGGAAAATGTTCTAACAATACAGTCTTTCCTGGTTTTTCAATTTACTACAGGTGGATAATCTTTGAAAAACCCCAAACAGAACAGATTGAATCACTTTTAACAACTTGAACTTTGAATGAATTCCAAAGTGCTTAGAGTGAAGCTGTTTTGCCTTTAACTAATACCTCAAATAAAGATTAAATAATTTTTCGTTGAAAATTGACCAAATGTACTGGAAAATTGTGTGCTTAGAAAACCGCATTCATTATAGATGAGCATTTGGGCATTATAATTACACTGGTATTTTAATTGGCATTGTCATAAATTTGGGGGCAGGGACTGTCAAAATCTTTCTTTGGTATGCTAAAGTTCTCTAAAAGAGACACAATTCTAATAAATTGAAAAATTGAAACATAGCTGGAATATAATGGAGCTTTGAAAAGACAAGTTGCAGACTTTCAACACTGATACAGTATTTTCCAATCTTATAATGGGGTCCCAGAATTCTAGTTTGGTAAAAAGTCCATCACCAGCATGATATGACTATTCTAAATTTAATATTAACTACCCTTTTAGGCTGAATTTGCCATCAGCTAAAACAAAGGCCAGGAAAGTAAAAGTATGCACATGGCTTAAAAAGATGGTGTGTATTCTATTAAATTATAATGCATATAATAAAATAAATCAAAATATAAAGCTCTTCAACTAAATGAAATCTCTAATAGAGATTTGGTTTCAATATACCAGAAAACGATCTCTCTTTTTAAAATATGTACATTTAGATGTTTTCAAAATTTACTTTGGATTTCCACGGTTGAGCACAGCCAAAACTGCCTCTTACTTCCTTGATTTAAATACGGTAAATGCTAAGAAAAAAGACAGATTACTGATTCTGGACATAAAGGAAATAGCGCTAGCAATAATGCCCAATAGATCAATCAGAGTATATGAAGAAAATGTACTTTTTATAGTTATCCTGTGTCAGGGAAAACCTTTTAATCGAGCCATCTCATTCCACCATGTGCACAGGAAACTTTTACCATCATAATCACAAGGGTCAATGAAAACTGTAGAAACCACTCAAATGAGCCCAGACTTTGCTGTCACTTTGGGGCTGATAGATTCTGGCCAAACTTACACTGATGAAGAATATGAGCTATTGGAGAGGTGGCATAAAGATAATTTATCCTAGCAGTTGCTTTGGAATTTGAAGATTAAGGAAAAAAGATCAAAATTGGCACCTGTATTGTATAAAATGCATAGCTACATAAGAAAATCTCATCTTTCTTGTAAAAACTTCTGTTTCCCCAGTTGCACTGCTTGAAAGTGAATCTGTGTACCAGAAGGTTGTTCAGGATTATGAAACTTAATGCATTTTACCACAAGCAAATATAAACATTTTCAAGAAAAGCACAAGGCAAGAGACATGAAAGACCATATGTTTTCAGTGCTCTCCACGTCAAAACAATACCAAGTCTCCAAAAAATAACTGCTAGTCATATTGAATTATTTTGCCAGATATCTTCCAAAAGTTACTTGGAAGAAATTACAGTGCACTCTATGTACCATGTAATGAATAAAAATAGATTTCCCCAGACCAAACATATTACATTCATGAATTATCTTGTTGGCTATAATACTTAAAGAGATTTCTGAGTTTACTGCTCAGGGATTAGTGGCAAAGGTAAAAATGAGATAAAACAGAAGCTTAATTTTCTAGAAAATGTTTCTCAGCAAGCTGTGTAAATTCCTTTAGTTAAGCTAACACGTAATACGCAAAAACAGAGCATTTTTCCCTCCCTGAGGTTTTTCTCCTTCTGCTGAGAGCCTTAAACCTTTCACAGGTTCATGCTGCTCTTGCCATGTTCTACTTGGAAGTTCAAACGCGCACACACACACACAAACCCCTTCCCCGGGAAAAGAGACGCTGGGGTAAAGGCACTTTAAGCGGAGCGGCTGGGCCTGTGAGCCATGGCCGCTGAGCCTGCGCGTCCGGAGCCTGTGCTCTGCAACGGGAGAGGCCACAGCAGTGAGAGGCCCGCGTACTGGAAAAAAAACACCACAAAACAAACAAACAAAAGACACTGCTCAGCTGACCAGATGGATGGGGCACCGCAAAGGATTTGCTCAACCTAGCGTCCTTTCTCTGACTGCTCTTGCATTGCCAAATCACTTTCTAAATAATAATAATAATATCAAAAACTTGGTGAATGAACCCTCAAAAAGAAATCGCTAATATCAAAGGAACAAACCACGCCCTAGAATTAGCCACGGATACTGAGGGTGGGGAAAGAAAAGCAAAAGCAAAATGGAAGGATCCTTTACTCATGATTCTGGCAAGATAAGCTGTCCCTTCCAGAATTTCTCTCCTAATCTTTTTATACTTTGAAGGCCCAGCGTTTCCTTCCTAATCCCTTTGTTTATCAGAACCCACCAGTTACCAGACGCTTTGCTAGACGTTTCCTATACCTTACCTCACCTAATCTCTTCAGCAACCGAATGCACATCTTGACACACCCAATGGTCTAAATAATTTGCAGGACCCAGTGCAAAATGAAAATATGGGGCCCCTGGTTCCAAAAGCTGGTAAAACGTGTCATTACAGATACTAAAATATAAAACCTTTACCTTTCTTTCGCGGTCTCTCTCTCAGGGCGTTTTTCCCTTTAAGCTCTCTGGAGCGCAGGAGTAAATGCGCAGACGCTCGCCCGAGCCCCTGCCTCGGCTAGCACGTGTCACGTGGCCCATGCGCACCTGCACGCGGAAGCCCATAGCTGCCAGGTGTGCCCTCTTGACAGCCTCCCAACCCACACGCCGGCCTCGGTTGGGGGCAGGGGTGTTGAGCCAGGCATTTTACCCTCCTACAAGCCGAACGCCCCAACCCAAGTCAGAGGGGATGCACTAGTTACCTGGATACCGAGTGGGTAAAAGGCTTGCCCCACCTCCACCCGTGCACTGCCCTATGACCCCGCTCTTCGATACCTGGGGCAGGAGAGACTCCTCCCGCGCCTGCGCCCAGGCCCCTGCTGACAGAAGAGGTCCCAGCTGTCACTGATGGATCAGAATGGGGAGGCCAGTCAGGGCCCAGGAAGCCAGGGGCAGGGGAGGCCGGCAAACAAGAAGCCATGTCAGAGAGGCAGGGCGGCAGAGGAGAGGCCCCAAGCATTTCTCCGTCGTCATATCCGATTTCACTTACAGATCACAAAAGCAAAGATAACGTTATTAAGAAGTTTAGAATGGTGGCCATAGTAACTTAAACCAAGCATAGGACCCTACCAAACGCGAAGCCCTGTACGACTGCACTGGTCACACGTCCATGAAGCCCAGCACTACTGCCACCGAGAAGACATCCAATAAATATCAGTTCCTTTCTCTCCCTCAACCATTCCCTCACTCTAAGAACCCTGACCGCACCCTCCCACCCACCCAAAGGAGGGTTTCTTAGACAAAAATACAGCAGATATATTTCCACCAAGGGAAGAGAACAGCCTTATTTTTTCTCTTATGTCTTTTTTTTTTTTTTTTCAAATGAGGAAACTGACACAGAGCTTAACTGACAGGCTAAGAGATAATCCACCTGGTATGTGTGTCTGTGGACCTGGGTCTAAAGCCAGGGCCCTTGACCTTTCCATTATGTGCAGCTGTCAGGTAGCTACAGTGGAAAATGCATGATAAACACTTCTTAATAAAATATGTTGATATCTGACAATGTTACAACCCTATTTTACCATTGACTTAGGGGGAAAAAATAACCAAAACACCTTGGCTCTTTTAGCAGATGTTTGGTAAATGTCCTTTTGTGTGTTATGGATTTGATGTGAATGTGGTGCTTACTTAGGATAAGAGTCTCCTCGAAGCTGGTCATCATTAACTTGTTAGTTACTCATGTATGGTAAAATATATAAATATGATTTACGTTTTAGAAGACATACTTAATTGTAAGCTTATTCTTGTAATAGTCTTGAAATGCATTGTAAACCTAATCCTGTAATAGTCTTGAAATGTACGAGCATGTCATTATATAAGCCAATGTATTTTAGATAACTTTTTGTTTTATTCTTTAAATGAATTAATATTTATCAAAACATTAAAAAATCACATTATAGAAGATTTCAGCTCTGAGGAAAAGAAAATAGATCACCCATAATCTCTCCAGTCTCACACAACCACTCTATTAATTTTGGTGTATTTTCCTTCCAGTATTGTTATATAAGAAACAATATGCAAACATACTCTAGTGTTTGTTTAAATAAAAGGCAAATCTAAAACCAAAGATAAGAAAAGTCTCTACACATGATTTTATTATTTTGTCTAAAGACAGAAACACGGACTAGATACTTTTTAAAGATCCTTTCTGTATTGGAACTGAAATCATAACCCTTTAATTTGTAAAATACTAAAAAGAAAACTAAAAACCTTTCAATGCTGACCCAAGAAGTAAAATTTTCCCCCCATTTCATCTAATTCCCTCTCCTAGACTTAATTACTTTTATAGTTTGGTGTATATCTTGCTTAAAATTTCCCAAATCTACATTGGCATATATAGAAATACATGAGTATACACATGAATTATTATAAAATTGGAAGCATACTGTACATATAGGTCTGTAACTTTATTTGTATACTCAATAGTTTATAACCTACAGCTGGTACTAAAATGTTAAATCGCAGTGTTGACCAGCTTATGTTTATTACTGTCTATCTAAATAAGTAAAGCCTAAAGGGTAAGATGTGTTCAGGTCATAAAATTAACATTTCTCAATATCTTGTGATAACCTATAATGGAAAAGAATCTGAAAAAAAATAGATATAGATATATGTACAACTGAATGACTTTGCTGTACACCTGAAACATTGTAAACAAGCTATACTTCAACAAATAAATAAATAAAAGCTGTTGTTATATCAAATAGTAAAAAAAGGAAAAGAAAGAAAATAACATTTCTCACACTGACATATCTAGAAGTCTTTTAAACATGAAGATACTGTTATTGGCCCATCATCAACGGGGCATCCTTCCAAGGCAAAAGTACTTTTGCCCACCTCCTATTCTTCGTTTATAACTTCCTGGTGGGACAGGCAGTCTCTGTGTTACAGTTAAATACTTAAGTGAAATCTTCTTAACTAAACTACAAGATATTAAAGAAAGAATAAATCTAGTGTATCTTGCTTTTCCTGTAGTTCTTAGAATAGTGTCTTGTATAAAATATGCCCTTAATGTTTGTTGCTTAAACAAGGGCATGAATGACTGAGCCATTGTTTCATTAACAAAAGTATTAGATTTGCACTAATCAATCCAGGCCTTTCTTGGTGACCAATATGTCACATGACAGATCACATTCAGTATGTGAGCAGTGCCAGAACAACTGATGGGTCCATATAATGGCTAAACCCAAAGCTTTGTTTTCTATCCTGATAATTAGCAGGGAAATTCGTTAAGCATTGTAGCCTTTTAAAATATCCCCTCACATTTATTTAACCATTTTAAACCTATTTGAATAGATCAGGACAGTGATAAATGTCTAAAAACTTGACCCTTTTTAGTCTCTAGGAATAAGAATTTTTCAAGTAAATACTTTTGTAAGATTCTAAACTTCTATCAAATTACACACATATGCCTTAATTTATTAGTAGCTACATGCATGCATATGTGTGTCCATTTCAGTTTCTCTGTTCTTATACACACTTAACCTTGTAAATAGTATTTTCTCTTGTTTTGATTCCCCATTTCTTTTAGACTGATTGTGCAAAATTTCAAATGTACACAAAAAGAGAATAGTATAATAAACTCATCCCCAAACTTCAACAAATTACTTAGCAAATGTTTACAATCCTAAAAGTGACATAATTTGTTTCTAGAGCATTGTACAACAGTTCTTGTCAGGCTCCTTTTCAAACACTAGACAAGGGTTTATGCAAAGGTAAACAGGACACCTGTTGCCTCAAAACAAACGATTCTTAGGAAGTGAAAACCAGAACCACACGTGCACCCTTAACTGCAGCTTTCCGTGCAGGACAGGCCTTATACTTAAGCATCTTGTTTGCAAAAATAAAGCAGAGGAATGCAGAGTTAAAAGCAGAAAAGGTTGCACGACATGTCCAGAGTTCTACCGTGTACCCAGAAATTGCTGGACCCTGTAGAATGCACAGGGTAAGTATGAGGCACAATCCTTGCCATCAAGGAACACACAGATTTGTAGGGGATGATAAGCTACATAATTACCAGAAAAAAAATGTATACATTTAATTGGATAAGCCAGAAATAAATCATTACAGTGGTGTTGAATCATTTATTTATATCCTACATACTTTTTTTCCAATCCAAGTAATAATTTCCTTTGTTTTCAAGCTATTAAGAGACATATTAATGATAATAAACTTGCAGGTTGGTGGAAAATTCCAACTTTCCTACCTTTATCAACAAAAGCACATGAAGCTTAAAAAAAAAAAAAACTCACGTAGTACATATGTTACCAATGGTCTTGTTATTTCTGTCGTAGCCCATGAGCTATCTTGGCAAATCAGTGTGTGAAGGAACGTGTAACATCTTTTCAGTTGATTTAGAGGCGGCAAAGTTTTCTAGAAACTATCCTTAAGCTTATCCTCTTAGCATCACAATTCACTCTGACCTGCCTCCATTAAAAGGTAGGTCAACTGATGGAGAGAAGGGGGATAAAGAAAAATGAAGTGGAATCATGAACTGTACTACAGTTCTTCATCCACATTTCAAAGTGTGGCGCAAGAACCAGAAGCACAGGCACTCCCTGAAAACTTGTTAGAAATGCAGAATCAAAGGCTTCACCCAGCTCTACTGAAGCAGAATTTGTATTTTAATAAGATCTTCAACTGCTTCCTTTGCCTATTAAAGTTTGAGACACACTGGCTTAAGCTTTCTTCCATCTCTGCACAGACCCTACACAATTGTATTATTTTGCCACATCTCTGATAACATGGTCCCTTTTGATTAGAGAATCAGATTTCACATAACCGTTTTTGAATGATATATATGCTCATTGATACATTTGATTTAGCAATCTTTTGTATATACATCTTGGGTTTAAAGACTAGTCATATTAGCTGCTCTCCTTTAAAATTAAAGTTAGTTTATTTGGAGGTCTTAACCAAAGAGTTGAAGTTGGAGTTAGAACATTTGATTTCTGGAAATCAATTAGAAATCTCAGCTAGAAAAGAAAGTCATTTCACATTTTCATGATAATCAACCGATTCATCCATGTCTCTATGTCTCAGAAAGAAAGAGTAAAGAAAGAATAAATATTAAAACAAAAGATTAGAAATAAATGGAAATATTGCCATTAGCATACTCCAACCCAGGGAGTATGTGCTTAAAAACACTAAAGCACACAATTTCATAGCATCTTCCATAGCCATTTGTACAGAGGAAATATGGATTTAATCTTTCAAAACTTTTGTTTTTTGAATACCTGCAAACTAATTTTAGTCGAAGAAATATGAGAAGGCTAAAGTGCTTTTCATTCTATTACAGTGGCCCCTTTGCATTTTAGTGGACTATACTATGGCTTTTTAAATTATTTAAAATGTTAATAATTTTTGGTTAACTATTTGTTTTTACATACATTTTGAATTTAGCAATGATGAATATACATATAGTCTCTTGTATCTGGGCTTGAATACATGTCATGAATGTCTTTATGAATCCACAAAATATTCAACAAATCTGCCCAAATTTACCACTTTTATTAAAAGGACACATCTGAACTCAAAAAACTAAGTTCCTTCTGAAAACTGTAATTTGGTGGGGTAGAAAGGAAATGAACTGATGAACCAGAGGAGAGTTGGGCTTTGGTCGTGGGTACAGGGACAGATACAGATATTGGACATGGTGAGTTCTAGGGTGGGGCATAGAGATAAAGAAAGTGAGACAACTCTTCCTCCTCTCCCTCCACCAACATCATCAGCTCCTAAACTTTTTTTTTCACAGATCGAAGAACTTCTGTCCTCACCAGCTACAGAAGGTCAAGAAACATCTTCAGAAGACTGTTCCCATAATTCGCCACAGACAGCCCATTAGGGGCTGTCACTAAAGACAGAAACATCTGGTAGTCTCGATTTTAAATTAATCATATTCATGTTTTTAACACAGAACATAAAATCACAGGTATGATCTTAGTAGTTAAGGACCGCCCCTGAAGTTTTTACTAGGATACATGTCTGTCCAATATGTTGAAACTGTAAACATAAGAGTGATTTGGCATCAGGCTTGCCAAGACCTAAGTTGCCTGAGAAAGGGAAGATGCTGGAATAAGGCAGACCTAGGGCTAAGAAATGAACTTAACTTCATTGGGGTTCAAGAGGATGTGGGCAGAAGGCTAAATTAGGCCCTCCAAAAAGGGCATGGAGAGGCCAGTTCATCCCTGGCCCATTTTCAGCCTCCATAAGCAATGGAATCCAAACCTGTGTGGGCAGCATCAGGAGTCACAAGCAGGGAAAATCCTTGAGGCCAGCCAGGTGGCAATATTCATCTGAAATCTCTCTCTTCCTTTAATAAATGATTGTATTTTGGAAATTGGAACATAGATAACTGAAGCTTCGATAATAGCTTCCGATCACTTTTCCTCCTAAGAAATACTTGGCACCATTCCTCCTTTTGCTTTTCTTATGCCCAAACTCTCCAATTTTAGTTTAAGTTATCTTCTCAAATCTGAGATTATCTTGACAGACTCATGCTATGTTTCCTCTTCTTGTCAGACCCATGTGTTTTTCATCATAAGTGATGGTATAAAAAAATTTTGTTCTTCAACATTCTTTGTGAAGTTAATGTTTCACTTCCCTTATTCTTCTTTCTATTCCAAACTCTTGACTTTGAAATACAGGAAGAGTTTTGTTTTGTTTTGTTTCAATTCTAGCTGTTAACCCAAACCATTCATTTTCTACATTAGAATTAAAATTTACAAGAAATACATTCTAGATACTTCTCGCATTGATATATTTTTCTTCTTGTTGTATTAGCAGAAGTGCGTAGAAGTTGGTGGGTTATGAGAATCTTAATACACCTTGAGATTTGCCATGGAAACTACACCACAGCAAGTAGCCTCCCAACACCACCATGATTTTTCCTCTAACGCTGATGCCAAAGATCACTATTGTTCCACAGAACGTGGGAAGGTTCTGCTTCAAAGGTCAGAATTTTGAGAGATGAGCCTTATACTTTACTAGATGAGCCTTATCTAACTCCAGGAGCAGTTTCTTGAACTTTTTCCCTGTGATATAACATGTGTATTCACTCACCACAATTTTAACCATAATATTTGTTTTTCTACACCTCCTCAAGCTATTTTATTTTGTTTCTGTTTTACGTGTCTTAACATTTCATCTAGAAGCTCTTCATCCTCCTAAACAAACTGGAACAAAACCAGAAACTCCTTAAGAGTTTTTCAAAGTTTTGTTGTGTTTTCCTCTACCATGTAACAGTAACATTTTTTTACATACTTCTATTGTGTTATATTTTTAAGCTTTCCATATATCCTTAAACTTTCCATCTCTCCCAAAAGATTATATTCTCCTCAGAAGATATTATTGATTTTTAACTAACACCACAACCGCCATCACCACCACTGAGCCTAACACATCTGTGATGTCAAACAGGGATCCAGTAAGTCTTTGTTGAACTACCAAATGAACGAAAACCATTCCTTTTGTGGCTGTACTTCTTTTAGCTCCAAATGGATTATAATGCAGTGTAGTAGAACGCTACTGAAAATTCTTGAGTAATAGGAGATCTCTTTGAACTCTGAATGTCTACCTCTTAGGTTCAAAATCTACTAATCTTCTGAGCATTAGAAATTACCTCTGATGTGTACCATCCGATGAGCCCAAACTGCTTCAGTAACCACAATAGCACCCTCACAGTCTCACCAGCAATGTAACAAAATATTTCATTCACCTCTTCCTGCCATTATCGCTATCTCCTATTGCTTCTTGCTTTGGGGATATAAGATTTTTAGGGACCCTGTTTTAAAGACTTACTTGGCTACTTCACAATCCCTTGATCCTTCCTATTAGAAATTTTCCATTTCTTATTTAAGAATAAATTAGTTTCCAAAGAATAAGTATATTTATGCTTTATATTTATGTTTTTATTCTTTCATAATCAGAGTGAAACAGAAAATAAAATTATAATCCCTGTGTAATATTTTGCTAATTTTACCTTTGTTTTCAAATATCTTTAAAAGTCTTTCTATAGTTGCATAACAACAACAGGGGAAAAAAGATTAACAGATTCTTAAATGGAAACAGAGAACTAGAGAGTGAACTGTTGCAGTAGAATTGGAAATCAAACTCCAAGGAACTCATAATTCAATAAATGCTAAACATCAGCATCATACTGTTCTTTGAAAGCTACTTGTTATTCTATAAATCTTTACATAAATCATTCATCATCGAACCTTAAGGACCTCAATGGTTCATGGTGTCTTCCATATGATAAGTTTAGCTAAACTATACACAGTAACCAACGAGGTACCAAGGAGAGTTAAAACAGAAATAGATAACATTTATTCTTTAAAAATTTGCAGTTTAACAAAGCTGCAATATATTGCAAATGTAACGTAACTATTTGAGCATATATATTAATGATACTGGATACAAAATTAAATTCGTTTCTTTATTGAAAAACTTCCTGGAGCCCTTAAAATATTTAGGGACACCAAAAAAGATGGATATAGTGAGCAGAATTACCCAAATTTAGTTGACCACAAATTTCTTTTCCTACCCCTTCAAAAGAATACTTATTAATATATTTCAAGAAAGCAGTGCTCCATTTAAAAAAAAAAAAAAACTTTCAGAAAGTGAGAACTAATATGATGGCAGCTAAAACAAAACATGATTAATCAAGAAAAGTTTCAAAGACAGGAGTCCTGAATTGAGTTTTGAAGGAGGGTGACGTGTTTGGAGAAGATGGGAAAAGGCATAACAAGGCAAGACTAACAAATGTTTTTTAACTCTCATTTAGAAGAAATGTAAAGAACCGAATACACATTAGCTTAACTGTAGTGGTATCAATAAACTAAAGATGACAAGAAAGGAGCATTTAGGTAAAATTTACTAGAATAGACGAAGAACAGTTCCAAGTTTTAAAACAACGGTTTCATAGAGATTGTGCTGTAGGTATATTTATATTGATATGATTATGGGTACACCTTCAAACTATAAAAATAAATGCAGTTTGTTACCTACACTGAGTAATATTAATCTAACAACATATCCCGCTAGTCCAAAAGTGGGCTCC
This sequence comes from Delphinus delphis, assembly GCF_949987515.2. Classification (NCBI taxonomy): domain Eukaryota; kingdom Metazoa; phylum Chordata; class Mammalia; order Artiodactyla; family Delphinidae; genus Delphinus; species Delphinus delphis. Next base: position 52,128,309 of record NC_082689.1, read on the forward strand.
CTCGTCCGTTTGAGAACCTGAAGGTCATCTTCCAAATTGAGTGCCCATTTGGATGAGATGAGATACATTTGAGCTTTTGTACTTTTTTACTGAAAGAAGGAAATAGGAGGTATATGGGAGATGGAGATTGGAAGAACCTAGGGAAAATAAGAGAAAAATGGTAAATAATAGGATGTCCTGATGTCATTCTGCTAAACAGTTCTAAGGATGGGTTTTGTAACACATAAAGAAGAAAAATTAGATTCAGAGCTAAAGATGCTATTTTCCAGTAAAACTCTGAGACGATAGGCTCTGGCACCTAAAGAGAAGTTTGAAGCTAATATGGAAATAGGAACATCTCCACCTCAGGACCAGAAGAGGGTTGTAACATCTGGTGGGGTCTGCAGAGCAGTGGTCAAGCAGTAGTAGCCACCTTTGAGGCCAGTTGAGTGGCAGGTAAGATGGTTTCTCCAAGAAGGATCAACTACAGTGGTTGTGGTGTGACAGCTCCCTCAAAAGTCTTGTTGGCAGCATGGTGAAAAGCACGAGTGATTTTTTTTTCTCTTGCATGTGAGACATCACTGGAGATTTGCAGAAATAGGTGGTGCTGAAGTCCAATAGTCATATATGTAAATAACCATAATCATTTGGCATTAATGTTAATGAGACTACTTGAACTGATAGGTGGGTCAGACCTAGTGATATTTGTAATGTAGAGATATAGTGTTTCTATATGGTGCTTGAAGACATACTTCTAGGTCAAGAATTGCAAACAGTAATGTCTATGGCGGGGTGGGGGTACAATACATATAAATACATGTAGAGCACCAGGTATAACACAGTAGATACAGTTTGTACCCCAACCCAGCATCACTCTTGCCATGAGGTAATACAGTTTAAAACACTATCTAGGTGTAATCAAAAGGCAGTAAGAAGCTCTACTATTTCCCCTTTGCTCTCAGTGCTTCCTTCTCTTGATCCTCACTTGTTGCCCATTGTCTTACAAATAAAATCCTATCTCATTGCCATGTCACCTGAGGGTCCATTGTAATTTAGATTATCACTCTGTCTTCATCTCTTATTGTCCCTCATTGATACTCTGGAATCCAGCTGAAAATTCATTATGTAGGAATAAATAATAAGTACATTTCTTTTCCAAAACACTGCTGAAAGCAAGGCTGTGACAAATATTAAAATCGCATAAATTTTCATCAAGAATTTGATTCCATATTTCTCCATGAAATGGGCATAGATTATAGAACAAGAACATAACCTAATTAATGCTACAAGGAAAAGTAAGAATGGTTCTAATTTATTGATATTTGCAGTGTGCCACCCTTTGGCTAAGCGACTTCTGTATACCAAACCTCCCTCTTCCAACTGCTCACAAAGCCGCAAAATCTTCCAGGTACTAAAATGACTCTGCCTTCCTCTTTAGTCCCCAGAGCTGGAGAGGCTGATCTTATCCATAGACTAGGTTTGTGAATACACCCAATAATGTCTTTATCATTTCAGCGTCATTCAGATCCAGTGCACAAAACGTCTCTCTGTAGGCCCTCTCCATTCTATACAAATAGATGGATACCGAGGGCAGTCACCATCCCCAAATGGCCAATTTCAGTGCAGGCTTTAGTGAGATCACACTGCTACACATCTACAGAAATAAGGGCTGTCCATTTTTCTCTAGTTTCCCTAAATTAATAATGTTAATAATTTCTAACCCGTGTGCCTCTGACTACTCTATAATTGTCACTGAAATACAATCCATGAACTGTAAAGAAAAAGATATAGCTTTGAACACATCTGTCTTCATGAGCGATACCACTACAGTTAAATGGACTAGTAGCCTCCACACTTTCTCTCATCAAGATGCTGTAAATAAATTACTCCACTGAAATCTAGCAAATTTATTGGGTCTAGATCACCAAGACTCACATATTTCCACAGTAGAAATAGCTTTTCTTGTTCCCAGACTAAGACAAGTTCAAAGCAGGACTTTGAAACATCATTTTTGATCACTCTGATTTCTCTCACAATAATACAGACTGAAATATAGTATTTTCCTTAAAAAACACTTGTTCTTAAAATTACTTTGAGTCCATGTTTATGCTCCAAGAAAACCAACACTGACAAAAGCATAGCTATTTACCAACTGAGCCAGAAAGCTAAAATGATGTTAAATGTAACTTCTTTAGGTTACAAAGTAGCCTTCAACGGGAAACCGTGGGGACAACAACTTGGTCAGACTGGTCGTCTGTCTGTCTGTCTCATGCTGATGAAACTCAGCTCTAGTGCCCTTCTAGTTCTCTGGTGCAGATGTGCCCCTTGATAAAGCAATCTTGCTTCTCTGTAACTGCCTTGGCAGACATGCAGGCTCCACACGGATAGCGTGTGGATGAGGTTTCGGATTCTTGAGTCTTTAGAAGCATTATAGTCTGCAGGATCTGGAAAGGTTATACCACAGCAACCCCTCTGATATGGAATAGTTGATTCACCTCCCATTTAAAAGGTCATTTCAAATCCTTCATATTTTTATGTTCCGTATCCAACATCCATTTTCCAAGCCAAGTGCACTAAATCTAAGAACTTCAAAGAATCACAGACTCCAGAAGGACTTTGAGAATTCATTGAATACAACTTCTTGCTTACAAGCAATGTTACACTTAAGCCGTCACAGAAAACTATCCTGGTTTTAAAGCCATCATAGATTTTCCCAGTCTGCCTCAATATCCTATTACAAACCCCTAGCAGACTTCCTTCACAAAAAAATTCTTCCTCACACACTATCTAAATCCTTCACAGCCTAGTTTAAGTGTGTTGGTCTCTACTCCAATCCTTTGCTAACTCACCATCTTTCCTACCAACTTCCATTGCTTATTTCAGTTGATGGCAATATTCTCTTAATTATCAGTGGTCTCAGTTATAGATATGTCTTTTAGGACTTCCAAGCCATCACTTGACTGCTCACTGATTAAATATTCCTCCACAGACTTTCATGAATCCATTTGTTTTCTCTGCATTCCCAGAGTCTCCAACTGAGTTCACTGTGCTGCCTAGTAAGTAGGGTATAGTGGAAAGAATGCTGAATAGAATTCTGGAAACTTATCTCCAGCATCTGCCCAAAACAGATTAATGATTAACAGCTTTGGATAAGTCACTGCATCTTCCTGAACAACAAATTCCTCCTCAGTAAATTGAAAGAATTAAAATAAATTTCTCAGACTAGTTTACCCTTCATTTTTCTATAAGTTTATGATTTTTTAAAACTTGTTAATTGGTTCTCAGTTTTTATATTTCACTCACCCTGTACACTGTCATTAAATTAAAATTCTCAAGTTGCCATGACCTGTTTATGAGGAAACTGAGGCTTTGAGGGAGTAACTTACATTTCCAAGGTCACGTGCTTCATAATTGATAGAACCAGTTGGAAAGCTGGGAAGGATCGAGAGGGGAAGCCCAAATCTTTGGCCCCTTAATTATGCTTGCGTGGGGCAGCTACAGGTAGCCTAGCTAAAACTAAAATAACGGAAGTTAAATTTGAGCCGCTGCCCACTGAATGAGAGAAAGAATTTATAACTTGGGTTCTACCAAGCTAACTGTCTGCTGAAAAATTTTACAAAACTCAGAATTCTTTAGATAAATAACATAAACCAGAGTCTCTACACTATATCATTCACAATGATGATAAAATGTAAAATGATTTGACATACAAAGAAACAGGAAAATATGAAGCATTCTCAAGAGAAAAGACATTCATTTGAGACCAACCCTGAGATGACACAGAAGTTGAAATTAACAAATAAGGATTTTTAATCAGCCATTAAAGTTATTCTTAAGGACATAAAAGAAAATATGTGTTCAATGAATAAAAAGATATAAAATCTCACCAGAGAAACAGAAGCCAAAAAAGAATCAAATGGAAATTCTAGACCTGAAAATGCAATACTTGAAATTTAAAAAGTTTACTGGATGAGCTTAAGAGCAGAACTTAAATGACAGAAAAGTCAGTGAGCTTGAAGATAGATCAATATAAATAATCCAATCTGAACAACAGAGAGAAAATGATTGAAAAAAATAGAGTCTCAGAGATTTGAGGGATATTTTCAAAAGTTATAAATGGGTGTCACTGGAGTCCCAGGAAGATAGAAGAGAGAATACAACAGAAAAAATATTAGAAGAAATAATAGCCAAATTTTTCCCAAACTTAGTTTAAAAAGGGACATAAATGTATAGATTCAAGCTCAGCAAACCACAAACAGAATAAATATCTCCCAAAATCCACATACACATAGATCCATCATAATAAACTATTAAAAACAGGATAGAAAGAGACAAATGTTGACAGAAGTCAAATAAAAATGATTATTTCATATAGGGGCACAACAATTCAAATGACTGCTGATATCTCCTCAGAAACAATGGGGGCTTGAACATTGAGAAACATCCTTAATGGGGTGAAAGGAAAAAAAACTGTCAACCCAAAATTCTATATGTTGTGAAAATCTCTTTCAAGAATGGAGGCAAAACATATACTGGTAGACAGGTGCCAGTAAATTTAGAATTATTTGCTGTTTTACTCCTGCTTCTTTTATTTCCTCAGAAAATTTGATTCCTAAGCTGCCTCAAAAACGCAAGATTTACCATTCATATAAAGCATCTTCCACCTTCCACTCAGTACAGCAAGGTTTACCTCCTGATTTACCCATTATATCAACATGTTTTTAAACTTCATAGGGATTAGGGATTTACCCTCTGTGTCTTTATATCTCCTATGGTTATGCCATTGCGTTTACAAATGTGAGACATGCCATTAGAACTTCAGCTGTGTTCTAATTTCCCATCAACAAGAAAGCTGATAATACTTCCTTTATAGGATAGGGCAAGTAAGGGCTTGAGTTACTTCAATATTTTGAGAGCCTTACACAAAAAGATATCAGAATGTTGTTTATAGCAATGTTAAAAAATCAAACTGTTTGGCACTCAGATGTAAACATAGAGGTTTAAATTTATATAAAGTGTTTTGAATTCCTTGGACAAAATAATCATGTAAATACAGCATATTTAGATAGTATGATATCCTAATCAAATATCCTAGAGAACTTTAATATGATGATAAAATTAATAAATATGAACATTTGCTATATCCATTTTTTCTTTCTTTTCTAAATCTACCAAAATAAAATCTTATTTTGAGAAATTTAACACAGAGAAATTTTTCTTTCTATTTGTTTTCTCTTTGCATGCTTATTAATACTTAATAAAATTAAAATACTAAGTGCTGTTTTTTTGTTGTTTTTTGTTTTTTGCGGTACGCGAGCCCCTGACTGTTGTGGCCTCTCCCGTTGTGGAGCACAGGCTCCGGATGCGCAGGCTCAGCGGCCATGGCTCACAGGCCCAGCCGCTCCGCGGCATGTGGGATCTTCCCGGACCGGGGCACGAACCCATGTCCCCTGCATCGGCAGGTGGACTCTCAACCACTGCGCCACCAGGGAAGCCCCTAAGTGCTGTTTATGCTTGGAGTATTCACTAAGATTCCTGAAGACTGTTTTCCTTCCTTAAACATCTGGTTGTGAAACCAGAAATGCTAACTGACTTCCAAGTTTGAGAAGCAAAGTAAGCAGAAAAATTTTCACAGTGATTCTTGTTTCAGAGATTCTCCATTAGCATTTCTGGTGGGAGTCCTGACTGGAGAACTGAGGTAAGCCACATTGAGAATTCTATTGTTAACTGAGAGGGTCTCAGCCAAACAATGTTTGGGGAGCTTTGACTTTGTGGCTTGGTTTTACACATTAACATTCTCATGTTACATACACTAGTTTTAACCCTGATATGAACTCTTTAAGATTGAAGAGTAATTTTCCCACCACACAAAGTATTCTGTAAGAATTCTGTAATCACAAACCACATACTAAAAGTGATGTGTTCGCAAATCTTCCCTCAAATTGGTCATTTTCATTCTCATAAGTCTCACCACCCTGAGTCATTCAAGAAATAAACAAGCCACTACTCATTTGAGAACATCATATTATTTTTCCTTGTTTTAGAAGTTTTAAATCCATGCTTTGTTTTTGAAATTCACATTATATATTATAAAGTAGTTCAATACTACCACTAGAATTGGGACAATGTAAGCGAATACGTTAACACTTATAAAACTTCTTGCTGCTGTGAATTGCCCCCCACCCCTTGTTTTCTCCACTACCTACCATTTATTTTATGTTTTCCAGTTGTCAGCTACCACAGTATGTATTTTGCATACATTCCCTTATTTCATTCTCACAAAAATTCTTAGAGGATGATATTTTTTCCCACTTAAAGTTGAAAAAACTAAGACTCAATAGAACTTAAGTACCCTAAGTTGTGTAGTTAGTAAGGGACAGACATAAGGTCTAAAACATGTGGAGTTGAATCCATTATCAACTGCTTCCCTATTGTATATCTTCCTCTCCCATTGCAGAGCACAGGCTCCGGATGTGCAGGCTCAGTGGCTATGGCTCACGGGCCCAGCTGCTCTGCAGCATGTGGGATCTTCCCGGACCGGGGCACGAACCCGCGTCCCCTGCATCGGCAGGCGGACTCTCAACCACTGCGCCACCAGGGAAGCCCTGTATATCTTTTAATAGAATGAGGTAATATATAATATTCAATCAAATTATATATATGTTATAAAATGATATAATTATATATGTTTATATAATTATAATATTATAACGTACTTATATATGTATATAATATAATGCTGTATATTTATATATAAATCATAGTGTAAATTATATAAATTTATAAGAAAATTATACAAACATATTCAAATACTACATACATTATATATCTAATAAATATGTAACTATGGTATCTGGGTTCGAAACAATTTGTATATTTGTAATAATCTGAAAGTAGAAAGTCTAGAGAATCAAAACGTTCTGTGGTATAGTTATAACTGAACATTATGAGCCAGTATATTTTAGTCATATTTTACACTTTGAAAACATCCTTGTACCAGATCTACATAGCACCCGAAATTATGATTGCTTCTCCCCACAAGTCAGTCTGACTAATAATGGCTTTGTTAATTATGCCACTCTAGAAGAATTACAACTAATTATTTTAGCAATAGTAGATGTATCATAATTTTTGTGAAAGCAACTTGTATTGATTACAATGAAAAACTAGAATAAAATTTTATTTATAAAATTAGTTTGTTTTACTGAAAATAATGTTAAACCATGGTTTGATAACATGGAAATACAATAAACTGCTAGAAAATGTATTGCTACTTCTTGATGTTGACAGTGGTCTAACTGTATGCACCCAAACAGTATACAGCAAAATAATTTGTGTCTGTTATGATTAGTAGCTTTCTGTCCTATGTTGCTTGTTAAGTATTTTAATTGTAACCCTAGTTGCAAAAATACATGAAGCTTGAACTTTCCTGTGCTTGTGTGGTAAAGATAAAGCTTTAATAAATAGCCCTAACAGTCATATTTTAGGCATTTGGTTCAGAAGTAGCAGCATATATTTTCTTTGCAATTCCTTTAACTCATTTTCAAAATACATAAATTTAATTGAATATTTTGACTGGATAAACTTGTTTCTGCCAAATAAACGTACACAGTCTAAAGAAACAGAGTATTAAAATAAAGGCGACTGAAGGAACCAACTTTTTAAATTCAAGAACAAAATTTCAAAGGACTAAGATCAGCTTGAAAAAATTATTTGATTTTTAATAGGCATGCACCAACTTGGACATGCACATATAGGGGTTTGATAAGGAGGCCTCCATGTTCTGTGATAGACAACAAAGATTTAAAATGTACATTTGACAATTTGAAACTTTTATTGGATAAAGTGATACTTGGATTTCTTTTTTAAGCTAAGATCTTAACTTGCCAGAAATTAGCTCCTTTTTCTTATCTTTACCATTCCTTAACAGTATGGTATTTTTTAATAGATCTTTATTGGAGTATAATTGCTTCATGATACTGTGTTAGTTTCTGTTGCACAACAAAGCGAATCAGCCATATGCATACACTGTCCCCATATCCCCTCCCTCCCATCCTCCCTATCCCACCCCTCTAGGTCATCGCAAAGCACTGAGCCGATCTCCCTGTGCTATGCTGCTGCTTCCCACCAGCCAACTATTTTACATTCGGTAGTGTATATATGTCAATGCTACTCTCACTTCGTCCCAGCTTCACCCTCCCACCCCGTGTCCTCAAGTCCATTTTCTATGTCTACCTCTTTATTCCTGCCCTGCAACTAGGTTCATCAGTACCTTTTTTTTTTTAAGATTCCATATATAGGCATTAGCATATGGTATTTGTTTTTCTCTTTCTGACTTACTTCACTCTGAATGACAATCTCTAGGTCATCCATGTCACTACAAATAACTCAATTTTGTTTCTTTTTATGGCTGAGTAATATTCCATTATATATATGTGCCACATCTTCTTTATCCATTCATCTGTTGATGGACATTTTGGTTGGTTCCAGGTCCTAGCCAGGAACCAGTGCTGCAATAAGCATTGTGGTGCATGTCTCTTTTTGAATTATGGTTTTCTCAGGGTATATGCCCAGCAGTGGGATTGCTAGGTCATATGGTAGTTCTATTTCTAGTTTTTGAAGGAATCTCCATACTGTTTTCCATAGTGGTTGTATCAATTTATATTCCCACCAACAGTGTAGGAGGGTTCCCTTTTCCACACACTTTCCAGCATTTATTGTTTCTAGCTTTTTTGATGATGGCCATTCTGACCAGCGTGAGGTGATATCTCATTGTAGTTTTGATTTGCATTTCTCTAATAATTAATGAGGTTGAGCATCTTTTCATGTGTCTCTTGGCCATCTGTATGTCTTCCTTGGTGAAATGTTTATTTAGGCCTTCTGCCCATTTTTTAACTGGATTGTTTGTTTTTTTGATATTGAGCTCCATGAGCTGTTTGTATATTTTGGAGATTAATCCTTTGTCTGTTGTTTCATTTGCAAATATTTTCTCCCTTTCTGAGGGCTGTCTTTTCATCTTGTTTATGGTTTCCTTTGCTGTGCAAAAGTTTAAGTTTAATTAAGTCCCATTTGTTTATTTTTGTTTTTATTTCTGTTACTCTAGGAGGTGGGTCAAAAAAGATCTTGCTGTGGTTTATGTCAAAGAGTGTTTTTCCTATGTTTTCCTCTAAAAGTTTTATGGTGTCTGGTCTTATATTTAAGTCTTTAATCCATCTGGAGTTTATTTTCGTGTATGGTGTAAGGGAGTGTTCTAATTTCATTCTTTTACATGTAGCTGTCCAGTTTTCCCAGCACCACTTACTGAAGAGACTGTCTTTTCTCCATTGTATGTTCTTGCCTCCTCTGTCGTAAATTAGGTGCCCATATGCACATGGGTTTATCTCTGGACATTCTATCCTGTACCATTAATCTATATTTCTGTTTTTGTGCCAGTACCATACTGTCTTGATTACTGTAGCTTTGTGGTACAGTTTGAAGTTGGGGAACCTGATTCCTCCAACTCTGTTTTTCTTTCTTAAGATTGCTTATGCTATTCAGGGTCCTTTGTGTTCCCATACAAATTGTAAGATTTTTTGTTCTAATTCTGTGAAGAATGCCATTGGTAGTTTGATAGGGATTGCATTGGGTATTATTGGGTATTATAGTCATTTTCACTATGTTGATTCTTCCAATCCAAGAACATGTTATATTTCTCCATCTGTTTATGTCATCTTTGATTTCTTTCATCAGTGTTTTAGAGTTTTCTGAGTACAAGTCTTTTGCCTCCTTAGGCAGGTTTATTCCTAGGTATTTTATTCTTTTTGTTGCAATGGTAAATGGGAGTGTTTCCTTAATTTCTCTTTCAGATTTTTCATCATTAATGTACAGGAATGCAAGAGATTTCTGTGCATTAATTTTGTATCCTGCAACCTTACCAAATTCATTGATTAGCTCTAGTAGTTTTCTGTGGCATCTTTAGGATTCTCTATGTATAGTATCATGTCATCTGCAAACAGTGACAGTTTTACTTCTTCTTTTCCAATCTGTATTCCTTTTATTTCTTTTTCTTCTCTGATTGCCGAGGCTAGGACTTCCAAAACTATGTTGAATAATAGCAGTGAGAGTGGACATCCTTGTCTTGTTCCTGATCCTAGTGGAAATGCTTTCAGTTTTTCACCATTGAGTATGATGTTGCTGTAGTTTTTGGTATATGGCTTTTATTATGTTGAGGTAGGTTCCCTCCGTGCCCATTTTCTGGAGAGTTTTTATCATAAATGGGTGTTGAATTTTGTCAAAAGCTTTTTCTGCATCTATTGAGATGATCATATTGTTTTTATTCCTTAATTTGTTAATAGTATGGTATTTTTAGCAACGATTTCAAATAGAAATATTGTTTTCTGCATTGTTTTTTGGCAAAGCAGGCTATTTCACCAAGCATAAGCGGAGAGTGATACAGGCCAAGTAGAAAGGAAGTGAAACTAATGAGCTCTAGTATAAAAGTGTGAAGCCAAGTTAGAAGTGGGTGAGAAAAATGTACACAAAAAAATACAAGGGCAAGCATGAAAAGATATGCAGTCATTAGCTTACTAATAGGTGTGAATATAACTTAAAATGCTTGTGGGGAAAAAAGTGAAAAACAGGGTGTAAAATTAATTAAGTCCATGTTTACAACTGTGATTCCTAAAAGAACTCTCACCAACCAGACTAAGTAAGGGTCCTGGGGCCTTAAAAATACTGTCTACCCAGAAACAAACTAATTTCCATAGTGGTACAGAATAATAGTAATCCTTAAAAGGTTATACAATACATGTCTATACTGGGTTACTTGTTAAGGGCAGTTTATAAAGTTTCCACCTAGGCAGTTTTGGTATCGTAGAACTCTGCTGTTTGTTTGACTTACAGTTGAACCACAAAGAATCACACAAAGAGTAACACGACACACTTTATTCCCAAGAGATAGAAATTATGTCTAAGTGGGAAGACATAATCTATAATCTGGAAGGAATGTGGGGCACAGAATTTAAGATGATAGATAAATATTTGAAATTTTTGAGGATTTTATTTTCTTTAGTATGGATTTACCTTGTAATCTTTTAAGTAAGCCACAATTAGATATATTTCCATATATATTTTAGGTGCTTGCCTTTGAAGTTCTTTTGTGCTATGTTAATTGAAACATTTCTGATGTATTTTATTGGGAAAATAATGATCATGGGATTTGGAATTAGAAAAAGTAGGTTTATTTCTAGCTGAATCTGAACAAATTGTTTATCTGAGTCTTAGTTTCCTGGAGCTAATAATACCTCTAAAGTGTCAGATAAGTCAGTCAAATGATATTCACTGTCAGAAAAGAAAAAAGAGTAGCTACTAAGACGGATGCTTTGCTCATTGTAATTATTTAATCCTCAAGGAAAGGATTCTTTATTTCACTTTTCAGTTGAAAAATGAAGGCATAAAGAGGTAACTAACTGGCCTCGGCTGACGTACGTTGCAAGTGTGGGAGTCTCGGGTTAAATCCAAGCCTGTCTTATCGCAAAGACCCTGCTCTTTTCACTATGCCGCCCTACCTACTTAAGGGATATGACTGTATTTTGCAAACTGAAAAATTTATTAAATGTTATTATTGAAAGCAAGGATTAATCATTAGAATGACTGATTATCTAATATAGTTGATTAACCCTTTGTTTCATATTCTGAGTATAGTGTGATACACTAGGAATTTCTTATTTCCACTTTCTATTCTGGTTGACATGTAGATGAAAGCTCAGGAAGAGATCTGTGACAGATATTTCCTTTTCTTTCTGGTCCCACAGCTAGACAACAATTCCAGACCTCCAATGCAGTTAGAGTGGGCCATGTATTTAAGTTCCAGATGATGAACTGTGGGCAGATTAATATACAGAGCTTGCAGGGCTGGCCCATAAACCTTTCCAATTTTCTTTCTTCCCTCATCAGCTGGTCCAGTGCCAAGGATCGAGGGAGGGACTCAAATCCCTTGGGCATAGTGGAGCCACTAGACAAAGGGAATCATGTCCTTAAGTAACTACACGAACTAGAGTTCCCGCTCCCACCCAGACCCTGCCAATCCACACGGGACTGTAACTTGAGCAGTAAACGTTTTGCTGTATTAAGCCACTGAGATTTCAGAGTAAGTCATAACAGCAGTTAGTCTACCCTGACTCATACAAGATTGTACCTAAGAAATGGTTTGTAAAATCAGACCTGTGTCCCCTTTAGCTCAGACACCTGTCACAATCAGTTGCACAGGTGTACGTTACCTAAGAATAACGTAATAATAATAATGGCATAATAACCATCCTACAAAGTACTTCCTATGTGCTAAGGACTGGGTTAAATTCAACTCACCAATGTCAGCTTGACACGTATTACTTTATTAAATCTTCACTCTTTGAGGTAGGTGCTATTTAATATTTTCATTTACAAAAAGGAGATTCTAACTCAAGTAACTTGCCCAAACAATTCATTCTGACTCCCAAGCTCATGCCTACGTCCATTGTACAGGAAGGTTTTGCTGTCCTGGATTCCTTGAAGAATCTAACCAGAATCTATCATTATAAGTTTATCTAAACATTTTGACAACATGTATAGTTTCAGTTTGGACCACCTCAGCCTCAAATATTTACTAACTTTTTATATGTTTTCACGCTTCCTGCTTGGAGCTATAAGTGACCCCTCATTCTCTGCAATTCATTGGCTTTCTTGATGCAAAACATCCAAAGTAATAGCTAGTAATATAGGTTTTAAAATTCTGTTTTTAAAACGGCTTTCTTGTAATACTTTGGTTGGTTTCAAAGGGCATTTATGATAATTTCCATGATTTGGCCATGAAAGAATATCAAGCTGACATTGACAAAAAAATCATCTACAAGATGTCCATTAGTTCATAAAGTTCTAATTATTTTCCATAAAGACTGTCTTACACTTGTCTGTATCAAAGTTACTGTCTATTTTCTGCTCACTTGCAGAGCCTGCAGTTTCTTCTTCTCTCTGAGATTTCACTGGCCAGAAAAGGCTGTATCATAAGGAAATTTGACATTTCACTCTGGCTTCTTTACTCCAATACTAATTAAAATAGTCAATAAGGGCTTCCCTGGTGGCGCAGTGGTTGAGAGTCCGCCTGCCGATGCAGGGGACACGGGTTCGTGCCCCGGTCCGGGAGGATCCCACATGCCGCGGAGCGGCTGGGCCCGTGAGCCATGGCCGCTGAGCCTGCGCGTCCGGAGCCTGTGCTCCGCAACGGGAGAGGCCACAGCAGTGAGAGGCCCGCATACCGCAAAAAAAAAAAAAAAAAAAAAAAAAAAAAGTCAAGAAAACAATGTCACCACTAACCCACAATGGACATTAGTATAGAGCTGTATGTGGTAAATAATTGTTTATCCCTAATTATTCCCTTCTTTTCTAAAGCCAATCCCAACCACTTGTAAACCACCTTCTCCAACATACGTGGAGGCTTTTTGTGCCAGCATAAAACCAGAGGAGTGTGGGGGGAGAGAATGAGACTTAGAGAATATTTGGAGACTGCCACTGAAATGGGTAATGAGAAAGCTGCAGTACTGTAAAAGATATTTCATCTGATTTAGGGCTCTCTATACATTGGTTTGTTCATAATGAAAAACATTGTACATTATTAACAAAATTCATACTTGCTCTTATGCAATTACTTAATTTGGGGGGCTGTAATCTTTTTTTAAGCTTATAATCCTTTATGGTCAGTGAAAAAATTGTTTATTATCTTAGACTCTTCTATCTTAATTTTACTACTCCATACATTTATCCTTTCTAGTTCTTCAATATAGATATTGGAAATATAAATGAAATCTGATAAAAAGTAAAAACTGGGTTGCCAAATTGATTAAACTAGAGACTTCTAAATAAGTTCCCCAAATCAAAATTTTGCTTCTAAGAAAGCCATTCTCCAGTGATAATTGTTAAACAGTTTTCACCTATATGGTCTCCAAGGAGCACAGCTTCCATTTTCCCGATTGCAGTAGAGGCTAGTAGGAAAATCTCATTGTTTTTCTTCCCCAGTAATCCATCTATGCCCTGTGCTTTCCCTCCATAGGCTTCTCTGTCCACAGAGAAGAGCAAAATCGTCACACAAAAACCACAGAGTTATTTTTAGTCTTTTTTGTTAATTTTCTGAAGATCTTCTATGAAGCAGTTCTAAAATGTCATAGAACATAAATGTTCTCTCTGCTTTATGCGTCTGTCATTTCCCTCAACTCATCCTCCACAGAGAAAGCAGGATAACCTATCTAAAGTGTAAGTTGAAGGTTAAAAAATCTCAAATGATTCCCCCTTCCACTTCAGAGTAAAGCCCAAGCGTCTTCATACAGCCACCATGCTCGTTCATGATCTAGCCCTTGCCTAGCTATCCAGTCTCCCAGCCTCACTGATTATGCACTGACAGCACAGAACTAGCACACCAGGCACTTTGTCACTTCCAGGGCTTGGTTTATATGTCTTCTACCCTCTACCATGCGTAACTCCTCATAGACATACAATTTAATGTCACCTCCCCCTTCCCTGAAACTGTACTCCCCTACCCAATCAGGAGAGGTTACACGTTCTTTCTCCTAGATGTTATAATAACGGGGGCCTAACACCATCACTGCTTTTGCCATGTGGCATTTTTAATTATCTGTGTATATATCCGTCTTCACCATTACACTGTGATCTGGAGGACAGAGACTTTATCAATTCTTTTAATCTTAAACCCCAATGTCTTAGCAGATGGTCTAGCACATAGTAGACACTCAGTAAATATTTCCTGGATGGGAACGATTAAACATATGTATTGAAAGTAAGCTCAGCTGAACCATCCAAATTTAAGGTCTGATTCAACTTTGCCAGCGTGCATGTCCATGGATGCTGTTTGCCTCAACTCTACTCTCATAGCTGTCCTTTTACCTGAGCATCTCTTTTAATCTGTGAGGGTTTTTTTTTTAAATTGTATTTGTCTTGCACCTTTACTCATTGTCTGTTTTCTATTTTTCCTTTTCTCTAAGTTCTCCAATCATATTATATGCTTAGTTAATAATGAGTAAAGTGGTTGGCAAAAATGACACGACTTATGTTTTTAAAAAAATTGTCCTTAAATAACTGTAAATGCTATGATGTTTTAATAAACTATGATTTAACTAACTTAAGATTATTTCAGTGTATGTATATTTACACCTATTTTGATCATCTGCAGATTGAAAATCACTATCAATCTATAACTTAGCTTTACTGACTATTGGGTTCTGATTATGTTAGTCCATGGAGGGGGGATTCAAATTTCTGATTCTTAAAGCTGGGGGTTTTGTCAAGTTCCTGCCCTCAACTTTAAATTTTCATAACTTTTTTTTCCTTCCAACTTTGCTACAATAAGGTATAAAGACAAATATACCTAAGAGTAGAACATTTTGATTGTTTATAATGCAGCTGAGTAAAAGGTACCTGATTTCGAGACAGAATTAAAGATAAAGATGGCTGTTCTTATGATAATTTTTAGCATCTAAGAGTAAACCTCTACAACATATCCAAAAGTACAAAATAAAGGCTATGCATATATCACACTGCAAGGCAAACAAAACACACAAATCAAGAAGGAAAAAACTGTATTGTACATATATATGCATGTGTATATAATATATAAAGAGAAGTTGACAATAGTGACTTAAAGAATAATGGCTTCGAATTACATTTCAATGTTGGTATGCTATCAATATACAAAAATTATCATACTAAGTGAAGTAAGTCAGACAGAGAAAGACAAATATCATATGATATCACAGACATAGAAAACAAACTTACAGTTACCAAAGGGGAAAGTTTGGGGAGAAGGGATAAATTAGGAATTTGGGAGTAACATATACCCACTACTATATATAAAACAGATAAACAACAAGGACTTACTGTATAGCACAGGGAACCATAATCATATACTCAATATTTTATAGTAAACTATATGGGAAAAGAATCTGAAAAAATATATATAAATATATATATAAATATATATATATATATATATATATATATATACCCCTGAATCACTTAAACTAACACAAGATTGTAAATCAACTACACTTCAATAAAAAATTTTTTTTAATTAAAGTAAGACATGATCAATACCAAATTATATTTCCACAGTATAACTTAAATAATATAATGTATGGAAAATAAACAGAACTATATCAAAATGTTAACAATATTTGAGTGGAAGAAATATAAATTTTTTTCTTCTTTCTGCTTTTCTGTATTTTTCAGTTTTCCAAACTAAAGATCTATTCAAATAGAAAAAAATAACATAACTTCTATTCAAAAAAAGATAGAAATAAGGACACAATCTTTGCCTTTCTATAGCTCACACTTCAAGCTATACTCTCTAATAATTTGAAGCTTTTAAAGTATTTTCACATTTAACATGTCATTTGAGCCTCACAAGAAAACAGATTCCTACAAATGAGAAAAATTAGGCTCAGAAATTAAAGAACCTTCTTAAGATTGCTCAGCTATTAAGTGGCAGAGACACTTTTTTTTTTTTTAAGAAGATGTTGGGGGTAGGAGGCTTTTTTTTTATTAATTAATTTATTTACTTTTGCTGTGTTGGGTCTTAGTTTCTCTGCGAGGGCTTTCTCTAGTTGTGGCAAGCGGGGGCCACTCTTCATCGCAGTGCGCGGGCCTCTGACTATCGCGGCCTCTCTTGTTGTGGAGCACAGGCTCCAGACGCACAGGATCAGTAGTTGTGGCTCACGGGCCTAGTTGCTCCGCGGCATGTGGGATCCTCCCAGACCAGGGCTCGAACCTGTGTCCCCTGCATTAGCCGGCAGATTCTCAACTACTGCGCCACCAGGGAAGCCCAGAGACACTTTTTAAACACAGTGTTTAAAAAGTTATGTTTTAAATACCAACTATTTTTATGAAAGGGGATATCATAGACTCGTGAAGGTGTAGGAGGAAGAGGGAAAGCCACAGATAGAGGGAACAGGAGGGATTACTGGGACATAAGCCAAAAACTAACATTTAAAGAGTGTGGACCACATGCCCCACTGACTTCTAAGCACTTTGCACACAAAATGGCCTTTAATCTTCTATGAAGTACTTCATTTCTCCATCTCCATTTTACAGATAGGGAAATTGAAGTACAGATAGGGAAACTGAAGTACAGAGAAGCTAAGTAAGTTGACCAAAGTCACAGAGAGTTAAGCGGCAGAGCTAGAATTTGAAGCCACACATTGTGACCCATTAGCCCAGACTCTGAAGCCTACTCCACACTACTCCCTGTCTGAGTCACAGAAGTCACCAACCAACAGACCTCCCTCAAGTTCCAGGTTTTCTTGACAGACCCGAATAATCAGAAATGCATCAATTTTCACTTATTTCAGCAAACTTGTAGCAGGGAAGAACCTTTGTATTCTATTAAAAGGTAATCACTAAAGGGATGTTGCCTTTAAGCTTAAATTATACATAATGCCCATCTCTGGGAACCCTGCCTCCCAGGTAATGAGCATTAAGGTAAAATACCTTTGTTTAGCCCACAGGAAATATCCTGACTAGGTCCACCTGTGTGGAAGAGGAAGAAAATAACACATCCCCTCTGGAGGCTGACTGGAACTAGGAAATGTTTGACTTTACTCCTTCCCCTTTTAGTATAAAAGATGCCTGAATTCTAATTTGGGCAAGATGGTTCTTTGGGACAAAAGTCCACCATCTTCTTGGTCTGCAGACTTTCCAAATAAAGTCATCATTCCTTGCCCCAACAACTTGTCTCTTGATTTATTGGCCTGTCGTGTGATGAGCTTGGACTCAGTAACAAAGTAACATCTTGAAAAACTCACCATTTTCTTAGAATGTTCGTTTTAGTTTCTTTTTAATAGGTGGAAGTAAATCAAATGATTAAATAGCAAAGTTCAGCAGTGATTTAACAACCTAACTATTATTTTTAAAATCACTACTTTATTGGAGGAAAAAAATGCTTTTATTGCATGAAAATACAAATTATCTGGATATATTAATCATGAGCTAGGTTCAATAGCAGATTAAACAATAACTGAGTAAACAAGTACTTAATCTTGAGGCCACAAGATAGGAACACCTTCAACCCTTCCCATTTATCTATAAATCTACATCCTGGTTTTGGTTTCCCTCCTGCTCAGAGCTGTGGGTGTAACCATTTAAATGGGGGAGGGGAGAAATATGTATATAACAAATATATATTGACAGAAAGAGAGAGGATTTTAGGAGTTTTGTCTTCTCACACTAAACCCAGAGATGGAGCAGTTTTACCTTGGACTTTACTAGACTTTGTTGAAAAGAAATAGATTTTCTGACTTATGATACCCACTGAGTCAAAAAAAATTCTTTTTAATCTTTGAAAACTATAAAACTAGATTTATCATTCCAGATAATACGCCTGTTTCCTACTGGCTCAAGACCAAGTGAATTTAAACTATTATCTCTTGCAATCACATTTGAACTTGGAATACTCAATAATAACAAGTGCAAGAACTGTGAAACTAGACCCTCGGGCAAGTAGTGAGTCGCAAGTTTATTTCCTTTCAGCTTTCTACATGGAATTTAGTGAATCAATTATTAAATATTAGTGCCACTCATTGAGTTGGATAATCTACCAGCTTTACTGTTCTACTCTTACCTATTCACTTCCTTTGTCTGGAATGATTTTCAGAGATAGAGACACAAGATAAATTGCCTGGCTAGATTTTAAACACTTTACCTTTAGGCATTTTCTTTGCTGTTCCTTTTTTTGTTTTGTTTTAAATCCTTGCAAATTTAGACACCATAGAAAACTGTTATTTGCTTCATAATGGCCTCTTCAGTGTGTTTCACAGTCTTTTGTGGAGAATAATGACATAATGATAGTGTTCTCAGACCCATATTTTCTACTTGATAAGCTAGCAATTATATGATTAAAGCACTTTTTAGAAACTCACATTAAGTATATGATACTCTAGAAACCAGTCCATCATGTAATTACACAGTCAGGAGAGAAATAATTTACATAACTAAAAACCATCTGAAACAGTATTCATGATCGGTATGTGATTTTTTAATGGATAAATATTTAAGAAATATTAAATAATTCTATAAATAATATACTTTTACTGAGGATTATAAATTCTGAATTTTATCAATTGTGTTTAAACTTTTATTTTTTGCCTCTACTGAAAGAACACTATGCTGAACTTTGCTGAAAACATGTGCTGGATATGTTAGGACCAACGAAGAAAAACCTTATGACCTTTCTCCAAAAAACATATAAATACAGAGAACAGAGAAAGGCAGGCGATGCCTAGGTATTTAAGCTCTATGATGAACACCAATTTGCCCAGGATTTTTCTTAGATATCTCTGAAAGGCAAATCTAACCAGATCTTTGTGATATTCTTTAAATGTCAGGTCATTACACCAACATCTTGTTGAGTTGGAGGAGATACAAATATATTCATACACATTATTTTCTTTAGAAAACAAGGAGGACATTTAACAGGATGCCCACAAGCTTCAAACAGCATGTACTGGAAGGACCCATCCTCAAAACATAAACATAATAACATCTCTTTTCACTTTTTTGCTCAACTTCTGGAAGAACAGGTTACCTTGCTTTTTCCCCAGTTCACTGAGAAAAACTACAAACAGCTACAGAAGTATATCCTGAGAACCAACCTCTCAAAGGGATAATTTTATACATACAATTACATGGGCGAGTACTGCCTAAAAAGAATGCTTAACTTATTAAGTAAAAATAATCAAGGTGTAAAACCATGTATGTTACTCTAAGACACTCGCTTGTTTTTTAAGAAAGACAAATAATGTATATTTATATTGGGTTACAGCTATTTAAAAAATATCTCTGTAAATAAACACAAGAAATCTATAGCAGGGTTACTTTGTTTATGGTTGTGGTAGAGAAGGATGTATGCAAATTAGACGTGGGCAGGGAAGCAAGGAAGACTCTTCATGTATATTTGTACACTTTCTGTTTTTTTGAGTCATTTGAATGTATTATCTACTCAATAATTATGGCAAGTTATAAAAAGAAAGGAGTCTTGATCCCTGTGTGGAGCAGATAAGGGAGTGTGAGCTAGACCAAGTGTATTCTTAGCCGTGAAGCCAAGTGAGCTTTAAGAGAAAAAGGGCGCAAAAATTAGATGCCTCTTGTTACTGGTTTATTCCACCACCGTTACCATGCACAGTGATACTGGCTTCTCCACGCACAGTGATACTGGCTTCTAATTTAAAAGAAGTTGAGGGCTTCCCTGGTGGTGCAGTGGTTGGGAGTCCGCCTGCCGATGCAGGGGACACGGGTTCGTGCCCCGGTCCGGGAAGATCCCACACACTGCAGAACGGCTAGGCCCGTGAGCCATGGCCACTGAGCCTGCGTGTCCGGAGCCTGTGCTCCACAACGGGAGAGGCCACAACAGTGAGAGGCCCGCGTAAGTTGAAAAACACACCTTATTTTATGTTATAATGATAGCAACATGGCAGAATCAAACCACCACAGGGCATTTGGGTATCCATGCCATTATCAGCACAATCATAAACACTCCTGACAGTTCCTAAAGGAGATAATGAGGAAACTACCCATGGCCAAAAACCAATTGCCACCATCCTATATAAAGCTTAACCTTGACCCTCGGTAATATAATTGGGATACCCATTCTCAAAAGCCCTGCCATTTAAAGCACTACGAAGGGCGGAGAATAAAAACAAAGACAGCTAATGAAGTACACAAATACCATCACAACCTTGCTGATCTGACCTGCTTCTCTGCAGTTATCTGGTTCTTCCAGACCTACACTTCCTGAGCCATTCACTTTGTGACCGGGATATCATTGACTCTGGTATTAGGAAAGAAGATAAAAGAATTGTTAATTCGTCAGTCCTTGTGTAAAGGATAAAAATGATGGAGATACCACTTGGCATAAAGCTTCACAGAATCATCACTTGCAGAACCTTGGGGGCCCATCATGACTCTGGGAAGTAGGTAGGGCAGTGGTCATTAGCTATACTTTCCTGTCACTTAGTGGGTGAGGAACCTGCTTCAAGGCTAGTAGGTGGCAGGACCAGGACTCTACCAAGGTCTTTCTGAGTTCATGTTCACTGCTGTTACGTACCCTGTGCCTTCTCAGTGTCTGGGTTTTCTCCTTCCCCAAAGAGCAAAGGTTTTACACAATTGTGGAAAGTGAGAGGTATAAATACTTAATAAAGTTTACTGCTATGCTGAGGGAGAAATCCAGCAACATGCTGTTTTCTAGGTCTCTGCTGAAATTCTCTAAAAAGGTCAAAACCTTTAAAAAGGAACTGCTGTATTTTGCAAAACGAAGCTAACACTGATTGCAACATTTGAGCTTTTGATTCAGAACTTCAGAACACTGTGTTCTGTAATTTTGACTTTAGATAACCAAATGTAACTACTGATACAACCCCTGGCTGACCTTATTGGTTTATATCTAGGAATGCTTTAATGAAAAAACAGTGAGTTGTTTCTTTATCCTACTTCTGCCCACCCATATGATTCCCATCTTCCTAGCCACAATGGGAGGCAATGTGGTAGCATGTCGATATAACCCACTACAGAAGAGAGTCAAAACTTGATGGGGAATCTAAACCATACTCTACTTTGGACTATTCAAATAAGAAAAAAAAAATCTTGAAGAGACGTTTTCTGTTTTTATTTCCACTGTGCTCTGGTAAATGCTGGTAGAATTTCAATGTACACTTGCTCTCAGGCCTTCAAAGTAAAAACAGTGGCAGTCTGGAGGTCAGGCAGGCTACCCTGTTGTCACTCATTTCCTGTGCTAATTTTACACTGAAAAAAGTTTTAATGGTTTGGTGTAAACAGAGCAAGATTGAAAAGAAAGCTTTTAGAAAATAGATCTTCAGAAAATAAAAAAGGCAATAATTATTGCATTAAAAACTCCATCATTTGTGCCTTAATATTATAACCTATCATAAAAATGCCACTTTAATTGTTTTTACATCTCTTTAAGTGTTTAGTACTTATTGTTATTCCCAGCAGCTAACAATAAGAAAATAGCAGCATTAAGCTCAGTTTGAGACCATTTTTACTAGAAATCAGGATACTAATGAGCTGTGAAGAAAATGTTGTTAATCATACTTCTTTTGCAGTCTTATAAAATGTTACTAACACATATATAAGGTATACATGAAGTAAATATAGGTGTGTGTATATAGCTTGACAGATATACTTCTTTAATCAGAAAAAGAAAACCAAAGCTTTAGATTCTCTTTTCCATACAACAAACCACATTTAATGAATTTCACTTAAAATTCACAGTAGAGATTAAACAAAAGAGAACACATGGTGACAAAATATTTCAGCATACGTTGAAGAGCGCTCAGAGCCTGTCTATGGAGATATGTACCCCAGAAGCAGATTATCCTGTGATGCTGGGGTAATTGAGAGGCCCTCTGATAACAAAGCCCATGTAGCTGGTCTTGGGGACAGAAGATCTGGAGTCTAGCCCTGATCTAGCCATCCACTGTATGTTTGAGAACTCTATCTCCCAACTTCATATCTTTAAAATGGAGATCTTAATTCCTGTCTTATGGGATATTTGAGAGATTTAAATTCAGCACGTAAACAAAAGTACCTAATAAACTGTAAAATGATATACAAATGGAAGGTAT
Source organism: Delphinus delphis (assembly GCF_949987515.2). NCBI lineage: Eukaryota > Metazoa > Chordata > Mammalia > Artiodactyla > Delphinidae > Delphinus > Delphinus delphis. The sequence goes on from NC_082689.1 coordinate 52,150,943, forward strand.
CATGTTATCATAACTAACACCTGAACCTGGTCATAAACAGCATTAAAATTCCAGTGTACAGATTCAAACAATCCCTCGAAGTTTTTGAGCAGAAAGAGGAAAATAGGTTATCATTTTAATTTTTATTTATGTTTTGAAAATATAATACAGATGATACTTATACTGGAGGGAAAGCAGAAAATCTGCACTTATTCTTAAAGATAAGTGTTCATCTACTCTTACTTATCTGGCAAAACACAGAATGTTCATCTCCTACTTGATAGACAAAACACCAAGATGTTAATAATGTTATTTTAAATAAGGCAGTAGAAGAGCTGGGTTCTAGAATCCTACAAACCTCTCAGGTCCACCTACTAAATCTGCGACCTCGGGTCAGTTACTTAACGTATTTCAGTTTCTTCACTTACAAAAAGCAAGACAGTGGAAGTACCAATGCCTCAGAAGACTTGTGGATAGAAATGAGTTATCACAGGTTTAGAGCTTAGCTCACTGTCTGACACATAGTAAGAGCTCAATACGTGTTTGTTGTTACAGTATTATATATTTCCTCATATGGGCATTTCAGACATGTGAAATCTAAGTGATCCTTGCTTTCAAATGCAGCTGGTTAACTTGATAACCAAAATCATCTCACCAAAAAAAGGAGCTCTAATACACTTTAACAGCTTAAAGGACATATTTTCTAGTCTTAAACAATCACAACAAACGCAGTAAAGGTTTATTCCAAATTCTTGCTGTGTGGCTTCATTTCTTCATTCATTCATTAAAAAAGAAAGAAAAAAGTATTTATGGAAACCCTATCATATACCAGGCACTGTATTTGGTGGTGGGATACAAGGTCAAGCAAAAAAGAGCTACAATCTCTGCCTTCATGTTTTAAGGAAGATAAATATTAATCAAAATTATTACACACAAGGAATGTAAAATTGCAATGTAAAAAGTGCCAAAAAGGAGGAAAAGCCAGTGCTTATGGGAGTATAATATTAAAAAGAAATGAACAAATTGTGTTGGTGAGGGAAAGCTTCCCTGAGGAAGTGATAATTGAGTTGCTATCAGAAGACTGAGTGGAGTTAACAGGATAAAAAGCATGAGCTAGTGTGTCCTAGTACAAGGATCTACGTGTGGGTGGTAGGGAACCTGGCCCCTTTGAGGGCCTGAAGGAAGGCAAATGAGATGGGAGCTCAGAGAAAGAGAAGCAGGGAGTAAATGAGGTGAGGCTGGAGAGTCAGCCAAGCCCTGTACGCCACGATAAGAGTTTGTTTTCTTATTCTAAGAACAAAGGAAAACCATTGAAGAATTTTAAGCCTGGGTATGCCGTTGGTTTTGAGGAGAGGAAGGGGTTGATATGATCCAATGTGAATTCTGTGTGTAAAGAAGAGTTTAGAGGGGGTCAGAGTACTTGTGGAGAAACTAGTTAGGAGACTGTTGCCAGGGTTCCAGAAAGATAATGTGGAAGCATAGATTAGGGCAGTTGAGCTAGAAATGTTTGCAAGTGATAGAGGAAGAGCTTGGTTTTCCATAAAACATACATTCTTTTCTTTCACTGCCCAGGCACATTTTTCATGTAAAAATGTTTTCCTTTTGGAATGTTCTAGAGAATCCAAGTAACAGTTAATGGTAAGTAAAGGGTTTCCACACACATTTGAATTCAGTGAGGGATCAAAATGCCAATTTCTAAATAATCAGTATCGTCTTCCTCTAGGTGAAAGCCTTTGTCTAGTTTTACTATAAAACATGCAACACCAAAAATGAACCAAAAGAAATAATTTCCACTGAAACACATTTTTATTACGAAAATGTCATAAGTAAACAATCATTTATTAAAAATTAGGTCAAAGAGCAGCAACACTTTCCAATTCGAGTTGCAAAAAGGCAAACACATCCAAGAAAGGAAGAAAGTCATGGGCAATAGATCCGATAGTAATTCTAAAATAACCAACGGTATTAACTTTGGAATCTGCCAGAATAGCTGCTACCTTAGGAAGAGTACTTCTCATATTTTGGCCACTAAGCAACCATGCTTTGTATGTAAAAGTGATATGTACAATGGCCAAGGCACCTTCCTAGTACCTCATAGCAACTGAATGAATGCAGAAACACACACACATACGATCACTTACACACTGAAATGTATTAAGCTCACACATCTTGAAGGATTAAGCAGGAAAACAAAAAGGACAGCACGACACACATCTTCATTTTGCAAAAAAGACATGCAGAGACATCCATTACAATTTTCTCTAAGATAAATTGTATCCCTCAACTAAAAGAAAAAAAAAATGAAATCATTGGCAGCCTAGTTCTCCCTGAGTAGAAGTGAGACATTAATTTAGATCACTGTGCACGTTGAAAAGCTATTGCACTGCAGGGATTTCCAATTACATAATACAGAATCAGAACTCTGTTTGGGTGTCACTTGGCTGCCAGCAACCATGGGTGAGCTGTATAACACTCCTCTGTCATGTAGCTCATGTGAGAAAAGAATTCTGCTGTTCCAAGAAATGGCACTCAGCTTGGAGACCTTCCCAGTTACACAAAAGAGCATAATTTCCACATTATCCCCAGGCATACTGTCTAGGACGATAAGTCTATGATAGCTTTATGTGTAAATTATATACATAGTTCTACTAATGAAAGGCATGCAGACTGCTTTTTGGTGATGGCAGTGCAGAAAAACAAAATCAATTTGCTTTTCAATTTTAAAACGACGCCCGAGCTATCTATAATAATCAAAAGAGACCGTGAGGGTTAGATGGCAGATAACGTAATTGCACTATATTGTCTAACAGGTCAGAACTAGTTTTGTCAAGCAATGTCTAGAGTGCAGACATACCAATCACCTCATAACTGGCTTGTTTCAGGACTTTGGTTTTAAGTCCTTGATACTCTTAATATCATACTTATCTCAGTTTTTCATCAGGGACTGCACTCTCGATTCTGGTTTAATTTTTTTCAACCTATGAAAGCGCACTTACAGAAGAGAGACAAGAAGTAAAGGAAGGATGAATATTTTCACGTTTATTGTCTATTTGGTGACAAAATTCCATATGTAGTGCATAGTGTGCACCAGATACAGGTGATAAAGTGGAGAACAAGACAGTGTTCTTTCCTTCTAGAAGCTCACAACTCTCTTACTAAGATGTCCAAAACATGAAAACTTTTGTATACTAGTTATCAATATTATTTTGAATTTTTCTTTTATTTCATTAAATTCAATCATTTTTTTACCAAATAAAGAACAGAGACTAGAAAATTGGGGTAGGCATAATAATACCTAATATTTGTTGCATTAACTATATATACAAGTTTTGCACATATCAAAACCTAATGACAACCTGGGTATTAAGTTATGAAAATCTTCATTTTAAAAATGAAAAAGGTGAGGTTTACACAAGTTATACCACAAGATCACAAATCTAATGTGTAGCTTGAATTTAAACCAATGTAATCCGATTCCATGGTATTGTCTCTTATTCATTTCTCTGCACCACTCCAGTTTAACATTTACTATAACCTGAATATTTGGGCATCTCAATTTTTGTTTGTTTAATTTTATTGCTTGACTTGGAAACCTTTTTCATCCATTCTCCTTTTATATTATCTTGACGATCTTGGTGGGAAAAGTTAACCAAGTCTTTTTCTGGGTTATTCCATTATAGTTGAATACATAATCATGTTGCTCTCTCAAACTATTCACCTATTGCTTTCATGCTAAAATTTATTTACTGAGCATCTGTAATATGCCAAGCACTGTGTTAGGTGCTTTATGAGTAAAGATGTGATCCTTGCCATATACAGAGATGCAAATCAGAATTAAGTAATAAATAAAATAAAGGTCTAATAGAAGATTTGGTAGGAAGGGTGCAGGGTGCTAAAAAAGTGACTGCCAGCAGGGGGCACAGGTGAGGCTTCCTGTATGAGGTAGTGTTTGAACTGTTAACTGAAACTTAAGGAGTACCTGGACTAGACTTTTTATTTTTCCCATCTTGACCTCACCTCCCAGAATTTAGTTTTGAATTTGCATTCCCACTGGCCTCCAACTATTACCTAATTTCCAACTGCAACAAGTCACCATATGACTGTCTACACTGTCACCAACTGCAAGTTTTTGAGGGCCTCTCTTCCTTTGATATCCCTGCTTCTACACTAATCTGGTTTTCTCCCTCCATTCGTGACTACCTGCCTTTACTTCGCTTTTTCTTCTGACCTTTCTCTACACTTACTCAGAAACTGTCCTCAGGTCCATTCTTCTCTGGTTTCTTCAAGTTTCTCTTAAACTCTCTCCCTTTTTTATTTTTATATTTCTTTATTTTTTAAAAAAATTTTTATTGGAGTATAGTTGCTTTACAATGTTGTGTTAGTTTCTGCTGACAGCAAAGTGAATCAGATATATATATATATGCCCGCTTTCATGGATTACCTTCCCATTTAGGTCACCACAGAGCACTGAGTAGAGTTCCCTGTGCTATACAGTAGGTTCTCATTAGTTACCTATTTTATACATAGTAGTGTATATGTGTCAATCCCAATCTCCCAGTTCTTCCCACCCCCCCTCTTAGTATCTATAAGTTTGTTTTCTACATGTGTATCTCTATTTCTGCTTTGCAAATAAGTCCATCTGTACCATTTTTCTAGATTCCACATATAAGCGATATTTTTCTCTTTCTGACTTACTTCACTCTGTATGACATCTCCCCCTTTTTTAAACGCATGATTTAAACTATTTTCTCACCTTTTTTTTATGTTGACTTTCTATCAAGTAGCATAGATGACATTCATATATATTTGTACATAAAACATATAATGTATATTACATATACTATATATAATGACAAAAATAAAATTATAAATGTAATTAAAATGCTTAAAATTATATATTTATTTTTTAAAAATTTCTCTAGTAAGTTATATGAGTAAATTTTGTATTATGTGTGGAATTAATGTATGCTAAAATGGAAAATAAAAGTAAACAGATGACCTATGCTTGGAGAAAACAAGAAAAAGGAAATTGTAAAGAATAAATGTGTTCATATCCAAAATGCCGCTGATCTTTAGATCTTCCTTTTGACTTATCAAGGGACGGAGACATTAGTCTTCTTTGACTGGATTTTGGGGGGGGGGGGGACAGTGGCACTTTTTCCACAATTACTGAAATTGAGGGAAATGTTACCGTCTCCTCAGATAATACACTTCTTCTAGAAACTCACATGGCTTTCCAACAGCCCAGCAACTCAAAGGTATCAGAAAACAATGAATGAAATCCTAGACTGAATAGGATAGAGTAAAAAACAAAAGGAAAGATGATAACACAAGTATTTTATGAAGTTAGTTGAAAAAAGACTTTGAAGCTGGGAATGAATAAATGTATCTGTATTAGATCATATCTACTGAATTTACTATGAAAAAGGTATTAATATGATTTAACATGAGTTAAGGAACTTCCCTGGTGGTCCAGTGTTTAAGACTCCATGCTTCCACTGCAGGGGGCACGGGTTTGTTCCCTGATCGGGGAACTAAGATCCCGCCTGCCGCGTGACCAAACAAACAAAAAAACATGAGTTAGGATTGCATATGCTTCCTAAATTTGCCATCCTTATAAATTAAAGGAGAGCACTGAGAATTACGGATAACGGTTCATTAAAAGCTCGTGGAACATATTCTACATATAAAGAAAATCTACTTTTCTTTCCTTGCCGCCCTCCTTTCTTCCTAATGAGGTAGAGATAGATGAGCGTGTGGCAGAGGCCCAGCTTGATGTATTGTGGTGTTAGAGCCCAAAGGGGGTTAAGAGGTTGACTCTGTGAAGGGAGAGACAGTGACAGCCAGCCTGGAGCACGGTTGAAGCCTGTGCAAGATAAGGAAGGTATTTGCTTAGGGGGCAGCTAGGCATGGAGTTGGGAGTTTTTACATGTGGAAGCAATCACATTAGCACATATACCTAGAATAATGAGAGCCAGGTTTCTCACTATTCATAGGATTGCCATATAAAAATGGAGAACACTAGAATAAACTTCACAGTGTTGGATTAGAACTGGAATATTGGTGTAAACTCAAGGTTTTCAATATTCATCGATAGATATAAAAATACAAACAGGTGTAAGCATATGTGTGTATATGTTCCCTAGCACTGTCCACTGGGAGAAACTGGGAGTATTGACACTCCAGTAGCAATAAACACATCTAACTTAGATCTTGGTTTCTAAATACCATCCTCCATAAAAGGAAGCAGAGATGCTTGGAGAAAAAATTAATTCCAGGACTGGGGCAGAGAAAATACAAGATAAGCCTTCTTGTGCCAGAAAGTAAGAAAGTGCTAAGTGAATATAAGGGACATGCTAAAAATACACAGAAACCAGCACGAACAAGTTCTCATTGGCCAAATCTGGGCTAAAATGAGTATTAAAATAAGTAATGATATTAGCAAATTATAACTCATTTAATAAAATGGGAATCCAGGAATCCATACTGAGAAAAATAAATAAATGAATAAACAAATGGGGAGAAGAGAAAGCTTTTCTTACAGTGGACTACAACTAATAAATGCAGCATGAATAATGGAATTAGAAAATCACATTTATCAACCATCGTTGTAGTAATCCAGTCAAGAAACATCCATTGATTCTAAAACTAGGGAGAGAAAAAGTCTGGTAAGGAATGAGATATTTACACAATTTCAAGTTATCGCTACACAGATAGTGATTAAATTACAAAGGGAAAATGAGTAACTTTACATGCGAGAAACCTGACAAACACAACGTTAACCAAGTGATCAGTTACATCACCAGTAATGAGATAAAGTGAAGTAGTAGGACATACAATATAATACGGTACAGAAAACGTAGCTTCTCTTCTGTGATGTGATGCCAAAAATTGCATAATCTCAATCTAATATTGAGGAAATATCAAACATACTCAAATTGAGGAACAGTCTACAAAATAGCTGGCCAGTGTCTAGGTCACAAAAATCAAGGAAATGCTAAGGAACTGTTCCAGATGGAAAGTTTCAAGAGTCATGGCATCTAAAGGCATCACATGATCCTAGATTGGATCCTTTTATTTTAAAGGACTTTTTCGAGACAATTGGTGAAACTTGGATAGGCTCTGTGGATTAAACAGTAGCAATGTATCAGTGTTAATTTCCTGACTTTGATGTTTATACTGTGGTAATGTAGGAGAACTTCCTTGTTTATAGGAATTACACACTAAAAATATTTGCAGGTGCTGTGGCAACATGGTGTCACCTTACTCCCAGGAAAGAAAAGTTATTTGCATTGGGCTTGTCATTTTTCCCTAAGTTTGATATTATTTTAAAATAAACAAACTTAGACACACACACACAAATATGTGTATATATGTGTATAAATACACACACACAAAAATTTGACATTCAGTTTTCAACCAGTCTTTTTTTTCCTCTCACAAACGTTTTCATACACACGTGAAAAATGTGTAACTTTCTCCCTTGCCCATAAACTTGTGAACACACACACGCACCAAATTTTCTCTCTTTAGTGGTAAATTTTTGGTATTCATTGCTGTCATTTGCTAAGGACATTTTCCGTTCTGAAGAGAAGTTCTATCCACAAAAGAAGGCTAGACGAATAATGTTAATGTAGAAATATATGGATATTCTAATTCCTTTATTTGGCATATGTTTTTCTATAAAGCGTAAACAGGCATTTCTTCTGCCTGAGCAAGAAAGGATGGCTACTGAAAACTGAAAGTAAACTCTGCAGTTTGGGGAAAGTAGGAATTTTTCCAAGAACAAAATTGCTAATCAGCACTGGAGGTCATACCTAATGATCAGATAGAAAGAGAGCCCAAAGAGTGTTTAAAGTCATGGGTAGAGCAAAATACTGTAGAGAAGAGCTCTCTGCATCGACTTTTATGGTTCATAGTCTGGAATAAGAACCTTCTGAATGATACTAATGGTTGAAATGAAAGGGCCTATATTCATATTCTTGCAATTTTCTCTTAAACTGACTCCGCTCTGGCTGTGGTCCCAACTATTACACCAAAACTATTTCCAAGACCACCAAGGACCTCCAAATTGACGTGTGCACTGGTGAACGTTCAGTTTTATCTCATTTATTCTGTTAGCAGAATTTTACGAAGGTGATCACTCCCTCCTCCTTTCCTCACTTTGCTTTCATGTCCACATTAATTTTCTTCCTAACTCACTGGGTACGCCCCCTGTGACATCTTACTACTGGGATACCTCAGAGCTCAGACCTTAGACACTTCCTCTTCTCTACCCATAATTGTGTCTTTTAGTGACCTCATTCAGTCTCACAGTTCTCAATAACATTTATTCAACTGGCCCCTCCCTTGATCTCAAATTCAGATTAAAAACTACCAACTTGATACCTAGTAAACACCCAAGTAGAGATATCTCCACGTTAAATGTCCAGAATCCTGAACTTCCCCTACAAAAGCAGCTCTTCTGTCTTCCTATTTTTGTTAATGACAAATCCACTTTTCTAGTTGATCAGAACAAAAGATCTCAGAGTCATTCTTCACTTTGCTCTTTCTCTCATACCGATATCCAATCTGATCCAAATCTTGTCAACAACTCCACCTTCAAAATGCATCCAGAATTTCACTACTTCTCACTACCTTCACTGTCACTTTCCTGGCTCAAGCCACCTGCAACCAGCTAGGATTACTAAAATAGCCTCTTAATTGGCCTCACTGCTTTAACCTTTGCCTCTACAGTCTATTTTTAACACAGAAGCCAAAATGATCCTTTAAAATTTGTCAGATCATATCACTAAGCTGGTGAAAGTTTTCCAAGGGACTCATTTCAAAGAGTAAAAGCCAAAGTATTTACAGTGCTGTTTAAAGTCCTATGCAATCTGTTATTCTGTACCTTTTTTTTTTTTTTTTTTTTACTTAACCTTATGGTACGTTCCTCTTGCTCACTCCACTCTACCCTCTCTGACCTCCTAGTTGCATCTAGAGTACTCCTGGCATACTCCCACCACAGAGCACTTACTGTTCTCTCTAACTAGAAAGCTCTTGCCCCAAAAACCTACATAGATCCCACGCTTACCTCCTTCATGTCTTAGCCCAGGTCATCTTTTCAGCAAGGCCTTCTCTGGTTACCCTATTTACAATCTCAGCTCTTCCCATCCCAAACCACTCCCGGAGCTCTAATTCCCCTTTCCTTCTGTAGTTTTCTTCAAAGTGCATAACATTGTCTAACGAACTATATAATTTATTAATTTGTTTTATTTAATGTTTAACTTCCTGCTAGAATATAAACTCCACAAGCACATATTTTCATCTTTTAGTTTACTACTAAATTTCTAGCACTAAATTAGTGCCTGGAGCATGGTATTCACTTCATAAATATTTATGAATGAATGAAACCTAATGGGAAAGCAATAAACTAAAGTAGGTCAACCAGCAGCCAGAATTTGATGGACAAGGTGGTAGGGAAGAGGAGACAGAAAGTGGAAATCATACCCTTCTGTTGTATAGATACCAATCTCAATTTGGCAGTGAGATCAGCCTGCCCTGCTACAGCTGGTCAAAAACTCCCTTGGACAACAAGGTATCCCAGTGTGAATAAAGATTAAACACTAGTTACCTCTGATCTAGTCAGTGTAATCCGATATTTACTGAAAGGAGGAAAGGGCCAAGAACTTAGATCATAAACTTTGACAAACCAGTGTCTACATAGAATTTCAGATATTGAAAGAATACCATATTTTTAATAGTTTTAGAGGGTTAATCTCTAAATTTACATTCCAACAGACAGGTACCCACACAGCAGCAAACAAACAAAAATACAGCACAAAGGCTGATGTCAGTTTAATAACTGTGCTTTTAGAAATTTTAAATATCACAGGAAGTGGATCAGTCATCCAACAGCTAATATTAGCTAATTAAGATTTGGCAAATCACAGAATCTTGACAATTTTTATACATGAGGACACTATTCTTAATGTGAGAGCCTCTTGGGGAAATGAGAACTGTGCTTTTGAACATACAGGATACAATCTGATCCCCCAGAGATATCCCTGGTCCTTAATAGTCCCTGTATATTCCTGAATATTCCTTGTGGATATTTAAAAAACATTTCAAGAACTCCAAGTTGTCTGGCAGTATGACTGCACAATTAAAAGCTGTTAACTACACTACAGCCAATGGACCATACAGTCGATACAGATATAGATACAGAAATAATATAAAGATTAGGATTCACCTAGCACAGGTAAGTATGACATGGGTAGTGTTTGTATTGTATGTCCCAGAACACTTGTTGCTTCTTCCTTCCACTGTTTCATTTTTTCTCCCCTCAACGTCCTTCGCATGTGACCAGAATTTAGATATTCACTCTACCCACTGATTTTTTTATCCTCAGGAAATGACCTCATATATTAAAGTCTAAAAAGTCTAATTTTTCTTGAAAGTAATAGGTCTTAGACCAAAGAGATTACCCTCTAATTGTGGAATTCAGCAATCAATAAAAAAGTAGCAATGATAGTTTTTCTAGCATCAGGAAAGCATACCAATATGATTTCTACTAAGTCATTTTCTTCATTCAATCAACAAAGCATTGAATATCTGCTTTGTGATAGGTAGTATTAAGTGCTGAGTATAGAGCAGTGAACAAAAAGATATGTTTCAGAGCCTCCAAAGTTTACAATCTAGTAAAGACAAACAGATATAAAGTATGTAAATAAATAGCTATATAATTACAGAATATAACTGTAAGATGATCAAGTTTCATGAAGATAAGAGGCAGGGTACTATGACAGCAAACAACAGAGTACTTAAACGGGAAAATTAGTGAAAGCTTGTCTGCAGAGGTACTACTTAGGTCAAGATCTGAAGGATGAGAGAGCACAGTCATACCACAAAACTAGAAGAAGAACATTCTATGTGGTGGCAAGGCTCTAAGGTAGGAAAGAGTTTGGAATTTTCTAGAAAGAATAAGTACCAGTCTAACTGGAACATAGTTAAGGAGGGTGGGAATAGTTCGAGATAATGTTGGTCAATTTTTTTGTATCTTATAGGACATTGTAAGGAGTTTGGACTTTTATGTGCGATGAGTTAAGTATTTTAAAGGATTTTTAAGAGCTTAATTTGACTTGGTTTATAGTTTTAAAAGCTCAGTAACACTGCTATGTGATGAATGGTTATGGTGGGCTGGAGGAGGAAGTAAAGAAGGAAATGGAGAGATCAATTAGAAGACTATTATGATAATCCCAGTGAAAGATGCTGTGCCCTCAACTAGGGTGGTGGAAGAGATGGTGAAAAATAACTGGGTTGAAGGCATGCTTTGGAGGTATAATCTATGACTCACTGAAGGATTGGGTATGGTTATGAAGGAGAAGAAGTCAAGTATGGTTTCCAAGTCCCAAGTTTGAGCAACTATGTGGTGGTGGTATCAGATATTGAGATGGTTTAAAAAGTGGTGGGGGTGCAGGGAGAGAGTTTTCAGAGGGCAAATTAGAGTTCTGCTCTAGATATGTTAAGTTTAAGACAACTGTGAGTCATTCAAGTGGAGAGAGATGTCAAGAAGCTAGCTAGAGGAGACTTCTACTTCCAACCAAAATAAAGTTGGAATCACCAAAATAAACTAACAAAATGTATAAAAGAATTGTTTTCAAGACACTTGATATACAGCAACAAAGGAGAGTGACCCCCTGAGGTACAGGGAACAAATGAGGTGAGCCTTAAGATGATCTTATTTAAATCCCTGAGAGAGTTCCCACAAGGTGGCACAGGGAACAGAAACCTGGTAAAAGCCCCAAGTTGAGGAGATGGAGCTGAGAGTGTAGGGGGATCAAGAAGGTTTGAGTTCACAGGACAAGAAAACTGGAGAGGAGAGATTACTGCATTGAGAAAAAAAAAGTCTGGAGTTCTGCAGAGAACCTCACTCAAGTATTTAGTAGAGCACTGGTCATGATAATGATTTGAGTAAACTACCTGAGGGACTGAGAAAGAACCATCTGAAAGGATGAGCGGGGGGAAAAGAACTTGGAGCTTACATGGGCTGGACTAATCCCATTCACCCTAGGAAGACTGGAAAATCTCATTACTTATGGGGCATTGAGTGAATATTCAGAATTATCCAGCTTCAATAATGGTAACTGCCCTGGACTAAACACTGCTCTGATTCCACCAAATGAATCTTCAAAGAAGACCTGAAAGGATCAAGCTGTTTCCAAGTAACTTAACTGCACCCCAGAATAAAGCCCCAAAATATTTACAGGGATAAAAAAATATCCAGCACAAATAAGGTAAACTTCACAATGCCTGGCATCAAATCAAAAATTACCAGGAATGCAAAGTAGCAGGAAAATGTGACCCATTTTAAGGAATAAAAATGGATCAAAATAAATCAACTGAAACTGACCCAGGAATGACACAGATGTTAGAATTAGGACTCAATAATATTACAACAGTTATTATATAATTGTTTTCCATATTTTTAAAAACTCAAGGAGAAACATGGAAGATACAAAAAAGATAAAATAAAAATTTTAGAGATGAAAACTACAATGTCTGAGATGAAAAGTACACTGAATTGTACGAACAGTAGGTTAGTCATTGCAGAAGAAAATACTTAGTGGACTCAAAGACATGGCAATAGAAATTATTAAAATGAAACAATGAGAAAAAGAATTTAAAAATAAATAGATTCACTGAGCTCATTCTAAAATTCATATGGAAATACAAAGAACTAGAATACCCAAAATAACTTTAAAAAAAGAAGATTAACACTACTTGTTTTCAAGATGGATATAAGCTACATTAATGAAAGCAGTGTGGTATTGGCATGGAAATACACAAATAGATCAATAGAACAGAACAGATTACAGAAATAGACCTACACACATACAGACAACTAGTTTTTTGACAAGGGTGAAAGGCAATTCAACTGAGAAAAGATAGTCTTTCAAAAAGTGGTTCTGAAACAATTGAATACCCATATGCAGGAACTGGATACCATATGTAGTAAAATGAGCTTTGATCCATAATTTATACCACATAAAAATTCATTCAAAATGAACCCTACACCTAAATGTAGAACACAGAATAATAAACATTCTGGAAGAAAATATAAAATTGCTGTAACGCTGGTTTAGGCAAATATTTTTTAGATATAACTCCAAAACCATAATACAGAAAATAGATCAGTCAGTTGTACTTTATCCAAATTAAAGATGTCTGCTTTTCATTTCTCCAAAGAAGATACACAGATTGCCAACAAACACATGAAAGGATGCTGAACATCACTAATCATTAGAGAAATGCAAATCAAAACTACGATGAAGTATCACCTCACACCTGTCAGAATGGCCATCATCAAAAACTCTACAAACAATAAATGCTGGAGAGGGTGTGGAGAAAAGGGAACCCTCTTGCACTGTTGGTGGGAATGTAAATTGATACAGCCACTATGGAGAACAGTATGGAGGTTCCTCAAAAAACTAAAAATAGAACTACCGAGAGGGAAACCAAGATGGCAGAGTAGAAGGACTTGCTCTCACTCCCTCTTGTGAGAACACCTGAATCACAACTAGCTGCTGCACAATCATCTACAAGAAGACACTGGAACTCACCAAAAAAGATACCCCACATCCAAAGACAAAGGAGAAGCCACAATGAGACAGTAGGAGGGACACAATCACAGCAAAATCAAATCCCATAACAGCTGAGTGGGTGACTCACAGACTGGAGAACACTCATACCACAGAAGTCCACCCACTGGAGTGAAGGTTCTGAGCCCCATGTCAGGCTTCCCAACCTGGGGGCCCGGCAACAGGAGGAGGAATTCCTAGAGAAACAGACTTTGAAGGCTAGTGGGATTTGATTCCAGGACTTTGACAGGATTGGGGGAAACAGAGACCCCACTCTTGAAGGGTACACACAGGTAGTGTGTGCATCAGGACCCAGGAGAAGGAGCAGTGAACCCAGGGGATACTGAACCAGACCTACCTGCTAGTGTTGGAGGGTCTCCTGCAGAGGCAGGGGGGTGGGGAGGGCTGTGGCTCACCGTAGGGACAAGGACACTGGCAGCAGAAGTTCTGGGAAGTACTCCTTGACGTGAGCCCTCCCAGAGTCTGCCACGAGCCCCACCAAAGAGCCGAGGAAGGCACCATTGTTGGGTTGCCTCAGGCCAAACAACCAACAGGGAGGGAACCCAGCCCCACCCATCAGGAGTCAAGCGGATTAAAGTTTTACTGAGCTCTGCCCACCAGAGGAACACCCAGCTCTACCCACCACCAGTCCCTCTGACCAGAAAACCTGCACAAGCCTCTTAGATACACTCATCCACCAGAGGGCAGACATGAGAAGAAGAACTACAATCCTGCAGCCTGTGGAACAAAAACCACATTCACCAACTAAATGAAGTGGAGATAGACAACCTTCCAGAAAAAGAATTCAGAATAATGATAGTGAACATGATCCAGGACCTCGGAAAAAGAATGGAGGCAAAGATTCAGAAGATGCAAGAAATATTTAACGAAGATTTAGAAGAATTAAAGAACAAAAAAACAGAGATGAACAATACAATAACTGAAATGAAAACTACATTAGAAGGAATCAATAGCAGAATAACTGAGGCAGAAGAACGGATAAGTGACCTGGAAGACAGAATGGTGGAATTCACTGCTGTGGAACAGAATAAAGAAAAAAGAATGAAAAGAAATGAACAGAGCCTAAGAGACCTCTGTGACCGCATTAAATGTAACAACATTCGCATTACAGGGGTCCCAGAAGGAGAAGAGAGAGAGAAAGGACCCGAGAAAATATTCGAAGAGATTATAGTCTAAAACATCCCTAACATGGGAAAGGAAATAGCCACCCAAATCCAGGAAGCACAGTGAGTCCCATACAGGATAAACCCAAGGAGAAACATGCCGAGACACACAGTAATCAAATTGGCAAAAATTAAAGACAAAGAAAAATTATTAAAAGCAGCAAGAGAAAAATGACAAATAACATACAAGGAAACTCCCATAAGATTAATAGCTGATTTCTCAGCAGAAAATCTACAAGCCAGAAGGGAGTGGCATGATATACTTAAAGTGATGAAAGGGAAGAACCTACAACCAAGATTACTCTACCCAGCAAGGATCTCATTCAGATTCGATGGAGAAATCAAAAGCTTTACAGACAAGCAAAAGCTAAGAGAATTCAGCACCACCAAACCAGCTCTACAACAAATGCTAAAGGAACTTCTGTAAGTGAGAAACACAAGAGAAGAAAAGAATCTACAAAAACAAACGCAAAACAATTAAGAAAATGGTCATAGGAACATACGTATCGATAATTACCTTAAATGTGAATGGATTAAATGCTCCAACCAAAAGACACAGGCTTGCTGAATGGATACAAAAACAAGACCCATCTATATGCTGTCTACAAGAGACCCACTTCAGACCTAGGAACACATACAGACTGAAAGTGAGGGGATGGAAAAAGATATTCCATGCAAATGGAAATCAAAAGAAAGCTGGAGTAGCAATACTCATATCAGACAAAACATACTTTAAATAAAGAATGTTACAAGAGACAAGGAAGAACACTATATAATGATCAAGGGATCAATCCAAGAAGAAGATATAACAATTATAAATATATATGCACCCAACACAGGAGCACCTCAATACATAAGGCAACTGCTAACAGTTGTAAAAGAGGAAATCGACAGTAACACAATAATAGTGGGGGACTTTAACACCTCACTTACACCAATGGACATATCATCCAAAATGAAAATAAATAAGAAAACAGAAGCTTTAAATGACACAATAGACTAGATAAATTGATATTTATAGGACATTCCATCCAAAAACAGCAGATTACACTTTCTTCTCAAGTGCGCACAGAATATTTTCCAGGATAGATCACATCTTGGGTCACAAATCAAGCCTCAGTAAATTTAAGAAAATTGAAATGATATCAAGCATCTTTTCTGACCACAACGCTATGAGATTAGAAATGAATTACGGGAAAAAAACGTAAAAGATACAAACACATGGAGGCTAAACACTACGTTACTAAACAACCAAGAAATCACTGAAGAAATCAAAAAGGAAATCAAAAAATACCTAGAGACAAATGATAATGAAAACCTGACAATACAAAACCTATGGGATGCAGCAAAAGCAGTTCTAAGAGGGAAGATTATAGCTATACAAGCCTACCTCAAGAAACAAGAAAAATCTCAAATAAATAATATGACCTTACACCTAAAGGAACCAGAGAAAGAAGAACAAATGAAACCCAAAGTTAGCAAAAGGAAAGAAATCATAAACATCAGAGCAGAAATAAATGAAATAGAAACAAAGAAAACAATAGCAAACATCAGTAAAACTAAAAGCTGTTTCTTTGAGAAGTTAAATAAAACTGATAAACCATCAGCCAGACTCATCAAGAAAAAGAGGGAGAGGATTCAAATCAATAAAATTATAAATGAAAAAGGAGAACTTACAACAGACACTGCACAAATACAAAGCATCCTAAGAGACTACTACAAGCAACTCTATGCCAATAAAATGGACAACCTGGAAGGAATAGACACTTTCTTAGAAAGTGTAACCTTCCAAGACTGAACCAGGAAGAAATAGAAAATATGAACAGACCAATCACAAGTAATGAAATTGAAACTGTGATTAAAAATCTTCCAAAAAACAAAAGTGCAGGACCAGATGGCTTCACAGGTGAATTCTATCAAACATTTAGAGAAGAGCTAACACCCATCCTTCTCAAACTCTTCCAAAAAATTGCAGAGGAAGGAACACTCCCAAACTCATTCTAGGAGGCCACCATCACCCTGATACCAAAACCAGACAAAGATACTACAAAAAAAGAAAATTACAGGCCAATATCACTGATGAATATAGATGCAAAAATCCTCAACAAAATACTAGTAAACAGAATCCAACAACACATTAGAAGGATCAAACACCATGATCAAGTGGGATTTATCCCAGGGATGCAAGCATTCTTCAACATACACAAATCAATCAATGTGATACATCATGTTAACAAATTGAAGAATAAAATCATATGATCGGGCTTCCCTGGTGGCGCAGTGGTTGAGAGTCCACCTGCCAATGCAGGGGACGCGGGTTCGTGCCCCAGCCTGGGAATATCCCACATGCCACAGAGTGGCTGGGCCCATGAGCCATGGCCACTGAGCCTGTGCATCCGGAGCCTGTGCTCGCAACGGGAGAGGCCACAGCAGTGATGGCCCGCGTACCGCAAAAAAAAAATCATATTATCATCTCAATAGATACAGAGAAAGCTTTTCACAAAATTCAACACCCATTTATGATAAAAACTCTCCAGAAAGTGAGCACAGAGGGAACCTACCTCAAGATAATAAAGGCCATATACGACAAACCCACAGCAAACATCATTCTCAATGGTGAAAAACTGAAAGCATTACCTCTAAGATCAGGAACAAGACAAGGATGTCCACTCTCACCACTATTATTCAACGTAGTTTTGGAATTCCTAGACTTGGTGATCAGAGAAGAAAAAGAAATAAAGAGAATACAAACTGGAAAAGAAGAAGTAAAATTGTCACTGTTTGCAGATGACATATTCTATACATAGAGAATCCTAAAGATGCCACAGAAAACTACTAGAGCTAAGCAATGAATTTGGTAAGGTTGCAGGATACAAAATTAATGCACAGAAATCTCTTGCATTCCTATACACTAATGATGAAAAATCTGAAAGAGAAATTAAGGAAACACTCCCATTTACCATTGCAAGAGAAAGAATAAAATACCTAGGAATAAACCTACCTAGGGAGACCAAAGACCTGTATGCAGAAAACTATAAGACACTGATGAAAGAAATTAAAGATGATACCAACAGATGGAGAGATATACAATGCTCTTGGATTGGAAGAATCAATACTGTGAAAATGACTCTACTACCCAAAGCAATCTACAGATTCAATGCAATCCCTATCAAATTACCAATAGCATTTTTTACGGAACTAGAAGAAAAAAATCTTAAAATTTGTATGGAGTCAAAAAAGACCCCGAATAGCCAAAGCAGTCTTGAGGGAAAGAAACGGAGATGGAGGAATTAGACTCCCTGACTTCAGACTATACTACAAAGCTACAGTAATCAAGACAATATGATACTGGCACAAAAACAGAAACATAGATCAATGGAACAAGATAGAAAGCCCAGAGGTATACCCATGCACCTGTGGTCAACTAATCTATTACAAAGGAGGCAAGGATATACAATGGAGAAAAGACAGTCTCTTCAATAAGTCGTGTTCGGAAAACTGGACAGCTACATGTAATCGAATGAAATTAGAACACTCCCTAACACCATACACAAAAATAAACTCAAAATGGATTAGAAACGTAAATGTAAGATCAGACATTATAAAACTCTTAGAGGAAAACATAGGAAGAACACTCTTTGACGTAAATCACAGCAAGATCGTTTTTGATCCACCACCTAGAGTAATGAGAATAAAAACAAAAATAAACAAATGGGACCTAATGAAACTTCAAAGCTTTTGCACAGCAAAGGAAACCATAAACAAGATTAAAAGACAACCCTCAGAATGGGAGAAAATATTTGCAAATGAATCAACGGACAAAGGATTAATCTCCAAAATATATAAACAGCTCATGCAGCTCAATATTAAAAAAAACAAACAACCCAATCCAAAAATGGGCAGAAGATCTAAATAGACATTTCTCCAAAGACATACAGATGGCCAAGAAGCACATGAAAAGCTGCTCAACATCACTAATTATTAGAGAAATGCAAATCAAAACTACAATGAGGTATCACCTCACAGCAGTTAGAATGGGCTTCATCAGATAATCTACAAATAGCAAATGCTGGAGAGGATGTGGAGAAAAGGGAACCCTCTTTCACAGTTGGTGGGAATGTAAACTGATACAGCCACTATGGAGAACAGTATGGAGGTTCCTTAAAAAAATAAACATAGAATTACCATATGACCCAGCAATCCCACTACTGGGCATATACCCTGAGAAAACCACAATTCAAAAAGACACACGCACCCCAATGTTTACTGCAGCACTATTTATAATTGCCAGGTCATGGAAGCAACCTAAATGCCCATCAACAGACGAATGGATAAAGAAGTAGTGGTACATATATACAATGGAATATTACTCAGCCATAAAAAGGAACGAAATTTTGTCATTTGTTGAGACGTGGGTGGATCCAGAGACTGTCATACAGAGTGAAGACATAAAAAGAAAAACAAATATCATATATTAACGCATACATGTGGAACCTAGAAAAATGGTACAGAAGAACCGGTTTGCAGGGCAGAAATTGAGACACAGATGTACAGAACAAATGTATGGAAACCAAGGGGGGAAAGCCACAGGGGGGCGGGGGTGGTGGTGGTGGGATGAATTGGGAGATTGGGACTGACATGTATACACTGATGTGTATAAAACTGATGACTAATAAGAACCTGATGTATTTAAAAAAAAAAAGATTTCCCCCTGAAAACCAACAGGGAGATCATTCAGTATATAGAAGGATTTAAAGGGAAAAAAGTCACCCCAGGGGTGCTGCCTCCTCCTCATATTGTCAGAGGACCAGATATATGCACTTGGAACAGAAATACCAATTGTTTTCCTTCATGCTGTGGACTTGGATAAGAAAAATGTCTCCTCCCCATAATCTCACCATTTACTTTGGCTCCACCTATGTATCCATTACAAGAGAACTGGCTAATCTTGTTCTCCAAGACCAGAGAGCCATTGATTTACTTGGGTGGTCTAAGGACACCTACCCTCCTGATGAACATTTCTGGGTGACACTTAACAGGATTCCAGCAGGTCTTGTCTGTAGGAGCGACAGCGACAGCAGGTCTTGTCTGTAGGAGCGACAGCTCAGGGCCACGTGGGCTGCGGACTGCCCAAGTGGACTACATCTCCCAAAGGGCTCCACAGGCACGCCAACAGGAAGTGGCTGGAGCATCTCCCACCTCCACGCCGAGAAGAAGAGGTTCTATCCGTGGCCTTGGCGCTTCTCTTTCCTTTCGCACCGGTTGCCGCTGCGGAGCATGGCAGGTCCATGTGTGCAGTGAGCGGCGCTATTCCCGGGCCAGTAGCACCCGACCCCTGGGTTTGACTGCGTCCACCCTGCCATGGACCCCAACACCATTATCGAAGCTCTGCGGGGCACCATGGACCCAGCCCTGCGTGAGGTCATGGAGCGCCAGCTCAATGAAACACACAAGTCTCTGAATTTTGTTTCAACACTGCTTCAGATTACTATGTCAGAACAACTGGGTTTACCTGTGAGACAGGCAGGTGTTATCTATTTGGAAAATATGATAATACAGTATTGGCCTGATCGGGAAACAGCACCAGGGGATATATCCCCTTATACTATTCCAGAAGATCGACATTGTTTTCGAGAAAATATTGTAGAAGTCATTATCCACTCTCCTGAGTTCATCAGGGTACAGATTACTACATGCATTCATCATATCATCAAACATGATTATCCAAGTCGCTGGACTGCCATTGTGAACAAAATTGGCTTTTACCTTCAGTCTGATAACAGTGCATGTTGGCTAGGAATTCTTCTTTGCCTCTATCAGCTTGTGAAAAATGACTACCCATCTTCCTGCTAAGGAATCTTCCAGCTGTTGCTCCAACCTCTGTCAGAGTGCCAGTTGTAGTTCTGGTATAAGAAACCAGAGGAACGGAGTCCATTGGTAGCAGCAATGCAATATTTCCTGCCAGTTCTAAAGGACCATTTTATCCAGCTTCTTTCTGATCAGTCTGATCAATCTGTCCTCATCCAGAAACAAATTTTTAAGATCTTCTATGCTCTTGTTCAGTATACACTACCACTGGAGCTTATAAACCAACAGAACCTGACAGAATGGGTAAAAATTTTAACGACTGTTGTGAACAGGGATGTACCTAATGAAACACTTCAAGTTGAAGAAGATGGCAGACCTAAGTTACCATGGTGGAAATGTAAGAAGTGGGCTTTACATATCTTAGCAAGGGTTTTTTTTTTTTTTAAGCCTTGCGCTCCCTGAAGGTTTTCGGCAAAGCATTTTTTTCTTTTTTTAAACAGAGAACAGGAGTATTTATTTATTTATTTATTTTTAAATTTATTTATTTATTTTTGGCTGTGTTGGGTCTTCATTTCTGTGCGAGGGCTTTCTCTAGTTGTGGCAAGCGGGGGCCACTCTTCATCGCGGTGCACAGGCCTCTCACTATCGCGGCCTCTCTTGTTGCAGAGCACAGGCTCCAGACGCGCAGGTTCAGTAGTTGTGGCTCACGGGCCTGGTTGCTCCGCGGCATGTGGGATCTTCCCAGACCAGGGCTCGAACCCGTGTCCCCTGCATTAGCAGGCAGATTCTCAACCACTGCGCCACCAGGGAAGCCCAGCAAGACTTTTTGAAAGATGTGGAAGCCCTGGCAATGTTTCCAAGGAGTATAATGAATTTGCTGAAGTATTTCTGAAGGCATTTGCTGTTGATGTCCAACAAGTTTTATTGAAGGTGTTATATCAGTACAAGGAGAAGCAATATATGGCTCCTCGAGTTTTACAACAGACATTTAATTATATTAATCAAGGAGTTTCTCATGCTCTCACCCGGAAGAATCTGAAGCCTCATATGCAAGGCATTATCCAAGATGTTATTTTTCCATTGATGTGCTATACAGATGCTGATGAGGAACTTTGACAAGAAGACCCCTGTGAATATATACACATGAAGTTTGATGTCTTTGAGGATTTCATCTCTCCTACCACTGCTGCCCAGACACTTTTGTTTACAGCTTGTAGTAAGAGGAAAGAGGTACTACAAAAGGCTATGGGATTTTGCTACCAGATTCTTACAGAACCAAATGCTGATCCTCGAAAAAAAGATGGAACCCTGCATATGATTGGCTCTTTAGCTGAAATACTCCTGAAGAGAAAGATCTACAAAGATCAGATGGAATATATGTTGCAGAATCATGTATTCCCCCTCTTCAGCAGTGAACTAGGCTACACGAGAGCGAGCGCTTGCTGGTCCTTCACTATTTTTGTGAAGTGAAGTTCAAAGTGACCAGAACCTGCAAACAGCCCTAGAGCTGACACGAAGATGTCTGATTGATGATAGGGAAATGCCTGTTAAAGTGGAAGCTGCCATTGCACTTCAAGTGCTGATCAGCTATCAAGAGAAAGCTAAAGAATACGTCACACCATTCGTCCAACCTGTCACGCAGGCTTTTCTTCATATTATAAGAGAAACAGAAAATGATGATCTTACCAATGTAATTCAGAAAATGATCTGCGAGTATAGTGAAGAAGTTACTCCTATTGCAGTAGAAATGACACAACGTTTGGCAATGACATTTAATCAAGTAATCCAGACTGGGCCAGATGAAAAAGGAAGTGATGACAAAGCAGCTACTGCTGTGGGAATCCTGAATCCCATCGACACACTTCTTAGTGTAGTTGAAGATCACAAAGAAATAACCCAGCAGCTTGAAGGAATCTGCTTACAGGTCATTGGAACTGTTTTACAACAGCATGTCTTAGGATTCTATGAGGAGATCTTCTCTTTAGCACATAGTTTGACATGTCAACAAGTGTCTCCACAGACGTGGCAGCTACTACCTCTGGCATTTTAGGTTTTTCAGCAAGATGGCTTTGATTACTTTACAGATATGATGCCTCTGCTTCATAACTGTGTAACAGTTGATACAGACACACTTCTGTCTGATAGCAAGTACCTTGAAATGATATACAGTATGTGCAAAAAGGTTCTTACAGGAGTTGCAGGAGAAGATGCAGAATGTCACGCAGCAAAATTTACAGGTGATCATTCTGTGGTGCAAAGGGCATGGCATTGACCAGTGTATTCCCTTATTCGTGGAAGCAGCATTAGAGAGACTGACAAGAGAGGTGAAGACAAGTGAACTTCGAACAATGTGCCTGCAAGTTGCCGTTGCAGCTTTGTATTATAATCCACACCTCCTTCTCAACACCTTAGAAAATTTTCACTTCCCTAATAATATTGAACCAGTTACAGATCATTGTATTACACAGTGGCTTAATGATGTTGATTGTTTCTTGGGGCTTCATGACAGAAAGATGTGTGTTCTGGGCCTATGTGCTCTTATTGATGTGGAACGAATACCACAAGTTTTAAATCAGGTTTCTGGACAGATTTTGCCAGCTTTTATTCTTTTATTTAATGGATTAAAAAGAGCATACGCCTGCCATGCAGAACAGGAGAATGACAGTGATGATGATGATGAATCGGAGGAACTGGGGAGTGATGAAGATGATATTGATGAAGATGGACAAAAATATTTGGAGATCCTGGCTAAGCAAGTGGGCGAAGATGGAGATGATGAAGACTGGGAAGAAGATGATGCTGAAGAAACTGCCCTGGAAGGCTCTTCCACGATCACTGATGATGAAGATAATCCTGTTGATGAGTATCAGATATTTAAAGCTATATTCGAACTATACAAAATCGTAATCCCGTGTGGTATCAGGCTCTGACTCATGGTCTTAATGAAGAACAAAGAAAACTGTTACAGGATATAGCAACTCTAGCTGATCAAAGAAGAGCAGCCCATGAATCCAAAATGATTGAGAAGCATGGAGGATACAAATTCAGTGCTCCAGCTGTGCCCAGTTCTTTCAGTTTTGGAGGCCCGGCACCAGGGGTGAATTGAGTTACCACTTTCCTGCAGTGTGATTGTAGTGAAGAGCTTGTGTTCCTCCTAGTAGCGGTTCCAGAACTGGTTCATGTTATCCACTCTAAACTAACTGATCAATAGATGGACAAAAAAAAACCCAGGCGGTGGGACCTGATCATGCAACTTGGCACTGAAAATGAATCCAGAAGGATTTTGGTGGGGGAGGGAGGTAACTTGGGGGACAGGGAGTATTTTCTTTACTTTTTGAAGAAAGTAAGATTCTGACTAAAACTTCAAGTGACACTGTGGAAATCTGCAACAAGAGGGGATGCCATGAAGGCAGCCTTTCTTCTTCCGAGGAAAAAACAGGCATGGGCTACAGGACTATTTAAAATGTCTCATTTACAGTATAAGCTCAGAGGTAGATGTAATTTTTACACCTATGAGTATTTGTCCGATTTCTGTCTCTTCCTCACCATTGGGTATCTATTCTTTATATGTAAATAAGATAAGGTGATCGATAGCCTTATTCAATCTTCGTCATTTTCATCATCAAAGATTGTTCCTATGTAGATTATTGGACATTTATTGTAGCACTACATAACTGATTTAAAAAATCTGTAAATGAATTAACACTTTCATATTGAAACAAGCCTGCTAGCCTATGTATAAAATAGCAAAATGTTTGCTGTTTATAAAAAGATGAGATGTAATGGGGTGGGGGGCAGGGGTAATTTCAAGTTATTGATTTAAAAATGAACTAGCAATTTTGTACCTGGTGACTTTGTGGTGCACTCACCTCTGATAGTGACTTGAATTCAGTATGTTAAAAGGGGTTAGTGATATTTCATTGCTGCTAAAAATGGAAACTCCCTCTGTGTCCTATTTTCTCTTAAAGCTCTCAGTGTACAAGTGGATATTTGGATAGAAGACCTTACTGTAACAAATAGGAAAGATGATATTTGAAGCATGTAAATTGGATATAAAATTCTACTCTTAAAGAGTTGATAAAAGAGTATGGCTAAACATCTATATATGTAATCTATTAAAAGAACTTAATTCTGCAAAACAAAGAACTACCATACAACCCAGCAATCCCACTACTAGGCATATACCCTGAGAAAACTATAATTCAAAAAGAGTCATGTCCCACAATGTTCATTGCAGCTCTATTTACAATAGCCAGGACATGGAAGTAACCTAAGTGTCCATCAACAGATGAATGGATAAAGAAGATGTGGCACATATATACAATGGAATATTACTCAGCCATAAAAAGAAACGAAATTGAGTTATTTGTAGTGAGGTGGATGACCTAGAGTCTTTCATACAGAGTGAAGTAAGTCAGAAAGAGAAAAACAAATACCATACACTAACACATACGTATGGAATCTAGAAAAAAAAACATGGTTCTGAAGAACCTAGGGGCAGGACAGGAATAAAGATGCAGACGTAGAGAATGGACTTGAGGACATGGAGAGTGGGAAGGGTAAGCTGAGACGAAGTGAGACAGTGGCATGGACATATATACACTACCAAATGTAAAATAGATAGCTAGTGGGAAGCAGATGCATAGCACAGGGAGATCAGCTGGGTGCTTTGTGACCACCTAGAGGGCTGGGATAGGGAGGGTGGGAGGGAGACGCAAGAGGGAGGAGATACGGGGATATGTGTATATGTATAACTGATTCACTTTGTTATAAAGCAGAAACTAACACACATTGTAAGGCAATTATACTCCAATAAAGATGTTAAAAAAAGAAAAAAGAAAAAAAGATGTCTGCTCTTTGAAAGGCCCTGAGGTGAGAATGAAGACAAGCCATAGACTGGGAGAAAATATTTGCAAATCATATATCTTGCTAAAGAAATTGTGTCTAGAAAAAGATGTATATTTAGATATAAATATATCCTAGAAAAATAATATATTTATTCTCAAAACTCAATAATAAAACAACCCAATTAAAAAATGGGCAAAAGATTTGAACAGATACTTCACCAAGAATGATACACATATAGCAAATAAGCACTGAAAAGACACTCAACATCATGTATTGCTAGAGATATAATAGTACACAGCTATTAAAATTAAAATACTGACTATACCAAGTGTTGACGAGGAAGAAGAATAACTAGAGCTCTCATACACTGGTGGTGGGAATAACAACAGTACAACCACATTAGAAAACAGGTTGGCAGCTTCCTAGAAATTTAAACAGATGCCTACCATATGATCCAGCCATTCCATTCCTAGGTATTTACCCAAGATAAATTAAAACACACGTCCATACAAAGGCTTATGCAAATGTTCATAGCAGCCTTATTTGTCATAGCCAAAAATTGGAAAGAACTCAAATGCTCATCAGTAAGTGAATGGATAAATGCATTGTGATATATTCATAGGATACCACTATTCAGCAAGAAAACGGAATGAACTACTGATAAACACGACAACATGGATGAATCACAGAATAATTAGGATGAGTGAAAAAGGCCAGACAAAAAAAAGGTGAAAAAAATTTTTGCAAATGGCTGTTTAAATTAACCTTGTCTATCTTTATGTTGTCATATTAAAGCTATAGCCCTGAAACCCTTTAAATACTATAGGAAGAGTCCGTACATTATATTAAACCATTCCATTTATATAAAATTCTACATGTAAACCAATGCCTAGTGACAGAAAGCAGATTTTCGGTTGCCTGGGGGACCAGTTAGGGGGTGGGGGAAATTGGAGGAATTAGAAAAGGCATGAGGAAACTTTTGGGATGGTCACTACGTTCACCATTTTGTTTGTGGTGATCATTTCTTGGGCAAATATGTATGTCAAAACTTACCAAATGCTTCATTTTAAATATGTGCAGTTTACTGTATGTCAAGTTATTCCTCAATTAAGCTCTTAGAAAAAGGAGGAGAAGTAGGAGAAGGAGAAGGGAAGAAGGAGAAAATAGATACATGAGCTTAGAGAAGTGGCGTTTGCTAGAGAGAGAAGTTTTGGAAGTCATCAGCGTGTAAATGGTACTTCAGACCCTGGGAATGAATGAAATCACTTAGGGAGAGATTAGTCAGAAAAGAGAAGGGGACCTAGGATGCCTCAATAAGAAACACCAAAATTTAGAAGTTTAGGATGGAGAGGATCATGACACATTCTTTGGTTTTCTTAAATTGTTTAAATCCAACCCATATCAAGTTTAAAGCATCTGATCACCATTTTATTCACTATAGGCTGAACCAATAGGAATGCAGACCCATTTAAGAGCTTGTAACTTAACAATTATTGTGTCTTTTTTACTTGCTCCTATTCATTAGTCCAGAGAACTTAACATGATTATTGTTGATCTTAATTGACAGAAGTCGTCTTTTGTTTTTTCCTTAATGCTATTATTTTAAGCTTTTATTCAAAATTATTATAGTGAAAATATTTCTTATATTTCTATGAAATATGCCAGCATATTTTACAGATATATCGCATTCTAACTTATTTAATGTTCAGCTAACAACATCATATTTGGCATGTGTCCTCAACAGCATACAGAACATAAAGGTATTCACAGAAATGAAAATACAAACATGGTCATTTATCTTTTTTATAAATTTATTTATTTGTTTGTTTTTATCCTTGGCAGTGTCGGGTCTCCATTGTGCGTGGGCTTTCTCTAGTTGCGGCGAGCGGGGGTTACTCTTCCTTGAGGTGCGCGGGCTTCTCATTGTCGTGACTTCTCTTTTTGCAGAGCACGGGCTCTAGGCGCACGGGCTTCAGTAGTTGTGGCTCGTGGGCAGTAGAGCACAGGCTCAGTAGTTGTGGTGCATGGGCTTAGCTGGTCCGTGGCATGTGGGATCTTCCCAGGGCAGGGATCGAACCTGTGTCTCCAGCACCAGCAGGCAGACTCTTAACCACTGCACCACCAGGGAAGCCCAACATTGTCATTTTAATTGATATTTATATGTGTCAGTGTATCCTAAATTAAGTTGATTAGAGTTTAAAAATACGTAAATTTTGTGTTTAAGCTTAATGTAAATTATTTCAAGTGACTAAATTAACTTTGTCCATTTGTTTATTTCTATCTTGTTATTTTAAAGCTAAAGGCCTGAAATGTTCTAAATACTCCAGGAGCTTTTTAAATTCTCATATTTATATCAGAAATGGAGTTTTAGTTTCAAAAACCAAAAAATCCAATGCATCTCTTCCCTCAGTCTTCTCTCCATCTCAAACTATTCACTCTGCTTCTTCTCGTCCATTATCAAATATTTCCATCAGTGTTTATGCTCGCTGGCTCCACTTCCCATCCTTCTCAGCCAATCAGTCTTCTCAAAATGCTCTCTCAAAGTCAACCATGAAATCACCGTCCCCAGCATCCCTGAGTACTCTTCTAGTCTCCTGTTACTTGAGCTCACTGCAACATTTGACACTACAGATGGCTCCATTCTTTTCACAACTCCCGTTTTGTTTGTTTGTTTGTTTGTTTATTGCTTCTGGGATCCTACCTCCTCTTACTTTGCTGGCTTATCCTTTTCAGTTCCTGAGTTTTTCATTCTCAGCTTAAATTTTGAATTTGCATGCTTCTATTTTCTACCCTTTTCATTCTCTTCCCTCTTCTTGGACAATCTTAGCCTCATCCATCCATGTTTTTCCCTTCAGCCTCCTAAATTATTTGCATTTTCATTTGTTCTCCCGCTTGGAGCCAAAACACTCTTGCCTACTTTAGTTTCTTGGCTAGCTCACACTGGGCCTGAAAGACTCAGGTCAAGAAAATATGTAATTCTTAATGGCTTAGAAGCCATATCTGTTCAACAGTAAGCAAGCCTGTTAGCAGAGAATAAACCTTACCATAACTATGTTGCAATACTGTGTAAAGTGACAACTAGACAATCAGCTCCAATTCTCAACAGAATTACTTGAGGGGTAGTTTTCGGACAAACAAACAAACAAAAACAAATATAAACTTGTGGTTGTCAGTTACTGAGTAGTATATAAAAGTTGTAGGAAAAGGCACTCGAAAGTAAAATCTAAGAAAGGGTACGAACTTCCCACTTGGCCCAGAGCCAGGGCTCATTCTACATGAATTTCATCAACATCCTGTCTAGTTGAAAGTAAACCAAAGTAAATTAAGGTATAATTTGCAACCAGAGGATACAGCATTGTGCTGAAGCCTAGAGAGGCTCTGTTCCTAGTGTTTCTGACTCCTCACTGTTCTAGATAAAGCAACTTAAGTGCTACACATACAGTATAAACCTCTTTGGACCAAACCCAAGATATATCTACAGTGAGGTCCATTTCAGTGTTTAGGGAACCCAGAGGATTTGGAAAGGCTTTATTCTTGTAGGTGCCACTAATGGAAGAATTTGTCTTATTGTCACAAAAGCAAATTTCTCTTCATTTCTAAATCAAATTATTCACTGAAGGAATTCTTCATCAAAATCACAGTTTATGAGGAGTAGACTGTATATAATTTGTACCCATGTGTTCTATAATCATAGAAAATTAACCTGTATAATCAACTATCTTTTCATTTCTTAGAAATACTTTCTTTGAGTTTTCTAAATAAAATCTGTGTTTGTAGCTGTTATTATCTGAAGTTTAATATGGACCTCAATCTTTTAATGTCCGTCAAAATATTCCATGTGTGCATTTGGTAAAGAAAAAGGGGGCAGGTGTGTGTGTGTGTGTGTGTGTGTGTGTGGAGAGAGAGAGAGAATATAAAAGAGAGAATGGGATTAAGAGATGATACAGAAATTAAACATTTATTCAAATTAATTTGTATATAAGATAAATGATGTGAGTCATAAAATATTAGAAGTTTTAATACACATAAGATTTTAGTTATGAATTTTTTAAATGCTTATTTTAATGATGTCTACATTCACATGTAAAATCATTTGCATATCGCTCAGTAACACACCTGTTTTTCTTATTTTTTTACTTTTGTGATCATTTTTATACCTGCATCACATGAAAACAGTTAGTGAGCTGTCCACATGAAATTATTTTTAAAACTATTTCTCTCTCAATAGTTCCTCTTACTTATAAAGTAGCAGATAACATCAGTGCCTACGTACAGTTAAAAGAAAGACATTCTGTTTATTCTTCTTTGATGAAGCTTTACTAGAAATGGGTTATATTCACGTAGTTTGAAGATGAGAACAGAAAATTATAAATCTTAGAGAGACTGCAAGTGTGGAGCTGGCACGTCAATGACATTTATAAAGAACATTATCTTAAACAGCTGTCCATTAATAAGTTTCTGAGCATACTGCTTGGCAGACGCATTTATAACACAGGGAAGAGCCCACAAAGGCTTTTATTTCAATTACTGTGACGATTCTCCAGGGTGACTCTTGGTGTCCAGGATGAAAGGCCATTGTAGTTAGTCAATACATTTTCTACTACTGATTTTCTCCACTAATAAGATTGAAGTACATTATTTGTTCTAGGTTTCAAGATCTTAAAAAGGGTAAAGATGTTAGACTTTACAATTAAGCAAAACCCTAAGGTACTGGGGAGGGGTGGGTCCTCTCTGTAGAAACCTGTCTTGTCAAGAGTTATTGAGCTGATGACTAATTATCTATACTGACTTGTACCAGAAGGCAACTGACCGTTGCGCGTTAATACTGAAAGTAAGCTTCTCAGCTAATCAGCAGATGGAAACTTCCCACAGGATTCTCAGAGCAAGGGCTTTCAGCATGTTTTGATTATGCAAGAAGTCTATTCATTAATTTTGAAAAGAACACTGCAACGCCCACCCACCCCCACCCCGAATTTTTTTTTCGGAAGAGTTAACTTAAAGCAACAGGAAGTAAAAGGTTGATCCTGAGATCACAGGAAGAACAGTATCTGACCTACTGCTCTTTAACATACTGTTGATTTTCTTCAAAAAGGATAGTAAGAAGGATATTTGCCTTTCCTTATTTATGTATTTCTTTTACACTCTGCCAGTTCACATGATTCAAAGACTTCTGTCCTAAACAAGTGATTGCCAAAGCCCAGCATTATAGGGAAAGAAAACAATTAATTGCTCGTGGATATTTGCAAATGAAGCAACTGACAAAGGATTAATTTCCAAAATTTACAAGCAGCTCATGCAGCTCAATAACAAAAAACCCAATCCAAAAATGGGCAGAAAACCTAAATAGACATTTCTCCAAAGAAGATATACAGACTGCCAACAAACACATGAAAGAATGCTCAACATCATTAATCATTAGAGAAATGCAAATCAAAACTACAATGAGATATCATCTCACACCAGTCAGAATGGCCATCATCAAAAAATCTACAAACAATAAATGCTGGAGAGGGTGTGGAGAAAAGGGAACACTCTTGCACTGCTGGTGGGAATGTGAATTGGTTCAGCCACTATGGAGAACAGTATGGAGGTTCCTTAAAAAAACTAAAAATAGAACTACCATATGACCCAGCAATCCCACTACTGGGCATATACCCTGAGAAAACCATAATTCAAAAAGAGTCATGTACCAAAATGTTCATTGCAGCTCTATTTACAATAGCCCGGAGATGGAAACAACCTAAGTGCCCATCATCGGATGAATGGATAAAGAAGATGTGGCACATATATACAATGGAATATTACTCAGCCATAAAAAGAAATGAAATTGAGCTATTTGTAATGAGGTGGATAGACCTAGAGTCTGTCATACAGAGTGAAGTAAGTCAGAAAGAGAAAGACAAATACCGTATGCTAACACATATATATGGAATCTAAGAAAAAAAGATGTCATGAAGAACCTAGGGGTAAGACAGGAATAAAGACACAGACCTACTAGAGGACGGACTTGAGGATATGGGGAGGGGGAAGGGTGAGCTGTGACAAAGCGAGAGAGAGGCATGGACATATATACACTATCAAACATAACGTAGATAGCTAGTGGGAAGCAGCCGCATAGCACAGGGATATCAGCTCGGTGCTTTGTGACCACCTGGAGGGGTGGGATAGGGAGGGTGGGAGGGAGGGAGATGCAAGAGGGAAGAGATATGGGAACATATGTATATGTATAACTGATTCACTTTGTTATAAAGCAGAAACTAACACACCATTGTAAAGTAATTATGCCCCAATAAAGATGTTAAAAAAAAGAAACTCAGAATTCTCACACTGCATTAGTCTATCACTCCCCTACTTCTCCTCTGTACAGTAGGTGCATTTTTTGAGAAAAGGAGAGCTTGATTTTGTAAATATGTTGATGGGGAGGAAACTACTCAAAAGAAAAGCTAAAGCTCAGAAAACTACTCAAGATTTCTTTTTCCCAACCTCAGGGTTTAAACATCTTTTTCTCCTCTCGAAAAATAATTTTTGAATAAATTTTAAAATGTTCAAAATGGTTTATGCATTGGTCCAGTTTTTTATTGTACTAGGATAACTTTTTTTTTTTTTTTTTTTTTGCGGTACGCGGGCCTCTCACTGTTGTGGTCTCTCCCGTTGTGTAGCACAGGCTCCAGACACGCAGGCTCAGCGGCCATTGCTCACGGGCCCAGCCGCTCTGCGGCATGTGGGATCTTCCCGGACCGGGGCACGAACCCGTGTCCCCTGCATCGGCAGGCGGACTCTCAACCACTGTGCCACCAGGGAAGCCCTACGATAACTTTTAATGTTCTTCCTAAGTTATACCATTGATATTCATCTTTCAAACAGTAGTAAACTAGTGCCAGATAAAAATTGTCACTCGCCATCTGCCTCTACAAGGATTAGGTCACTAGTCACTGCAGTTGCTGACCTTCAATACACCCTGAAAGGAAATCAGGGCAGAGATCAGGAATGAGGCACTCTGTGTTCTGGGAAAACCTGGCAGAGCAGGCCTTCAGATAGTTAGATATTTTCAGGAGAAGATTTTATGAGCGCAAATTCTTGCATCTTCTCATACCTAGAAAAGCACTAAAATCATTAATGGAGACATCTGCTCCTCGTGACTAGCAGTGACATTCTGCCAAAATGTGTGCTTAATTTAAAGTATCCCCCCTCACCAAAGTCATATATATACTGACCACCCCCCTTACTTCTTCAGAGCAGTTCCTCAGAGCTATCTGAGAGGCTGTCCCCAGGCTATCATCCTCATTTTGCCCCAAATGAAACTTAACTCACAACTCTCATGTTGTGTAATTATTTTCAGTCGACACTAGAAACCCTGTAAAGATAGAAGTAGTAACACATATTGTAGCAAAACCATTTGTATCTTCTAAAATCAATCACTATGAATAAAATAATAAAATAAAATACCACTATAAAATCTTTACCTTGCCTTCAGGTAGTGTAAGTTTAGAATTAGTATTCTTAAATTATTCTATTTAAAGTGAAGACAAGATGGGTGCCTGAATATTGCCATCCAATGTCAATTGATGAATGTGGTACATAATCCCACCCTTAGAGCTGGTAGAAAACACTGATACTGACCAGGGTTCTTGGCCTTCCCCAATCAATAGAAATTGACTAAAGGCCAGACAAGAAATTCAGGCAAGGCTTTATTGGGACCCCTGCTGCAGCAGGGAGGAGAGAGAACAAACAACAGGTTCCCTTGCTAACTCACTCCCTGGTGGGTAGGGGTGGGACAAGCTTGTTCCTTATATGGAACAAGGAAGGTGTGAGTCCAGGGGTCGGACTGGAGGGACGGCTTAGGTGTTTTGCCCACCCCTTAGGTGGTGTTCTGTGCAGGAGGCATGTGGAGTACCCTGCTTTTGCTCCCGAAACCCCGTTTTTGCTCCCGAAACCCTGTTTTTGCTCCAGGTTCTTCAGAAAGGGCAGTTGGGTTTTTTGGTCTTTTTGTGTCTTTTGGTCCAGAATTTGCCCCAAATGCACTGTGCATGCAGTTATTTTGAGTCCCATACAGTTTCTTTGTATTTTGTTGCTTGAGGAGATGTTTGTCCAAGTGCAAGCACTGCAGCACTGCAGCAAAGGGTCCCAAGTCCCAGGCCTGTCTCAATACAACCAGAATAATGAATATAAAAATTCAAGTGACTGAAAGCCATGATAAAGAGGACATACCCTTAGCCTAAAATATGGGTTTTCTGGACATTCATTGTATTGTTAATGGTTCAAACCATATATTTTGCCTCTGCCTTCTTGCATTTCTAAGACAATGCTGCTTTATTTTCAGAATGTTTACCATTTCTAACTGTATTGTTTCCCAAAATTTCTGTCAGCAGGCTCCATAGAGTTCTGCTTATGCGAAGCACATCACCATTAAATCACTGGTGTCATCCTCTCAGGTACACTGCCCTGGCTCAGGAAGTGTTAGGGCCCTAACGAACCACAAAAGCTTAAGCAATCAGGAATTAATTTCATATCGTTTCCTTGGAACCCTTCCAAAAGTGATGGGTAACAGCCTTAAGAGCATCAGGAACCTATTGCATGAAAAACAAGAGTAAAGTACATTGTATAAAACAAGTGTCTTTTTCAGGGAATGCAAAACGATTCCAAGTGGTGGGCAGAGACAAGACTTGAGCATACTGCTGGAACCTCTACCAGATCATCAACACTGAATTCTGAAGGAGGGTAGCTGTCTGGGGCAAATCAGCCACCATGAGTCACAGCCTGAAATTAAGTCAGGGTGAGGGTAGGATGGAGAAAGATTTGACTGAAGTTGCTGTAAGCGTGTCTAGCAGAAGCAAGTGCAGCTGGATCTCACACTAGCAATCATTTTATTTCCCTTTTAGTCAACTTTTAGCCCTCTGGCTCCCCTTTCCACATCCTGCTCAAAATTCATCCTGCACACACTTCCCTAGATAATCAACACCTACAACCTGTTGACAGAAAAAAAGCACAACATGAGAGTTGCGAGTTAAGTTTTATTTGGGGCAAAATGAGGACTGTAGCCTGGGAGACAACGTCTCAGGTAGGTCTGAGAAGCCTCTCTGAAGAGGTGAGGGAGGAGGTTAGTGTTACATATATGTGATCTTGGTGAAGGAAGATACATTCAATCAAGGACACATTTTGGCAGAAGGTCACTGCTAGTCACAAGGAGGTTACTGCTAGCCATGAGGAGCGAATGTCTCCATTAATGACTTTAGTGCTTTTCTAGTTACGAACATTGAGGTGCATATATCTTTTTGAATTAACAAAAACGTAAATAGTACTTACTGTACAACATGCGCTGTTCTAAACACTTCATAAATGATCTCATTTAACAACCCAGCGTGGTAGAAATCATTATTTTACAGATGAGGAAACTAAGGCAGATGGCTAGTAAGTAATTTGCCTAAAATCACATAACCAATCAGCAGTGGTTTAGGAATTTAAATGTAGCAATTGTGCTCCAGAGTCTATACAGCAGTTTGTCAGCCATTTGAGTTTGCTATTCTATAAAATATACCCATAACCTGAATAGGTACTAAGAGAATAAAATATGCGTATGTAAAAGCTACACAAATATTCCTGTTAGCTTATCATGTCTCTTGAGCCCAGAGAGAATTCTGGATATTAGAACCAGCAGTGAGAAAGAGCACAGTTACACACTGGAAAAAAACACACATCTCTAGTTGAGAAAAAACGAAATTCTGGTGTAATCTCAGGTCCAGTGTCCTCTGGGATAATAAAGCCAGAACTAGACACTTCAGATTTGCACAAATATAACACAAATTACTGGAAAAGATATGTTGCTAAAAGGCCCAACACATATCAACACAAAATATAATTTTCTATGTTGGAAGGTCTTGTAAATATACCCAAATGCTGACTCTCAACTATAATTGTAATAAAATAATTTATATCAATAAAAATGTGTAGAGGGCTTCCCTGGTGGCGCAGTGGTTGAGAGTCCGCCTGCCGATGCAGGGGACACGGGTTCGTGCCCCAGTCCGGGAAGATCCCACATGCCGCGGGACGGCTGGGCCCGTGAGCCATGGCCGCTGAGCCTGCGCGTCCGGAGCCTGTGCCCCGCAACGGGAGAGGCCACAACAGTGAGAGGCCCGCGTACCGCAAAAAAAAAAAAAATGTGTAGAATGTATAACAATCAAAGTTAAAAGGAACTCATTTTCGTTTCTTAATTGATATGTCTTAATTGATAAAGCTTACATTCCATGAGGGCAGAAAAGGGGGCAGTGGGAGCAGCCTGGAAAAAGCACAAAGGAGGCGAATCCTTGAAGAACGAGGACTAAAATTCTCTCTCATCTATGTTGCCTTTTCGTGAAAAAGAAGGTTTAAGGAGCCCTGAATAATCTAATATTTACAACGTAGGAGAAAACTATTTCCAACATTGAAACTTGGAGCCTTTTTAGATGATTATTAAACAGCCATGTACTCTGTATTTGCCAAAAGGAGATTAGAAAAGTCTTAGTCATGATATTGATTCTGCCCCAAGTTTAAAACTCCTGAGGGGAAATTTTTTTAAATAAAGAGGATGTCTGCTGCACAACAGGACTATATCTTTTTGGAATCACTAATCTAATTAAGTTTTCTTTGCATTTTGGGTTTAAAGATAGACTTTTAGAATGAAACAAAAAGAAAGTCTTCTAAAAACCAAGGAATCAGTAAAACTTCAGTTATATTTTCTAGGCATCATTTGGCTTTTAAAATCCTGATAAACTTCCCTTGAAAAATAAAGCATTTCCTCTTGTCTAGACAACATAGCCTGCTTCCTTTTCAGATAGGGCACTTGGGACCCCGGGCTCTGCCTCTTTTCACTCACACCATCTATGATTCCACATAAACCAGGACTGTGTGGTCCTTCCATACCCCAAATAGAAAACCCTGCAAGGTGGTGCTTCCTATCATTCTTGGGGCACTGCCTTCAGCAAATTCTGTCTAGAAAAGCATTTGTTCCTGTTTTTTTGTGTTTTGTGTGTTTTTTTCACTTACCTTGTGAGGTCTCATCCCCGTGACATCTGGCAGCGGCTTTGGGTGTAGGCAAACTCAAAAAGAGAATGCAGCAGGCAGTGGTTAGGGAGGTGAGTTTCTGTGAGTCAGACAGGTTGAGTAATCTAACACAGAACATGTTAAGTTCGGGTCAGCCTTGAATACTAAATCTGAGAAGTCAGTGGTAGTGCTAGTGTGACAGCAGGCAGCTAAATGTTTCCACTATATCCACAGATGGAGTAGTGAAACGCTTCGACTGCTGAATTTTCTTTAACTACCGAATTCTGCCTTTTAAAAATATTGCTTCCAACTTACAAAGACTCTTATAAGACTGCATTTTTGGGAAAGGGGAGCCTTCTTCCTTTAAGGTATATTCTTCAGGAACCTCTATATGCGTCCCAATGCATTGCTGTTGTACCTTGTAAGTAACTCCAGGAGAGTATCCAGCTTGTATTTCTTTTCATTGCTCACAATACTAGCAGGACGTGTTCCCAGCAGTTGAAGGTATGCATGCATATATCATTTGCTTGTCTGTTCACCCAGTCATCCATTTATTCATTCATCTAATTTATTAGACATATATTGAGCTTCTCTTCTTTACACCTTGAGGATATAACCACAAATAAGACATAGTCCCTGTCCTCAATGAATTCATAAATCTAGTTGGGAAAAGAAAACTGAGTAAATAACTGTGAATACCATGTGAGAGAGAGGAAAATAGGAATTTGTATAGAATACATTGGGCCCCAAACAGGGAAATGAGCACTCTAACTGGGATGGAAGAACTGATCAAAGGAGATTTTTTAATGGTTGTGAAGAGTATTACATGGGTATTTTCCATGCAAGGAAATGCATTCCCAGCCAGGGGTCTAGCTTATGCAAAGATCTAGAGACACAAGATAGTACAGCAGCTGGTTCTAATATATTGATGAAGGACAGAGGACCCTGAGAAGGGATGAGATAGATATTGACAAGATGATTTTTAACGGCAGGAGGCGTTTCTCTCACAGAACAAAAATAAATGGCAAGCATATCTATGTAATGCTTAGGAAATCTTAGTTAGGTGGGTCACTTTAAAGAAAAATGTTAATGAAATGGATTGAGGAGCTCTC
The DNA here is from genome assembly GCF_949987515.2 of Delphinus delphis. Classification (NCBI taxonomy): domain Eukaryota; kingdom Metazoa; phylum Chordata; class Mammalia; order Artiodactyla; family Delphinidae; genus Delphinus; species Delphinus delphis. Next base: position 52,188,509 of record NC_082689.1, read on the forward strand.
AATAATAGAGCCCATGCCAGAAAAAAATATAGATGCTAATGGATTTTCACAGCAGTGAATGTTCTAAGTGCTACCACAGGAAGCAGAAAGTTTCTTCAAAAGGGATTAGAATTTCATAATCTATTTCCATTTTATTTTCATTTATCATAAAGATTTAGCTCTAAGAGAAAATTACAGCCTCTATAACAGTGTCTGGCACATAGTAAGCACTCAATAAATATGTGTTGATAGAAGTCCCACATAAGGCTGCATTCGGCAAACAAAGAAATGCTTCGGGTACTGACCCTGACTCTTCAACCTGTAACCGCTACTGCTTTTTTGATAACTCGAGTTGCATTCACTAGGTCTCTTTTTAGTCCCCACTCCTAACTAAGCTTTCCTCTCTCCCACACAGAGCTGGAGATACTTGAATATGTTGTCACAGGGGTGTCTGGGCAGATTTGAAGGATGCAGTCATTCAAGCTATTGGCCTCGCACCTGCAAATCAAAGGAGCAGAGTTGCAGTTGCCACCGTCAGTAGCAATTCAAAACGCACAAATCAAAAAAGGAAAAGCAAGAGCTCCAGGAACTGCCACAATAAAGAAGCAGAGACCCATTTCCTCTGTGTTCTCTCTACTCTCTGCTATTTGGGTGCACGTGGTGAGTAGGTGGGGTGGTGACGACAGTGAAGGGAGTGCAGCAGAGAGAAGGAAGTAGTTAATGAACAAGTCTGCTTAACGGAGGGAGTCGAAGGTCGTGGTACAGAATCTCGGGGCCAGACCCAGATACCGTTTACAGAAATGCCTCTCTAGACTCACTCCTCCACTTAGCTCACCACTTCTGGGGTGCTGCCCGCCACGCCTGCTTCCTCCTGGACCTTTTGAGAATCCCTTTCCTGATACTCCCTTCACTTTCTGTTCTGCAACCACCCCACTTACTCTCTTTTCAGCAAAATGAATCAAAGCCTCAGAAACTATGAGCTGGATAGGTCTTTAGAGACCATCAGACTCAAACTCCTCATTTCACATTTGAAGAAACATTAGACAGGAAAAGTCTAGCTTCTCATCCAAAACCCTGTCTCTGGTGTGTAGCAGAGATGAACTCTGTCTTCTGACAATCTCCCCTTCCCGCCACCCCACACCAAGTCCAAGGCTATTCTACCATATCAGGTTGTCACTGCCCCTAATCAACTGGTGAGTGGATGATTGTAGCAGCACATGATAAACATGGACTCTTTCTGCCTCATTAACCCCTTTCAGTAGATCACCAATTGGGATTGAATCCTTTTTCTCCCATGCTCTGTTCTTTTGTTCCATCTTCATCCTCTCAAACACATACTTTTAAGCCCCAGCCTCACCTGTCCCGCCCTTCCATGAATTCATCTATCTCAATCCCACTACAGTGCTCTTTCCTTCAGAACTCACGGCACCCCTCATCTGAACTCTTTATTTTGCAAGCATGTTTATACTTTCTTGATTAAGCCCTTCAACTGCTACTTCACAAGTATCTGTATCTTTTCTTCTTACCTAGAAGATAATCTTCCTGAGTGCAGGAACCACATTTGTTTCTGTATTTACCCATCAACCAGGATCGTGCTGTGCACAGGATGCAAATGTAAGAAATATCTGCACAATGAATAGACCCTGGATGCTTTAATAAAAGGAAGGTTGTAATGGAAGACAGAGGTTTCTTGGCATGAGGCCCTTGAATACCCTGCAAATCTTGCTGTATAGTGAGCTTCCATATACCAACAAGAAAAGTGGGCCAGGCAAAGGCATGAAGATTCTTTGGTCCTAACTTGTGTTTAAGAATTAGATGAAGAGGGAGGAGAAAGACTTGTCATTCAGTTTATTGAAATTAGAAGAATATGCCTAATTTGCTGATCTAGAAAGTTCTATCCAGGTCTTACATTCTAAGTGCTACAATCCATGCTGACAGTTGGAATTTGGAACACAGATTTACAGTGTTCTTCCACGTGTTTCCCTGGAATCACACTGCAAATCTAGCAATTAACTTCACCCTTCAGTCCCTTCCTTGATGAACTTCTGCCTTATTCCTGAGAAAATATGGGAGGATATGATCTCATCTATGGGTTTTTGGTTTGTTTGTTTGCTTTATGTCAAGACTGAAGGTCCAAATGCAAATTTATTCCCAGAAATTAATTTGGAACTCCGAATGTTATTCCCTTATTAACAATATAATACATGAAAAGTAGAGCCTAAAACACAATTAGTTCTATGGTTGAGATACAAAATAGGTAAAATAAATTTCACAAGTCAGACTGAGGACATATCTACTGACTTTTCAGTTTTATATACAGAAATTTGCATATAAAGTTCTAGAATACTGAATTACAGATAAACACTTGGAACAAAATCAGTTCATTAGGGACTGTTTCGGCTACATTTTATCTAGCACACTCAGTGTCTTGAACTTATTCAATTTTCTAAATTGAAAATGGTATACATCAGAGTGTATCTACAGTCTTTCCTTGGCTGTTCCCATAAGAAGGGACAGAGCTGAGCACCTAATCAATTTTCATTTCTTTGCAAAATCTGCTTATTTCCTTAGGAAGAAATCAACAACCAGATGGCACTTAATACATGTTACTGCTCAGGACAAACTTCACTTCTATATGTGAAAATTTTAAACCTTAAAGTGCCCCCTATAATTTAAGCTTTAGTTATTTATATTCATTTTGAATTCAAGCAAAACTCTCTCACTTAGTTCAGTTCTATTTAAACTAAATTATTTCAACTGAGAAAAAAATAACAGCATTTTTAATAGTTTAATATCTTGCTCTTATCTAGAATTGTAGCTTATCTAAAAGAAAAAAAAAGGCTGGTATATATCTTACATACCTCTCTATATAAAAGTACAAAAAATAAACATTTTATTTTAATTCAACAAACTACTATGCGTCAGTTATATGTAGGAACATGTACCACTCTAAAGGCAATCAGTTGAGTTTGAAATAAACCTTCTCTGCTCTCAGTGAACTTTCATCACTTGCTAGGGTATCTCTGATGTCTTTATCCACATTACTCAGATGGAATCTTAGCAAAACTTGGACTCAACTCTTTAGTGCAAAATTTCTAAGAAGCATTATAGTAGCGGCATGGCATAGAAAAAAAGAGCTCAGTGTTTGGAGTGAGACAGCTCTGGATTTGAACGCTGGCTCTGCCTCCTAGTAGCTGTGTGATTTGAAGCAAGTTAATTAACCTCTCTAAGCCACAATGTCTTCATCTGTAAAATAATGCCTACATCAGGGACCCACGTTCAGCCAGCTCACAGAGGTACTGCCACACCGGTTAATAAAGAGTTGAAGCACCTCCACACATTGATAAATAGTTGCTGCCTCAATCGCACCAATTCCCACATCCCACTCTACTCCAGGACGCTCTGGACCTCCCCAAATTTAGGAACCAAAGGGTCAATACCTCGCCAGGCAGGGAGGCTTCTGGGATTCTACTCTACTCCCAGGGCTATCATTCTGATTGGTCAGTGCCCTTGTTCTGTTAAACATAAAATAATAAACTTAAAACGTCTCACACAGATATTCTTAGGATTTAGTGAGATAGCATTTAGCCTAGCATTTAGCAGGAATGTGTGCTATATTGTAAACTGTCCTCTCTATGTTCAATCTCACAGGGCTGAATGTGTCTGCTGTGGCTTATCAAGAAAATCTCTCGCTTCAGAAGATCATAGAAGATTCTACCCCCAGATTATTTCCTCCTTTCTTTGATGGCTGGCAATTCTGACGACATGTCTTTAGTATAAACGTATTTAGCAATCTTAAAATGCAGGGAAAATGAAAGATTTCTAAACTACATCAAAATGAGTTAGCAGACTGATTTTGAATTACAAAATGACTTGATTTTTTACTTTCATACCAATTCATTAAATTAATGAAAGTCGGTACGTTGTTTCTATGTTTTGTATAGTTTGTTTGACATTGTATAATCATAAACGCACACAAAATTAAGGAGAGAAAAAAGGTCTGTGATTTCATTTAACTATGTAGTATGAATCCAAATTGTAATTTGTTTCAGGCAAAGAATGATTCAATTCTCAAAAGAAATCGGAAAATACATTTCTTTTCTCCAACTTTATGATTAAAGAAAATGGCTAATTCAGAAAAACCAAAATCCAAGAACCATATAAATCTTTGACTTTGAAAGACCAAGAGTGTAAGAAAGTAAATAGATGCATTGCAAAGAGGTTTGTTTCTTTCCCTGATTTGCTGCTCATCCCTTTTAGTGGGGAACGATAATATGAGTATACATCCCTATGTATTTCTACCCAAAGCTGACCTGCATGGATCTGAAGCATTTCTGCTCCCCTCTATTCCTGTTGGCCGGCTATGGCATAATTAGCGTAGGATACTAGGGCAGAGAGCGGGTAGCTCGCCAGTCAGATTTAGTATTGAAACAGTGGGTGTTGCCACTTATAGCCATTTCTGACAGTACTGTTAGGAATTAAATCATGGCATTAGCTGAGCACTATTTGGCTGTGGAAACCTAGTAGGTCATCAGTTTATGCCCCCCTCTCCAGACAAGTGGCAGGTGGAGTCATGCTAGTCCCTGCTAATGCCACGAGCTGGAGGCTGTGGCCGGTAGATGAGAGTTTACAGGGTTTTGTTTTTTTTTTTAATTCATCAGGCCATATGCTGCCAGGCTCTCATGCAAATAGACGAAATTACAAATAATAAAAAAGAACCAACTGTTTTAGTGGTTGGCTGTTTTGTGTCACCATTGCTATCGATGTGAGGCTGGTTAATGAAAGAGGAGTCTTGGACTCCCAGTGACATCAACCTAAAGGGACGGATACTTCAAAATCCAAGCTTCATTCAAACCAGGTTAAACCTCTGCCCTAGGGTGACTCAGCGCCAGTGTCTGTCTGGCTGAAAGCGGGGGAGCCTGGCCTTCCAGCTGGCCTAGAGATTGGGCAAGCTTCTCTAATGCTCCCTGCATCTGAGGCCCATTGTCCACTGATGTGAGAACAGAGAAAAGGTTAAGTTTCATTTAGGTTGGGTTAAGTTGGGGCTCATGGGTTTATCAGATTCAGGCACACTCAGAATAAGCAGCTTCAGAAAGAAAGAGATTAGTCAAGGTAATTTTCTGTTTTAAAATTACAAGAAAAGTAGCGTTTGTAGGCTATATGGAAATCCCTAACTTTTTAATATCAAAGACTGCAATAAAAATCTCTCCAAGAAGATCTTAAACTCTTCCTCTGAAATACTTGCATCTAAAATTAAAATGTTGCTAAACTTCTGTATAATTTCTGCTATTTCTATATTCATAATTATTACCAAGTTTCCAGTCTGTACAAATGGAGAATTTCACACCCTGGAGAGCATTCACACATTTATTTCCCATTTTAAGGCAGTAAACTCCTAACTAAAAAGTGAAGTAGACTGACTCTGAATTCATATCTCTAAGTATATATTTTAAATGATTCCATTTTAGAAATGTTGTGCTTAACGTTCATTTTCGCCTCTATCGGGTCACTTTGAAGCCATAATTTGCACCTTCTTAAAGACTATTCAAAACCAGTTGTACTCAGTTAATATGCAATGTGTTGCAGTTCAGGAATTGTCAAAATAAAAGTATCGTGGGAATATATACACATGCATGTGTGATACTGAAAGAAGTTTATTATGAGAGCCTCTTGCTCAACTCTTGCTACACAGCAAGGATATTCTGAAGAGTGTTTTGCCCACTGGGGCCAAGGCACAACAAATGTCTTGCAGGAAAGCAAAGGCGAATAATTTTCTTTCCTGTTTTCCTTATCATGTTACCATAACCTGTGTTCCTCAGCGTGTCACTGGGTTTACTTTTACCTCCTGGATAATTTGTAATCTAAAGTATTCTTATGAAACACACATGAGCTTAATTTTACTGTCAGGAATAGTTCCTAGATCCATGGGCAGGGGCAAGGGAATCATAATAGAAGGTTTGTCTCCAACAAACTGTCATTAATACACTCTACCAAAATGTGACAGCTTTTCAATGAAGAAAAATTGTTAGTTTATAGATAAAAGTAACATCGTTAAAAAAAACTATTCCATATTGTCTATAAACAATAAGGACAATGAAAGATAATGCCTCCTTTAACTGTTCAAAAGAGAATCATTACAGAGTCCTATAACAGGGAGTAACAGACACTACCGTCACTGATATTCACAATCCTGCGTTACAAATCAACTTGAATTCTTTTTTTCTAATTTGAAAGGGTTTACTTCATGGGGAGTCAAGGTCCAAGGTGTAATATCTTACAAAGAAAGGTTTACCTTTCCAAGGAATTTAAAGCTGAGAAAATAGCTCCCCGATTGACCTTAACTTGAACGTATGTTGAAGCAAAGAGTAATTCAGCCAGTTCATAAGGGATAAATGACAAGATTTTCAAACATTTTCATGTTAAGGGAAACTACATAAGTGAGGAAGAACTGGTAATGTTCTAATAACTTGGTAGGAAATTTCAAGATGTATTACTTTTCACAGTGAATTCTGAAATTTACAATTCACATTTAATGGTGATAAAAATTCTTCTCTCACATGGAAATGCATGCCCCTCATGGACAAATTTATTTTGCAAAGTAAAATAATTGCAAAAATGTACCTAGAGTTACTATACACTCAAGTATGACAACTAATCATAAATTTTAGGAACAAAGTGGCTAATCAAATTTAGTTTTAAAAAACCAAGCACATAAACAGCTTACTGATGAAAATCCCACTCTTGATTAGCGAAAGTAATAAGGCCATAAATAAATAAAATACAGATGGTTCTCATGTATAGAAAGCAAAACATTTAACCATATCCTCTAGTGATTCTTTACATAAATAGCAGATTCAACCACAACTTTATCCCACTGAACTCCGAGTGAAATTATTTTAAAGAATAAGGAGGCTGCACTCTGGAAACGGCTGAATTCATGAACTCATTTATTCATCCATTCAACAAATATTTTTGCCAGGCACTCACTTTTCTAGGCACTGGGTATCTATCTGTGATCAAGATAATCTCTAACCTCATGGAGAGGCAAATCCTAAACAAGAAAGTAAACAAATAAACAAGATAAATAGAGACTGTGGTAAGAGCTACAAAGAAAATGAACAGGTAATATAATCAAGAAAAACTGAGAAGAGCTGCTTCAAATAGCTGAAGACAATTCTCTTCCTGGTGTGAAAAGTATAATATCATTTACTTATGTCATACTCAAAGACACACAAATCAAAGAGTCAAATCTTTGCGGAGCTAAAAAGGGCCTTAGAGATCATTCAACATTATTCCCTCATTTTATACGATAAAACTAAAGTTCAGGTGGGTTAAGTGGCTTACTCAATGTCCTATAGCTTTAGCTGAACAATTAGCTTTCACTGTTAAAGAGTGAAGGGAAAAGCCCTGTTGGTATTTATTTATTTACTAATTATTCTATGTTGGTGAGACGTACATCTAAATGGCATCACTAACTCTGGTTATCAATCTAGTTACAATGGGAAGAAACTATATAAATAATGATCTTCATCTAATTAGATTGTTTTATAACTGTTATGCAGTACACAGACCTGAATATTTGATATCAAGTTTTCACTTTTATTCCTTCATAACAATTTTTCTTTCCAGAATGATCTAAGGAGGCTGTATTCCTTGGATACTAGATACATAGGCAGATGCATAGAAAACAATAGCAACAAAACGCTTTCCCAAACTTTGTAAGAAAGAGCATCACAATATTAAAAATCTATGAGTAGCAGATCTTAAATCTTATTTAATAATAATAGTAGTAGTAGTAGTAATAATAGAGGGATAATGCCATCAAACACCAATAAAGCATTTTATCATTAGTTCCATAATCTAATTTGACCCTCAAACAAAAGAGAATGTCATAAGTTGAATGGATATTATTATAATTCTTCTAGAGGTGATAAAGTGAGATTCAGAGAGGATAAATGACTTGCCCAAGGTCAAATAGCCAGCAAGTATCAAAAAGAACTGAAACCTAAGCTTCTCGACCCAAGCTTTGTGCACTTGCACTAGAATACCTATCCCCTCACAAACATGCATTACAAAATCATTGGGTACTTAACACAATGCCAAGATCCAAGGCAGAAAAAAAGACATGGTCTTTGCCATTCAGCAGCTCACAGTGTACACACACACACACACACACACACACACACACTGAAATGGATCAACTTGCTTGAAGAATGAAAGAAGCAATGGCCCTCAGCAGCCAGTGACTCACTCACAAATATTTTTTTTCCTATAAAATGTCCCATTAGTACATTCTCAGGCGTGAAGGTATTAATAGTTCCCAAGCTAGCTATCTGCTAGCTTTTCTTCTTGCTTTCAAAGGGCCATATGAAAGAATATACCCAAGAAGCACATGTGAGCAATTATAACAGACTAATTTGCTTCCATCATTAACCTAAATGCAGTATATTTAAACTATAATGGACAAACAGAGGCAGCATGAGCTAGAGAAGCGCCCCAGGCATCAAAATGTTTTCATTAACCAGGAAATTTGTCCCACCAGGCTAAAGAAATCCACTATAGAAAGATCGATTATTCCATCATCTTGTGGCCAATATGGCTATTATGCGAGTCCAGCTCAGTACAACATCTCTAACTGCAAGATGAACTAGCCGTTGGGATTGCCAATTGCTCGCTCAGAGACTTGCATGTAAAGCTCTAAAATGGCCCATTACATTAGGTGGTTCGGAGGCATTTCACGATCCTGACTTCTAGAACAAGCATAGATAATTAATAAGGCTGACAGAGCCCATTATTTTTACACTCAAGTGCATCACATTAAATTAACAGACAGAGGCCACATGATGTGTGACATTTTTTCCACTGATAATCATGTATGTGGTACGACTTGCGCTACCACATTTTTCTCTTTCATGGGCTGAACTCCAATAGCCGGTCACCATGCAGCAATTCTGTCAGCACCCAGTTTTCTTTTTTGTTTTGTTTTGATTTTTCTTAACTGGGAAAGTTATTTTGAGTCATTCTCACTGGTGGGACTCTGACGTAGTGGGAAAAAATTTGAGATAAAATAAAATATTAGCATGAAGAGAGACAAAATATAAAACTAACACTGGGCCAAATGATGCCCAATATAGATGGGAAAAAAATATGGCCTTACTGTGTCTGTTAGGAAATAATTTTTGACTATACCCTCATATTTTCAGAAATGGTATTTGCTGATCCTACTGAATTTTCTCATAAAATGCGGCTATCCTTTGAGGAACTGAAGAAAATATTCTTACCCGCTCTGTACTTTCCAATGATATAATGTGATACTTTATAGATTCTAATTCTCATACATAAAAAAATCAAACTGAGAATTTCTATTTTCAGTAATGATGGAAATAGCGCACTTGTATATATAATGTGGCTCTCATTACAGAAATAAATATTGAAAATGATTGCTAAAATCAAGTAATTCATAAGCATTAAATCTGACTGCAGAACAGTGAAACTATTTGGGACAAACACACTGAAACACAGATATTCAAAAGTTTGCTTCCATCACAGTCTCTTTGAAAGGAACTGTAAAGCTTTACTGCTGCCATGTGGAACTAAAGCGAGAATGTAATACAAATGTGTAAAAGTGTTCTTATTTCATAGTTACATGGTCTTTCTTTTTTCCCTTTATTCTTTCCTTCCTTTCATCCATTCTTCCATCTTTCTTTTGACCAAAGGTAGTTTACTAGAAATTGACCACCTGACTCATTGATAACATATAGCTCCAGACGACTTTCATAAGTAAAATATCAAATCTACCCTTAAATGCTGAAGATTTGCCACCAGCAAAATATTCATCTGTGTGTACATAACTCATCTTTGTAATGCAACGTCTTCACCCATGAAACGAAAGTTATGAGAAGTATTATCCTTGAAACACTCTACATTTACAAATGCTCAGTACACCTACTATTTCATTTGATGAGGGGATATTTCTGTGGCTCTGTAGAAAAGGTTCATCCCAAAACAGGTTTGTCTAAATTATTTTAAAAAAATTATCACTTTGAAAATATCATTTCAAATGATTAGATCAATTAATCTCAGTCTGCAACAAAAATTTCACCAATGGACCCCATCTCCAGCTAGAAAACTCTTCTTCCATACCCCTGCATCATCACTCTCACAGCTCCAGCTTCCCATACTTACTGATAAAGAAAAAAAATCCTAGACTTATCCAACAAGTTGTCTTGAGACACTCTCTGCAGAGAAAAGAATAACTTCTAACAATTGTGCTGATACATTGGAAACATCAGCCTTGAAAATGTTCACATGGTGTTCTCTGAGCTTTGTAAGGTAAACTTTGTCCGGGACACTGCTCTGGGCTGTGTGTCTCACTGATTAAGTCTGTCAGTTACTGGAAAGCTGCAGGCTTCTCCCTGTCAGCTCAGGTTTATGTGCAGATAAGTCATGTGTGTAAAGCACACTGGATGCCACACTAACAGATGCCCATAAAACATGAGATATGGATGTTGGTTTTTTTTGGTTATTTTTTAATCTTTCTTTTGGATGGATGTCATTTTTAAAGCCTCTCAGAAATGAAGTCATTTGCAGAAGCAGTCTTAAGGGCCTAATAAGCCAATGTAAATTTTTTACGATTGTCACAGGATTAATTGGGTTACACAGAATTGCCCCCACCCCAAATGCTTTCAAACTTGAGAATGGAAGCATCCCTGCGTAGAGGATGGACCTCACAAGAGGACAGAAACCACTTGACAGAGTGTGATTCAAAAAGATGCACTTGAGAAGGTCACCAGTCCCTCAATAATATCCTCATTGACTTTTGCCACAATGGTATCTTTCTTTCTTTGTGTGTTCGAGACTGCAACAGTTGAGCGGAGGGAAACAGAAAGCATGATTAAGGCACCACAGATAAAATTCATTTTCTCACAATCTTGGTAGGACCTCGCTTGACTATAAAGACACAACTCTATGTAGATAAAGATGTAAAGAGGCTTTTTCTCCGAAATAACTTTCTCCTTTAATTCTGAAGCAAGATTACTGATCCAGTTTACCGGATAACTCCTTTTTTCCCATATCTAAGGTGTAATAGATTATAGGCGTTTTAGAAAAATTGGTGTATATAAGATGCTATAGCTTGATTTACATCTATTATTGACTTTCACTACAATTTTAGGATTCAAAAAATATCAGCCCTAAAAATTAATTTAAAAATCACCTTTGAGGGCTTCCCTGGTGGCACAGTGGTTGAGAGTCCGCCTGCCGATGCAGGGGACATGGGTTCGTGCCCTGGTCCAGGAAGATCCCACATGCCACGGAGCGGCTGGGCCCGTGAGCCATGGCCGCTGAGCCTGCGCGTCCGGAGCCTGTGCCCCGCAAGGGGAGAGGCCACAACAGTGAGAGGCCCGTGTACCGCAAAAAAAAAAAAAAAAAGAAAAAAAAGAAAAATCACCTTTGAAAACATTAATTGTTGCCTTGACATGCTCTGGATAAGCCCCACCCCCAGGCACTGCATTACCACTGGCAACGTCTCCCTACTTCTAGAGTCTAGAATCTAAATCGTTCTGCCTCCTCTGAGCCTTGACTCTCATATTATCATACTTTATCAATCACTACTCCTCCCTGTGAGTCATTAACCAATTACTGGATCATTTGCCATCATTTCTTAAAGTATTATTTCCAACTAGCTTCCAAAACTTTACATCTTGAGTCATGTTTTAGATTTATAGCTAATCCTCTCTGCTGTAGACTGAATGTGATCCCCACCCTACCCCCACAAAACTTCATATGCTGAAACCTAATCACCGACGTGACGATATTAGAACGTGGGGCCTTTGGGAGGTGATTAGGTCATAGGAGCAGACCTAATCATGTATGGGATTAGTGCCCTTATCAAAAAGACCCCAAAGAGTCCCATTGTCCCTTCTGCTATGTGAAGGCACAGTCTATGAACCAGGAAGCAGGCCCACAACAGACACCAAATCGGACGGGCACCTTGATCTGGGACTTCTCAGTCTTCAGAACTGTGTGAAAGAAATTTCTGTTGTTGGTAAGCCACCTGGTCCATGCTATTCTGTTACAGCAGCCCAAACCGATCAAGAAAGCACTATAACCTGCCTAAATGTGTCTTCCTTCCTCTTTTAATAAAACTTGGTGACTTCTACTTTTTTCAGCTTCTCTATAAAGCATTCCATAGTCTTTCTGGCTTTTCAAACTTCAAGTCACTTGGGCATCTTGTTAAAAATGCAGATTCTGACTCAATAGTTCTGGATGGAGAGATTATGCATTTCTAACAAGCTCCTAGGTGATGCTGCTGCTGCCAGCCCTCAGGTACACTTTAAGTAACAAGGTTCTAGCTGACAGCTGTATCTACTTCCTCTAAATTCATATAGGGCAGGGCAGGCACCATGCATGATTTATTCATCTTTATATCTCCAGTGAATCACAGAGTACTTGGCACAACATTCAATAAATATTCGTTGAGTAAATGACTGACTGAATGAATATATTCAATGTAACATACATTCAGTGTAACATTCAGTCTGGCGATTAGAAATTCTGCTTAAAATAGAGTATTTTTTACGTACTTTTTCTGACTGAAATTTAGTTTTGTGCGGGTATCATATTGTAGTCCTTTGCACCTTTAAAGAGCTATATATGCCCTTTGGGTCCAAAGAAAATAGATACTCAATATAGACATTGATTAAGCTGTCAATTGCTAAAAGGATTGATTGAATAAATAACTGTCAAAGGCCAACAATCTGCACATGAGCTACCTAGAGTGCAAGGGTCATTTGCCAAGCTGACCACACTAATAAATGGAAAGCTTCATGTTCATCAAAAGGCTGAGTCAGGGGGCAGAAATGTTAAAATGAGCAACCAGTCAAAAAAGGTCCTTTGTAGACACAGACACACTCTAATGAGAAAAGTGCTTCAGTTAGTTAAAATGCCAAGCCAGTGGTTGATATGCTTGGGAATAAAACCAAGCATTATTACTCGGGTAGGCAGATGGTGCTCTTTTTTTTTTTCTTAATTCAAAGCTTCACTTTTGTAAATAACAATGGAGATTGAACAAGTGGCACATACCAAGCTTTGCAGGCTGTGTTAAGGGTGTTCAGCAATGAATTTCCTCAACAATTTCTGCCTTTGGAGTATTTAAATGTACACTGACCTGCAGTATGATTTATTCAGTATTTCCCGTCTGTGTGTTATCTTCTCAATCTGGACGTAGCCGCCCAGGAGTAGGAACCTTATCTGTGCATATGGGGGGCACACAGTAATACTTGTTGAATAAATAAAATATTTAGACGAACTTGGATAGCACACAATTCTGGTTCCAGATATGGATCTGGTATTAAGCAGAGAAGAATAAGAAAGGTTCAGGAAGTGGAATTTGAGGCATGTAACTTGAGTTGATTCCCAGACTGGAGAGAGACTTCACGTACATTGGATATGAATTTCTTTTTCTTTTTCTCAGTTATATCCCCAGAAGATGAACTAGCTCAGAATTCTGCCAGTGACTAGTTCTTTAAAAATATCATGTCATGTAAATAGATGAAAACTGCAGTGCCCTGAAACTTTCAGAACCACTTCACCATAGTCACACTGACTATGCCATGAGATTACAAATAAACAGGTAAAAATAATTTATCAGTAGGAGCAATGTGCTGTTATCTTCTCATTATATTTGTATAATATATGTATTTGTATAATAATATGTATATGTATGGCTCAGATTACTATATGGTTCAAAATATAATGCTTAGAACTCATGTTTTGATCTATTAACTACCTATTCTGTAATTACTTAGACAATTATGCTTTGATTCTGCTTAAAAAGCATTCTGCAAAAACATAGGGGCTTCTCATACATATAGGATTTAAAATAGAATGGAAATAGCAATCTGTAACTTAAAATTATACATAACGTTTAGCATCATTTAAAATTAGAGCACCAGAAGAAGCAGATTTCCATGGCATTTTCATTATGCAGAGAGGTAAACAACAAATAAGTCATACATGAATATGAAATTAACAGCACGATAATTGCCTTATTCCTAGAGTGTGTGTGATATTAAATCCTCAAATAAACACTTACTTAACCTCATTCTCACATACGGCTATTGCTTTTATCAAAAGCAGCATACCTGGAACACTCAAACTAAGACAGCTTCCGCAAGTCCACAGAAATCACTGCCACCCCCCGGAAATTTCATAGCGGTTTCTTTGCAAGCTCTAGTATTGGAGGGATATTAGAGAATCCATGGAAGCGAGAGGAAATGTAAAAGTCAGTAAAAAATGCATTTAACATATTATTATTTTGCATGCAACATCATACTTCACTCCTCTGCTAGTTCTTTAAAAAGCCTCATCCGGGTCATCAGCCCAGCCATTGCAGGGAAGTACTACCACCCCACTGAGACCAAGTCCAAGCTCTCCCTCTCTTGCACAGACCCCTGCTGACTTGTTTTACAACATTTATGCAGGAAACTGTTAAACCTTATATCTGCTGAATTTTTCCTTCTCTGCAGAAATTCTTTTTTTGTATTTTTCTTTTGACTCTTAATAGCAGCTGAAGTCTATCTTGTGCTCTGGGCCCAGCTTTGCCCTAAGTTTAACCCAAAGTAATGGTTTCTCCATCTTACTCAGAGCCTGAAACTTACTCATTTATAAAGAGGCTTCTGACACTACTGGAGTTTTCCAGTAAGCAAGGGTTAAAGGGTCAGTAATAATGTTACCTCTATGCTTCGAGTATGAAACTGTTAATGTTCAAAGTTGTTTGATGTAACCTGATAAAAACATCTAATCATTTTCCACAAGGCACTCAAATGTAAGGTTCGGAAGGGATGTATAGCCCATGTACTATGACACTATCTTTCCTAGCAAGAAATACCAACCACTTCATTGGAAACCAAAGACTGAAAAATAAAATGAAAGGAAAAACATGAGACAATTATGAGATCCAAAGAAAAGAAAATCCTGTTATCCCGAATGAGCATGTTTAAAAATTATTAAGTTCTATTGTTCTAGTGATGAAATTAGTATGTCTTTGTTGATCTAAACTTAAATTTGACACAATGGGTAAATTTAAGCCTGAGGCTTTTATGCCATTATCAGAGCCTCTGTCAGTGAGTGCTTTAACCTAATTATATTTGATGCAGCAAATCAACAAAACCACTGCTGGTTATGACCTCTGCCAAGAGCACTAGCGAGCTAGACAAATGGAGCTTAAGATGCTATTAGTTGTTCTGTTGCAAAGTTCCAGATACGAGCCGACAGGAGGCTGTTGCTCGACTGGGGCATGCATCCACCAGATGGCATTCTGCACTGGCTTGTGGCAAAGCTCACAGGGATACTGGCACATTTTCTCTGTCAAAATGAAGGTTTTCCAATTACAAGGAGATAATGCGAGGAGATGCAAACTTAATCTCTTGAACAAAAGGTTGCAAGCTGTGTAATAGCCATTTCAGGGGAGTGATTTCACTATTGTTCAATTGATTTAAACACAGCAGATCACAAAATAGGCCATCTTTCCTAATAAAACCAAGGAATCGGCTGCAGTTGATTTTATTTCCTGGAACAATGTTGTAATGGTTTCATCATCTGAGCGAGGCTACTTTTGAATTAATGCTCTACCACTGAATTGAACCCTGCAATTATTTTTGTTTTTCCCTAATGTGTGGACAGGTACAAAGAAGCCATTTTTCCTTTTCGTGAGACACAAAATGCCTTAAATGAAGGCTTCGGGTGTGATGTTATAACAGACCCCTGTTGTATACCAGACCACAGAATTTCATTAGGAAGACTAGACATGTTAAATGGTAGGAAGGCACCATTATCATCAAAACCTGTAAGACACTTTAGCAAAAATGTTTCTTCATTTTCTAACCCAGTGAGCACTGGCAAAAATTGTATGTAGAACTATCAATAGCTATGGAAATAAGGTGACATGCCTCAACACTTGTCCAAAAATAACTGACCCATCAAAGCAAGTCAGCAGGTACTTTGTTGTAAGGTTACTTCTCAGGAAGGGGTGAATTTGCCACTTGACATGAACACGCTGTGACAAAACAGGAGAGTCATTGTATATCCACTTCTGCAAATCCAACGGGGATGAGAGCTTGTGTGTGCGTCTTCCAGCAGAATGTTTCACAGGATAACCATACCGAATACTTTATACAGAATTTCAGCTATCCTTCAATATTTATGCTGGATTCGTGTGTGTGTGTGTGTGTGTGTGTGTGTGTGTGTGTGATTTAAGGAGGATCAACCAATCCCAAAAATTTTAAGCACAGATTCAGGATATTAAAAAGGACAGGGTAGACTTCCAAACATTAATTAAGCAAACACATACACAAAGTACTTTCACATCAAATTCCAAAATCATTTAAAACACCTGTTTTACTCATTTAGCTGAAGATCAATGTTGCAAGGTTGTATAAAACACCGAATTGCAGTCAATAGGGTAAAACCACAGTAAGCAGATGCCTTTTTTCGTTTCCATAGGAAGGAGCTGGGAAGTGTCGTGTTTTTTTTAACTGAAAATTCAGTCAGCTAAATAAAGCACGATTATAAAGTCTTAGTCTCCACCGTAACATTGTAAGATCTGTAAATCAGTCAGAAATAAATGCAAGTACTTCAAATCAGAAAACTTAGATTCCTACTGAAGAGCTAAAATTTTCAAGCCATGAGCATTTTTAAAAAGTCTCAACATCAACATAAAGTGGTCTATAACAGCTGTTGTAAAGCTCGACATCAATTTTATGTTGGCTCAACTGCTAAACAGCGATCACAACGACATCCCTTAGGAGGCATTTAAGGGCCCAAGTGGATAGCAATTTAAAAACTGAGCAGGAAAAAAAAACAAAAAAAAACAACAGCAGGAAATCAAAACTAATTCTTAGTCTGTTTACGAAAATACTTCTCCCTATGTTCTTGTACCACCACCTAGTGGTTACGTAGCTCTCAATCTGCCCATTAATATAAGCCAAAAAGAAGCTGTTGTGATCTTAACAAATGGAGAGGAGAAGAAAGGAAGGAGACAGGAGGAGGGAGGAAAAACGGAAGGAAAACAGGAGGAAAAGAAAAACAGAAAAGAGAATATAAAAAGAAAAAAGGAAAGAGGAGAAGAGGGTAAAACCAAGCAAAAGCAAGTACACACACCATTTCCAGGTCTTAAGATCTAATTCCTCATAAAAGCTATAGAACGTTACCAATTGAAATTAAAATATTTAAAACCATTTTGTTTTGTTCATTTATCAAGTACATGAGAATTCTGTAGTTGAGATGACAACAGCCTGTTTAAAAAAAAATGATTGGTGAATTTCTAGAGATTTATCCTACACTACAGAACCTACGGATATATTCCCCTGTGTTTCTGAAGTGCTATAAGTACAAAATTACACAGGTATTTGTAAACCTCACTGTTGATCAGTTTACGTAAATTATGGCACATCCATAAAGTAAAGCATGAAATAGAGCTTTATGTTGCTGTGGAACAATCTCTAAGATATTTGGTTAAGTTGGGGAAAGCAAGATGTAGAACAATGTGTTTTACAAACTACCACTCGTACGAAAATATGTTTTCTTTTATATGTATACAGTCTCTCTGGAAGAGTAGACAAGAAGCTGGAAAAATGACATTCACAGAGGGGCCCGGGTGAGTTGGAAGCCAAGGTGGGATGGACACTGTTGTTTTGTAGTTATTGCCTATTTAAAACCAAATACATTTTAAACCTAAGGAATAGTACATGATTAAAAGAAACTAAGTATTAATGTGGCTTTTTTAAAATCAATGAAACCACCTCTGAAACTTTCTGTTTGAAGAAAAATTTGTCACATTGAATGTGAATATAAATTTTATCTAAATTTAGTGTAACTGTGACAAAACTGAAGTTTCCATTTTTCTCTATAAAAAGAAATACAGTGGTCCAAAGGAGAGAAATTATTTGTAAAAGGCATAAAATTAAAGTAATGAAATACTAAAACCATTTTATGCTCACAGTTTGACACTCTCTAGAGACCTGGGTTGGGGAATATTCTTTCCAAAGAGTTAGGATGTTTTGGGCCCTCTACTCTGGGCTGAACTGCTTGGACAGTGAGAAAAGGACGTTGGAAGCAGCAGGAGTTGCTCACCAGATATCTAAAAGTAGAAAAGTCAAGAACTATTAGGAGTAAAAAGAAGTAGGGAAGGTATATATAGTCTTTCGTAGAGAAGGAATGCGATCTGGACCATTTGGACTCAAATCAACCTTGACAAAGAACTGTGCTTTTAGACCTTAGCCGTTGTCTTCCAAATGCGGCCACACCCACAGGCACAGAAAGAGGTTGATAAAACTGGCAGAAGAACAAGGTCTATTACAAATTTTTGTGTTAAAATGTTCATTTGTTAAATACAAACATTTAACATATGCCATTGTTTCTGTAACCCTGATTTAGTAGTGCTTTATTTAGTATTATTCTAGGGGCCTCACAAAATGAAAATATCTGACAAACCCTAGAGAAGACCCTGAGTCCTCAGGAAAGCTAGAAGATAGGTTTAGAAAGGAAAAAGAAAACTCAACAGGTTTTGGATCATGAGACCTGGGGAAACTGGGACTGGAGAGGGCTGTAAGAGCGCTAAAGGAATAAGGCCGGCGTGGGTGAGGCACAGACAAGGCAGCGCTTCTACCTTCTACCTAAGAAAACCACCCTAACAAAAAAGAAATGCATTGGAATCTTTGACTTTTGTTTCATGACCTGATAAAAACATTCTACCCTTGATACACCTCTTTTCTTTTTTGTTGATATTCATATTATTCACTATATTTTAAAGGTCAATATAAGCTATGCCACTGAGATGGTTAATTGTATGTGTCAACTTGACCAGGCCATGGGGTGCCCAGATATTTGGTTCAACATTATTCTGGGTGTGTCTGGGAGGGTGTTTCTGGATGAGATGAACCTTTGAATCTGTAGACTTGAGACAGGCTGGGACCTGGGACCCTTTGCTGCAGGGCTGCAGTGCTGCACCTGGACACACCTCTCCTCCAGCAACAAAATACAAAGAAATGATAAGGGACTAAAAATAACTGTAGGCATGTGCAGTTGGGGCAAATTCTGGACAACAGGTACAAAAAGACCAAAAAACCCAACTGCCACTTCTGAAGAGCTGGGAGCAAAAGCAGGTGTTGGGAGAAAAGCAGGGTACTGCACATGCCTCCCGCATAAAATACCACCAAAGGGGTGGGAGAAACACCTAAGCCTCCCCTCCGGCCCAACTCCTGGACACACCCCTACCCTCACCCTTGGGGAGCAAGCAAGGGAAACTGTTACTTGTTTTCACTCCCCCCTGCTGCAGCAGGGGCCCCAATAAAACCTTGCCTGAATTCCCTGTCTGGCCTCATCAATTTCTATTGATTAAGGAAGGCCAAGAACCCTGGTCAGTATCAGACTGAGTAGAAGATTGCCCTCTCCAATGTCAGTGATGCTTATCCAATCATTTAAAGGTCTAATAGAATAAAAGGCTGAATAAGAAAGAATTCTCTCTCTCGCTGACTGTCTTCAGCTGGGATATCAGTCTTCTCTTGCCTTCTGGCTCGAACTCAGACTAGAAGTTACACCATCAGCTTTTCTGGTTCTCAGACCTTCAGATCAGACTGGAATTTCACCTGGCTCTGGGCTTCTCAGTCTCTGTAGTCACGTGAGCTAATTCCTTATAACAAAGAAATACCTACCTACAAACATATATACATACATACATACACACATATGCCCTATTAATTCTCTTTCTAAGCAATCAGAACCCTAATAGGTGCTTAGCACCCTGACTTACAGGTGCTAAGTTCTGTAAAAAGTTCTTAGATAAGTAAACATGTAAAATGCTTAGTCTTTAAACTACGAATAGATCATTGTTGGGAATTTGGTGTGAAATCAATACTACTACATCCTGTTGAGGGTAAAAATATTCCTTAATTAACATATTATGTGACCCTAACATTAGACATATTAAAATATATTGTTTAATATTTTAGAATATTCAATAATCGGAATAATAGGTTCTCTTTGGGCAAAGGTATGGGGAAGAAGATATGTCCAAGAAGGAAAGCAGCAAAGAGATACTCCCATGACGAGGCTGGTCCAACCTCATAGCTTTTGTATAAAATTAGATCAGTGCTCACTAGCAGAAGCACTGACCCTTGAAAACAATATAACAAATTTATTTCTGCATTAAATTTATATCATTCCTTCTTATTGCAAAGTAATATTCCATCATATGGATATATCACAGCTTGTTTAAGTGTTCACTTGTTTCAGGACATCTAGGTTGCTTCTAATTTGGGGCTATTACCAATAAAGGTACTATGATTATCTTTGTATAGGTTTTTATAATTCTTTATTTCTCTGAGATAATGTCTAGGAGTTCAATTACTGGGTCATATAGAAGTTGCATGTTTAGTTTTCTTTTTTTTTTTTTAAACAAAATACCAAACTGCTTTCCAGAGTGGTTGTACCATTTTACATTCTCACCAGCAAAGTATGAATAATTCAGTTCCTCTGAATCCTTGCCATCATTTGATATTATTACTGATTTTATTTTAGCTATTCTATTAGGCGTGTAGTGATATCTGCATTGTGGTCTTAATTTGCATTTCCCAAATAGCTAGACTGTTGATTGAATATCTTTTCACGTGCTTATTTGCCATCACTATATCCTCTTCAGTGAAATGCTTCTTCACATCTTATGTCTATTTATATATTGGATTTTTAAAAATGTTTTCAAAGTTTTTTACATATTCTATGTATCAGTCCTTTGTCAGATATGTTTGCAAAAACTTGCTCCCAGCTTTTTTCTCTGTTGCTTTTTTTATTCTCTTAACAGGGTCTTTCCTAGAGCTAAAGTTTTATTTTTGAATTTTGATAAACTCTGTCTTTAGGGATTGTGATTTTGCTGTTGAGTTTAAGAACACTTTGCCTAGCCCTAGACCCTGAAGATTTTCTCATGTTTTTTTCCGAAAAGTTTTAGTGCTTTATGGTTTAATTTAAGTCCATGTGTTCAAGTAATTTTTGTATAAGGTGTATAAAGTATTTTGCATAAAAACTTAATCCAAAGTTCATTTTCTTTTTTTTCTTTTTTCCCCATTGATGTTCAATTCTCCAGAACCATGTTTTTTAACATTATCTTTCCTCCATTAAATCGCTTTTGCACCTTTGTCCACAATTAGTCGGCATATTTATGTGAATCTATTTCTAGGTTCTCTATCCCTCTGCCACTACCAGTCTTGATTGCTGTGGCTATTAAATAAGTCTTGAAATTAGGTAAATTCCTCCCACCTAGTTTTTTTTTCAAAATGGTTTTAGCTACTTTAGTTCTTTTGCTTCCCATATATGTTTTAGAATAATCTTTTCTATATCTACAAATAATCTTGCTGGTATTTTGACAGGAATTGAGTAAAAGATGTATAACAATTTGAAGAGAATGGTCCTTTACTACTATGTTGAATTTGTCAATCCATTAACATTGTATGCCTCTACATTTATATAGATGTTTGATTTCTTTCATCAGTGTTGTATAGATTTCAGCAACAAGTCCTGCACATGATATGTTAGATTTACATCTAAGTGTCTCTCTTCTTTTGAATGATTTTAAATGGTATTTTATTTTAAATTTCAGTGCTCATTGTTAGTATACAGAAATGCTATTAATTTTATCTTATATCTTATGTTTATCTTATATGTTTATCTTATATCTTTTGACCTTATGTTTATCTTATATCTTTTGACCTTACTGAACTCACTTATTAGTTCTAGAGGTTTTTTGTAGATTCCTTGGGATTTTCTACAAAAACAGCCATGTCATCTGCAAATATGTACTGTTTCATTACTTCCTTTCTGATCTGTATTACTTTTATTTCCTTTTCTTGACTTAATGCATGAGCTAGAACTTCCAGCATTATGTTGAATAAGGGAGGTGGGTGTGAATATCCTTGTTTTTTTCTGTCTTAGAGGCAAAGCATTCAATCTTTCACCATTAAGTATAATATTAAGTATAGTCATTTTATAGATTATCCTTATCAAGCCAAGGAAGTTCCCCCTCTATTTCTATTTTTCTGAGAGTTTTTATCATGACTGTTTACTACATTTTGACCAGTGTTTTTTCTGTATCAATTGATATGATCATGTGACTTTTTTCTTCTTTCGTCTATCAATATAGTGGACTACATGGATTAATTTTTAGATGTTGAAACAGCCTTGTATACCTAGAATGAAACCCACTTGGTAATGATGAATTCCTTTTAGATATTGATGAATTCATGGAGCACTGATTGAAAATGAAGTGTATCTAATTGTCATTTGTACACCTGAACTCCCACCCCCACCCTGTATGACCTTCCACCACTCTCATGTAATAGGTACTTCCAGGACAACAGACAGCTAAAGAAAGGGTGAGGCATCTATGGAAAAAGGGGGTATTAAAAGAAAGCCTGAATGCCAACAGTAATATTCCAGTCTCCCCACCTCCCAAACCAGACCATGCTCCAGTCCACACGCAGATTCCAGTCCACATGCAGGCAAACAAGATATACTCCCAGGCTGAAAACTGGAAGATTCCTTTCATTACTAAACTAAACCAAAGAGGAGAATCCTACCTAAACCACCATTTATGTGTTTTTACCATGGAAAATCCTTTTTATCCTATAGTGAAACCCACACACTCAGCGAACACAGCCATGCACACAGAACTTCCAATCAGCTTTTTAGTGACTGACTCTTAAATATAAACAATCAAGAATCACCTGGCATTTAAGGAAATCTGCTGATGTGAAAGAGAGCAACCAAATGAAATAAGCGGAAAAATAAAAATTTGGAAGAATCAAGAACAATGCAGTAAGCTGAAGAAAAGTTAAAAGAGAGACAGGAGATATTGCATTCATGAAGAAAGAGAGCAGGAGACCAGAAAAAGGAATATTCAGAGAACAAGAACGAGCTCTTAAAAACCAAAAACATAATAGAATAAAAGATTCAAAAACAGGTTGGAAGGTAATGTTGAGGATAGAGCTTAGAAAATTAAATAAAACAAAATCAGAGAAAGTATGAAAGCAGGAGAGGAAAAATAAGAAAATAATAGAATCAGATGAGGAATTCTAATATCCATTAATTAGAGTTCCAGAAAACTATTTCAGAGAAAATAAACAGGGAAGATATTATTAAATAATAACTAGTCTGTGATTAGGACTGGAATAGAAGACAGAAGTTTCAAAGTGCTGACTTTGAGGAAAACATTTAAACTGATATGTTAGCTATGTGTGAAACTATATTAAGACAAGTTTTAGAGATGTAGTAGTATGGAAATGAGTTAACCATAAGAACATAGAAAACTAAGTAAACAAAATAAAATTAGGCAATGAGGGGGGACAGTAAGTTGTATAAGAAAGGAAATTTAATTATAAAATAATATATTGCTTTGCTGTGGAAGATATTTATGCTATCATAATAATGCAACACTAAACATATATTTAACACAAATGTGATATGGTTTGGGGGGAATGGAATGAGGGAAATTGGGAGAAAGTATGGGAGGGGGTAGTGTAAAACTACATCTTCCATGGTAGAGCGTTGTATCAATAGATAATGTCTCAAATTTGAAAGCCAAGACTGTATAAATGTGTTTTTGGAAACAGAGCTGTATAAATGTGTATAAACTCTCTGTTTTTGGAAACAGAGAGTTTAAAACCAGAAGAAAAAAAAAGTTACAAGAGTTAAAATTGAAAGCCTGCGGGAAATGGGAATCAGAAGTTGGGGAGGGTTGGAAGAGATGCCTGGGAATCTCCTCATAAGCTTTGTACTATTGTTTTACTTTAACTATTGGTATATTTTATTTTGATTAAAAATGAATTTGAAAATACAGTTGACCCTTGAACAACACAGGTTGGAACTGCTCAGGTCCACTTATATGCCGATTTTTTTCAAAAAATGCTCCAATACCTCATGATTCATTGTTGGTTGAATCCATGAATGCGGAACCATGGATATGGAGGGCTAACTACTGGACTTGAGCATCTGTGGATTTTGGTATCCATGACAGTCTTGGAACCAATCCCTCAGGGATACCAAGGGACGACTGTATACGTAACAGTGATCACAATGCACTCTGAAAAAAATTTAAGCAATATAGAGTGGTCCGACCAAAAAAGTAAATTTCTCCCCCTTTCCCACTGCCCAAGGTGATGTATCCTCTCTAGTTGTAAAGTGTGTATACTTCAGGGCATTTTTTTCTGCACATGCAAATGTGCACCTAGGTAAAAGAAATGGCTTGGGGGTAAGTAGTTTTTATGCTTAATTTTGTGTCAACTTGGTTAGGTCATGGTACCCAGATATTTGGTTAAACAGTATTATAGATGTTTCAGTGGAGACATTTTTTCGATGGGATTAATATTAAATCATTAGACTTTGAGTTAAGCAGATAATGCTCCATATGGTGGGTGGGCCACATCTAATCAGTTGAAGACATTAAGAGAAAACAGACTGAAAGCCCCAAGGGAAGAAGAAATTTTGCCTCTGAGCCCATCTTTGAACACAAATTGCAATTCTTTCCAGGGTATCCAGCCTGCCAGCCTACTTTGCAAATTTTGCCTTTGCTTCCATAGTCATTTGGACCTGTTCCTTAAAATAAGTCTCTCGTTTGATCCATCTTTCTAATTGTGTGTGTATGCACACGTCCTATTGGTTCTGTTTCTCTGGAGAACCTGACTAGTATAGGAGTGTTTTTAGCGATATATTGAGAATAGACTTGAAAGCTGAGAGGAATGAGTCTGAACTAAGTAATACAGGATATGAGCTAAAGAAATCCTCAGACAGAAAACAGAAAAGCAGAGATAAACTGATTAGGTGTTTTGTGTGATTGCAGTACCGAGAAATGCAGAAAGAGGATCGTTAATATGAAGCACATTTGTAATTTTGATAGTAATTTAAGAGATGACATGCTGGTGGTTATGTTCACATTAATACAGCTGCAATTCTTCTTTCAGTCAAGACAAAAACGGAAGAAAACTTTGGAAGAGAAGCTGAAATAGTAGAAAGTAGTAAGGAGTCAAACTAACTTACTCCCAAATCCCAAGACAGAGCTGGTTTCAAATCCTATTCTGTCTTGAATTTTCTGTATTGTCTTGGACAGGTTATTTCATTTCTCAAATATTGTGCTCCCACACGTATAAAAATGGGCATAATTATACTTCTCTCACAAAGTTATGGAGATAATTAAATAGGAGAAGGTATGTGAATGTAAAACCCACATTATGTTGGGCAAGACGTCATTAACGAGTAATGAATATTAGTTGCTTCCAGGGAGCATTGTAAAGCACACCAGGTCTGAAGTGACTTCTCCTGGCAGGAGGAGTTTTATTCCTCTCTCATCACCACAGGGGAGAGAGGGGAGAAAAGCAGGGAGGGGAGGAGAGGGGAGGTGAGAGGGAGGATCCTGATCACCAGGAAATAAACCAGCTGCCATTTACAAAGCGAATGTAGGTGGAGTGTCCAAGTTAGTGAGACAGAGAGTTTGAGCTATAGGGGCAAGCTAAGAGGACCTGGAGAGAATCCTTTTTGTTCTAGTCCTTGTTCGTCATTGTACGTTCAGTGAAGTTAATTTTTTCTTAGGACTTTCACAGCTGGCACCAGAATTTCTCTTAGGGAAGGAACTGCCTTTGTTCAGGAAGATGTCATGTTTGTGTGCTCTTTCTTTCCCCCTTAGTGCAGAGTATCGTGGAAAGCAAGATGTCAGAGGACCGGGAAGCCGCTCAGCATGGGATGAAGAAAGGGAGTTCTCATTTGTCTTTTCCCCTGTAAATAAAAGGAGCAAAGATGGGTAAAGGTCAGAGAGAAGAAGGGAGGAGAGCCAGCAAGATGGAAAGAAACTGGGAAGAGGTGAGAGGAATCAATGAAACCTTCCGTGGTAGAGGGGCCGAGGAAGGACTATCTGATGTGACTGGGCTTTTTAAGGTATTTGCTTTGCAGTGATGCAAATCTGTATCTCCACTGTCTCCCCATTGGACTTTTGTGTGAGGTGATTGCTAAGAGGGGCTTTCATCTGTATGTTGGTACTTTTGCTCTCAGGAGCATATATTTTGAAGACCCCAGGGCAGAGATTTTGCATGTGCCCCATCATCCTCAAGGAAACTGTTTTCAGTGAATTCACTTTTTCAACCTTATTTTTCACTCCTTTTCAAAGCAAGTATTCTCCTACACCTATTTCTCAGTAAACCATCTACCAAACGTACTTTTTTCATTATCATCAGAGGTATTTCCACACTCTTCTGCCACCTTCTGCTCCCTATTTAATTCCTATCAAAGTTCAGCCCAATAGCCCTTCTTCCAGGAAGTCTTCCTGATTAGTCCATCCCAGATTCAGTCTCCTCTCCACCACTGCCCCCAACATTAATGGCCCCCAACATTAGGATATATGTATGTGTCATTAATTTGATGATTAATCCCTATCTTTTCATATTTATATATCTTAGTCTCTAGACCAGTTCAGGGAAGGGGCCAGTAAACTCAGTAAAAGTAACCAGGAACATGAGAGTGTGTCATTGTTTAATGTTGTAGAGACAGATGACAAGGAAGTTGTCTGAGTCTCTCAAATTTTCAGTTCTATGTTTTAAACAGAATCATTCATGATAACAAAATCTGGTTAATTATCATTTCTTTGAGATTTTATACTAACTCTGTGTCACAATGCTTTGGCTGAAACTCCCAAATTAATCTTCATCATCATCACAAGCTACAAAACATGTCATTTGGGGAGGGTAGGACACGGGCTCCAGCAGTGAGCAGAACGGATCTAGTGTGCTTATTTATCAAATGCTTGTCGAGGTACCTCTCAAAAAGCCCCTCCCTTTTAGCCCTAAGTGTAGTTTTCTGGGCACAACATATTTTTGGCTGAGGGTCTTCAATCAATACCTCTCACACTTAACAACACGGACGCGTGCATTCACCAAATTACTTGATCGATCGCTCTATCAATATAAAAATAATGGCATTTTGGAGCCAAAAAGCTGTGCACAGAAACACTCTGCTTTTTCTTGGTCACTTTTGGTTTCATATGATACTGTTAAAAAAAAAATCAGTGATGATGATATGCTGTGCTCCCTATGGGACACAGTTTTGCTTCCAGTTTCACTGAGCATTGTTTTGGGGTACCCCTGCACAGCAGTTTACTAGTGCGTTACTTCGGAGAAAAATATTCTTGGCCAACTCCCACAAAAATTGCAGACAACTACAGAAATTCAAAAAGGACGCCATGAAAATCAAACACTAGTGTTTTGTAGCATGTGAAATACCTCTCTTAACAAAGCACATATACTTTTAACCAGCAAGAGGAGAGGCAACTTTTTAGAAAGCCATTGCTATCATCTGTGTATCTTGACTGCAGCAATATCACAGGTAAGTAAAAACGACTTCCTTTGTGCTCTTATGAAACCGAGCAGGACCCTGTGGGGCTCCTAGGCATGGAAGCCTTTCAAACATTTGGTAATCAGGGAAGGGAGAGGATGCAGAGACAAGGGAGAAGCAGTCAAGAAACAATTGTGCAGCCTTGGGGGAGGGTCCTGGTTCTGCCTCGAGGGATACACATAACAATCTTCTACAGAACTAAACCCCCCAACAAATGGAAGATGTTAGCATTCTTCATTCCAGAGAAGATCACAGTTTGATAACATCCAGAAGCTCATCAGGAGACCACCTGAGGTCAGATTAAAGGACTGCAGGCTCTGCACACACCTTGATCCTTATCGACAACCCCGCCCTTGAACCATGGCTGTAAAACTCCTCACCAAATCCTCCTGGGTTGGGACACACAGCTTTTCAGGGCACAAGCCTGCTGTGTACCCCTATGCCTGGCAAACCAATAAGCAATTCTTTTCTACTTCACCCAAAACTCTGTCTCTCACAGATGTAGAGAACAAACATATGGACACCAAGGGGGAAAAGCGGTGGCGGGTGGTGGTGGTGGTGGTGTGATGAACTGGGAGATTGGGATTGACATATATACACTAATATGTAATATGTATAAAATAGATAACTAATAAGAACCTGCTGTATAAAATAATTAAATTAAAAAAAACCCAAATCTGTCTGATATTCGATTCAGCACTGGTACACAGAGGCTGAGTTTTCAGCATCACTTATAGAAGGCAAAGGACCAATAGACGGTTGTAGAAAAAACATTTCTAAGGATTCTGTTCTTGCCTGTTCCCCTGGGAGGAATCCCTCTGCCGTCACCAACACAATTGTAACAGTGGCCTGTCTACACACATCTTGACCAGCTGTTTCAAACAACATACGTGAAAATCATATGGGACGTTTATTAAAATGCAGATTCTTGGATCACTCTGCAATAATTTCTGTGAATACATCTGGAGTGGGGCCCAAGCACTTGTATATTAGCTTCAGCCCAAACACAGAGCTGTGGAACCACACTTTAAGAAACACTGCTTTGGATCTTGGACAACATGGGGCCTATGTTCTCAATAGTGAGAAATAGAAATAATGTTGATGGGTCTCCCGCCAATATTGCTCAGGACCTGAGCCAATCTGGGCTCCGAGGTCGTGAATCGTGTCTGCAACAGCATGCTGCACTAGGGAAGGATGGGCTCTAATTGTGAAGATTTCCAGTAAGGGAGGTTCGCTATAACAAGGTCATAGAACTGGCAGTCGATTTGGTACAGAACGTTTGATGCTCAGTGTCAAGGCTCCCGTGCAAACTTGTAATTATCAAAACAGCAAAACACTTCAGTGCTGCACTTTTGGTGGTTCAACTGTGTGGATAACTTTCTCTTTAATTAAATAAATAGCATTTGATGTAGATTGAGAAAGTCTGACTGGGCAGGTCATTGCAGACATTCAGTCCTCACAATAATGATTAATTTGGGGGGCATTTCAATACATAGGATCATCTTTAGAATTGGGGCACAGTGCTAGCAGCATAAGAAGCATCCTAAGATAGTGTGCCTTATGGTCTATTCTCCTTGGTGTAACGAAAGGTCATTGGCTTTGTAGTTGCAGGGTCCTGAGTTTGAATCTTGGTTCTGTCACTTTAGCTTTGCAACCTTGGGCAAGTACTTAGTCTCAATAAAATCTCCTATATTGAGGTTTTTTAAAAAGGAATCAAAGAAATCCCATATGGAGATGACAAGGCATAGTTGTAGTGAGTTCTCACCCTCTCTTACTCTTACTCTCTTCTTTAGTAATACATTTCCTTTCCTGACTGACTGCATGACTATGTAGCAAGTCATCCAAACTAGAAGGTTCAGGGTCATTTTAGAACATTCACCCACTTCTTCCAGTTTTTTTAGCCAATTAGTCAGCAAGTTGATCAACTCTGCCCCTAGAAACCTCACCCACACCATCCGCTCCATCAGGCCTTTATACTCGACGCCTCCTTCATCTAGATTGTTCTTCCCCTTCTACTCCTCTATAGGAGAGAGGGTGATGTCTCTTGCTTTTAGAATGTCACAAAGCCTTTGATCATTCAGTGCTGCACAGGCTTCCTGCGGGTGACAAGGCAGCTGGATGCCACACAGTGCTGTCAAAACCACAACACTGCACACCTGCATCGCGCCCTATGGCTCAGCTCCTTCTTCAGCTGGACCCAGGCTCTAGGAGTTAGAGTGACCTTCTAACACAAGCTCTAGGTGGAGTCCTGAAGATGGATACTATCCTTAAAGCATATAGTCCATACCTATCCCTGCCCTCTCTCGAGGCTCCTAAGGCCAGTGCAAAACAATGCCCACTGCCAGCTTACCCCCGGGGCTTACCCCTGAGGAAAGGGAATCACCCATTTCACAGGTATCTGAGGTCAGATAAAGTGAAGGCACTGTAAAATAAGTGATTCTCAGAAATCGATATATCTGTGATAAATGATGGGCCTAGACATTAAAGAGTACAATTATACAAAATAGAAAGTGATGACTGAAAGGAAAAAGAACTTCATTGCCTTATTCTTGTTGCTGCCAATTCCTAGAGCCAAGTTCTAAAGGTCTGAATGCCAATTATTTAGAGCACAATTACATACCTGGTGGTGGCACACTTAGAACTGGCAGGAAAAGAAAAGCAGCAGGCACGGACCCCAGGGACTGGTCCATTGTACCTAGTCAGGAAATCTGTCCTCAACTGGGTTAAACACATTTAGGACCTGACAATGGTTAAGAGATGTATTCAGACATTTGCCAAACACAAGACAGCCTCATGAAGTTACTACAAGAAAGTGTTCTGGGATTTGGGTGGAGGCGTGGATCCTTTTGCAACATCATGACAAGGAAGACTTCCACAACACAAGTTGCCTACGGATTCATCGTTCCATCTTCTTTAAGTTCATCTATGGTCAGAAATGCTGACGCTAAGTAAAGAAATAAGCCCCCTATGAGAGGCTGGAGTAGGTGCAGTTAATCATGCAATTAGAGCTAGAAAAAGAACTAGTCAGATTGTCTAGGAAATAGGGTTCCTTTTCTGAAAATAAAGGTTATGAGGAGCTGTTTGCTATTGTACATTCGAAAAACACAGTAACTGACACTGATGGAGCACCTAACTGTGCCAGGCTCGTGTAGAGTTACACTACACTCCTGATGAAACCAAGCAGGACCCTGTGGGATTCCTGGGCATGAAAGCCTTTTTGTACCCTGTTCCTTGTTTGTAGGGAACAGACTCTAGCCTTCATGACCTTCCCTGAGTCCCAAAGGGCAGATTCAAACAGTTGCTGATCAGGGAAGGGAGGGGATGCAGAGACAAGGGAGGGGCAGTCAAGAAACAGTAGTGCAGCCTTGGGGCAGGGTCCTGGTTCCACCTCAAGGGAGACACATAACAATATCTTTGAGTTCTTTACGATCCCGAAACCCCCAACAAATGGAGTTAGCATTCTTCATTCCAGAGAAGACCACCTGAGGCCAGATTAAAGAAACCAGAGAAGCTCATGGAGAGATTGCCTGAGACCAGATGAAAGGAGTGCAGGCCCTGCACATACCCTAATCCTATCAGCAACCCCACCATTGAACCATTGCTATAAAACTCCTTACCAAATTCCCTGGGTTGGGACACACAGTTTTCAAGGGAAGGAGCTCGCTGTGTCCCCCTTTGCCTGGCAAAGCAATAAAGCGATTCTTTTCTACTTCACCGAAAAATCTGTCTCTGAGATTCGATTCGGCACTGGTGCACAGAGGCTGAGTTTTCAGCAGCACTGACAACCTGTATCTCATTATAGCAACCCTAAAAAATACATACTATTGTGATGTACATCTTACAGATGAAAAATTTAAACCACAGAGAGGTTAAGTAATTTACCCAAGGTTAAACAGCTAACATGGGGTAAAGAGACCATGTGGTTAACTGCCACACTATATGCACCATCTTACTGTGTGATACTGACAAATTTAACTAATCAAATTTTGTCTGCTTCTCATAAACTGGAAAAACAAACCCTTGTTAAAAGCTTTAAGGTAATGATCAAATCATACTTCCTCTCTACTGAGCATAAAACTGTAACTGAGTAGGACACTATGGGGCCTTCCAGGAACAGACCTCTCCCCAATATCCTCTGCTTTAGCTTCTCTCTGAAGTACCTAGATAATAGTATCTGATACACATTTCCTGAGTTGTTTTACAGATGCTAAAACCCACACCATGTAGCACTCCAGACTACTGGAGCCTAAGGATTGATAATGTTAATCCGTTACCTCACTATCAACTGATCAGAGAATTGCCCAGAAGCTGATCACGAACCCTGGGATGTCCCTCTGTCACCCTGTCTTTAAAAATGCTTTGCTGAAACCCTTCAGGGAGTTCAGGGGTTTTGAGCACTAGCTGTCCTGGACTCCTTGCTTGGCGCCCTGCAGTAAATGCTACACTTTGCTTCACCACAACCCGGTTTCAGTATATTGGTTTTACTGCACGCAGGCGAGTGGACCAAAGTTTGGTTCCGTAACAAAACTAAAGATTTAATTAATCCAGATAACAAGATTATACTGTAAAAACATATACCATAAGAATAGAGGAAAGGGAGGTACTATCTTGATGAAAACCAGGGTGGGGAAAAGCCAAAGTTTTCCTATTAAAAACAGAAATTGAAATGGTACAGATGGCCCAAGGTTTTTTTATTTTAAACTCATAAAACTTGTAAAACGTTTTATATCTACAACCCCCTCCCCCAAGTAGCAATAATGCTAAACGTAGAAATAAACTTGATGCAAAACATTTGTTTCTGTATATTTCCTTCATGTCACATTTTAAGATAGGAATGTACATTTTCCTAGTCAAAATCCCCCTTGCCCTCTCTCACAGGAAATTGTGCCAGGGAGTGGGAGAAGTGCTTGGCGGGGCAAAGAGGATCTGGAACATAGGTAGGTAGGACCCAGCCTGGTTGATGAGCACACATCTCCCTGCCAGAGCTAGGAGAGAATGCTCAGGCTGGGTTGGGTTGAGAATGTAAGAGACAACTCAAAACAATTTCAGACGCATTAGAAAGAGTGTGCCTGGCTAGCTAACTCCTTTGATGATGGGCTCCAGTGGAGAGGTTGTGGGCAGGGGGTGGGATGGTGGTTCACCTTTACCAGGAGAAGGAACACAATGGAAGCTTCAAGTCCCTAACACAGTAGTAGAAAACTAACCTCTCAACTATGAAAAATCTTTCGTAGCAGATAACTGCTAATCAAAAGTAGTTTGAGCTGCTACCACTATGCTGGGCCCGGGGCTTGCAATGAAGCGTAAGGCATGGTCCTTGTGCACGTGCGCTCAGAAGTCCAGGTGAGGACGATGTATAGTCAAATAGACACACAAATAAGAAAATACCTTAGTTACAGACTAAAGTGATTTCTGCTAAGAAAAAAGCCTGCTTATGGAGAGCATATAACAAAGGAAAGTGGCCTGTGTTGGTGGGATATTGAAGTTTTCCCATTTGAAAATCTTTTATAGTGATAGAACAGTTGGTAATGTAACTGAACTACTAACACTGAAAGCTACCTAAGAAATCCATCCATTATAGTAGATGACATAGAGGTTTCTGTAAATATGAAAGGAAAAGAAATGAGCTCTTGATAGATGTATTGAGATTAGCACTGCTAAGTAGACCAGACTCTAACAAGCAACATTTGACAAATCTTATTCTTGTCGTTTCATTGAGTCCATGTTCTCATGTTGTTATGAAACCAAAGTTTCTTAGCTGTTTCCAATTGTAATACCCAGCTGTGGCATGGGGTACTTTATTATTTATCAGTTCTCACAAATCTCGAACGAGGTAAGCTAATGTTCTTAAATGCATGCCCGCTGAGAGAAATTTTACAAATCACAACACTCTATAGCTCACAGAGAGCTGCATATTAATAAAAGTAAAACTGATTTAAAAATGAAAGAAAACTCTATATTTAATGTATTTTAAAAATATATTTTAAAATAATATTTAGCATAGTTAATCTTTGAGACAAATTTTGATAACCCTTAATTATTAAATACTGCTATATGAAGGTCGAGGAACTGTAACCATATTTTCTCATAATAAAGATAACACTCAAAGATACCGAAGGAACTGATTAAAATGGAAAGGGAACTGCTAGTTGCAAACAATAATCTGTTCTGTATTTTAAGCTGTTTCAGTAATAGTTAAGACTGAAATTTCTTTCAAGTTAACTTAAAATACTTTTGTACTTAGCCCCATCTTTATCCTTCAGCTTAACCAGAATATAATAAGCATCATTCTAAGGAGACAAGAACGTGAAGAAATTTTTTCCAGTACTCTGCGGATGTTTTTTTCATTTTCAATGTGTTGAATTCTTAAATTCCAAAAACAAAAAACAAACCAAGAAAAACCCCTAAGAATTTCCAAGTTCTTAAAATATTTCTATTTTTTTAAGAGATTTTGCCAGGAAATGTCTGCCATATTTAAAACAGTATCAGGGCTTCCCTGGTGACGCAGTGGTTAAGAGTCCGCCTGACGATGCAGGGGACGTGGGTTCGTGCTCCGGTCCGAGAAGATCCCACACGCCGCGGAGCGTCTGGTCCCGTGAGCCATGGCCGCTGAGCCTGCGCGTCCGGAGCCTGTGCTCCGCAACGGGAGAGGCCACAAGGGTGAGAGGCCCGCGTACCGCAAAACAAACAAACAAAAAAAACAGTATCATTTCTAACTCCTGCTGTGCATCCATAAGCAGGTTGTGGGTTTCAACCAATTCAACCCACCAAGGCCAGGAAACTGATCAAAATGACTTTGAAGTCCCATGCCTACTGAATTTTATTCTTTATCCTCCTGATATATTAGTATGCAAGACATAATACAAAATCTTGATCCACCTGCGTGTGACTAAGTTTGCAAAGACAAGAAACACAACATCACGAGAGCCTGAATGGGAGAGCTCCTAGATGATACGTTTTGGCAAATATGAGGATGCTGGGCTCACCTTTGCAGCACGTCAGGAAGCGCCCACGGCTTAGAACTTCGGCATATGTTGGGGTATCGGGTGCTCTGCCAGGGTTGCAGACGCGGCTCGGAGATGTGCTGTCTAAAGCATTGCTACTCAGCCCCAGGCATCAGCAACTGGAAAGGCAAACTCGCGGCCCTCACCAACTGAATCAGACTCTCTGACGAAGGGCCCAGGACTTTGCTTTAACAAGCCCTCCAGGTGATTCTCAGTCTCACAGAAGAGCAGTAACAAGAACTTCTGGGCCCCTGCGTGCTCGGTGTAGGACTTGCTAGAGACAATAGGTGAAGGAGATGAAGCTCCTACACACGAGCAGCAGGGGCCTCACTTAGGAGCTTGCAATGCAGACTCTCCTGCCCACAACTCCAATCAGAGCCTGCATTTTAGTTAATTGATTTCCTCTGTGCGCCCGGAGGGTACTCCCTTGGGCAATCAGCCCCTGCCCCCTTCTGCCTGTCTTCTCAAGTAGTAGCTAGAATGCTCTAGGCTTCTTTTCCCTCTTTCCCTTATCAAAATCCCCATTTACCCAACAATTTGCTTCAGCCAGGTGTCAGGGGTGAGAAGTGATTTTTCTGAGCTAATGAGCTTTAGTGTAGAGTTCCTGATAAAACTAATAAAACTCAATGTGTTACTGATTCCTGTAATGTTAGCGTTAAAAAGTTAAGATTTCTGGAGATGCCTATATTTTAAGCCCAAGAATGAATCTAATGGTGGGATTCTAAGCACAGTGAGAAACTGGTAGAGAAAATAAAGGTTCTGTGGGAGCTGGAGTATTTGATATGCTACAAATCAGGCATGAGGGAGGCTGAGCTGGTCCTGGTCTTCCCCCTGGATTCCTTACCTTCCTATTTAACAGGAACTGATTGAACAAAGAATTCACCTCCAAATGGGAGCCTATCAACTCCATTCAGCTATCCCCTCGGTTTGTTACAACTACTGAATCACTCTAGCCAACTGTGAGTCCAGTATTCAAGGCGTTTTAGCGGCTCCAGGAGCCCAGGAATTAACTCAAACTGAGGGCACACCTGGGGTGGGAGTGACTTTGAAGGCCCCATCGGCACCAGTACTTTGCAGCACCTTGTAAAGTCCTGGAACCGCACACTCTTGCGTTCTCCACCCACCCACCCCAGCACCAAATCTGGAAATCTGTGATCACAGGATGGGATGGTGGCAGGGAAACATGGGTTTAAAAAAGTTTTCTAGGCAATTCCGATACACATGCCTGACTTCTCCAACGGATAATCACTGATCAGTTGTATAAGTTTTATTATTGCCCATGAAGCTTTTATACACAATTCAAGGGTGGCTACACTGTTATTACTGAAATGAGACATATCATAAAAGTACAAGTTTTCTTTCACATATGTGAAATGTTATTTTATACCTCAATTTGATCCATGCATGATTTGAGAAATACAAGTTCTCAACCAAAACATAGGTCCAAGCATGCAAAATCAACAGCTATTCTAATTTTTAATTTTGAAAATCTCTTGAACTTTACTGGCGACTCTTTTAACCCTGCACCGTTTCAAAGGAAAACACAAATTGAAGACAGCTACATTTATTAAACATTTCTTCATCAGTATGAACATCGACAATGCACTGAACATTGCCAGCAAACAGCCTGCTGGGATTGGGGCAATCATTTATTTTCGCTCAAAATTCCCAGTAGGGTTTGAAAATATGTACTTCTGCCAGTTTAACCTTGGTTTCTGTGAGTAAACTAGAACAACTGAAGTAAGTAAACCAAACCAAATCTTTTGAATTTCAGTTGTTTACAAGGTACCTCATTGACAGGAAACAAGCCTTTCTGAAGTGGAGATTGTGGCAAATTTTTACAAGACAATAAAAACCATTTTCCCCTTTATATTATAAAAACAATGTTACCACATAGAGAAGGGAAGATTAAATTCACCCATAATCTCATCACCCTAATGTGTCATCTTTTAATCTCTATCCACAAACATGATTTCTACATAGTTGTAACTTGTGTATTTACACAATTTTGATAAAATCACTATTTAAATTCTCATATACAGGACTGTATGTATACTCCTCTTTAAGAAAATTATACAGTGTAAAACCTACAAAATGCAATATGTCCATCAATCCCAAAATATCCAAGAGCTTCAACGTTCCAGACCAAACTACAACTGCATTTCTTTCCTTCTGCACTGGAGCATATGAACTATGACAAGGCTAACATTGGTCTGAGTTCACCATCTGTAAAATAGCATAGGTAAAACACTGCTACAAATTTTTAAAGTTATCTACATCGTTTAGCACATTTTCTTTGTGCAATCTTTATAAAACCTTAAAATTACATCTTAATTATCTCCATACTAATTGAATCAATAATCTTCAATCATTCTTAATTATCATTCCACTTTTCTTGACCTTGTTTTTTAGGCAAAGTGGTTAATACACATGAGAAATAAAGGGCATCTGCACCCAAGTACACTTTCCATGCCAAAGGAGCAAGCAGCACTATTTAGGTAGAGTAGGTTCTGTGATGGCAGAAATACCAGCCTGGGTTTAGCAGATGTCATCTGTGTGATCTTGAGCCAATCATTTTGTCCCCTTGCACTTCAGGTACTTTACTGTAAAATGTAAAATGAATACTTGCATTCTATCTCTTTGGGGATATCATTGCAAAAACTAGAATATAAGTAAAGCATTTTAAAATCCTCAGATGAAAGGTACAACATGTTTTAAAGATTTCATTTTTATTAGGATTGATTGACAAATATAACTTATTATTAACCTGTATACTAAAAGTTCTCTGTATCATTCTGGTTAAAAAGTAGCAGATGAGTTCCCATTTTCAATGTTTCAAGAACAGGTCTGGAGAGCGCGCTGAACTGGTTTCATTTGGTGACACACTGACATCTAGTGGAGATCTACGGTGTGCTATGGAATACCATACACCCCACAATAACTCCACAGTTCTGGTGGGGGCAAAGAGAAGCAAAAGCACCTTTTGGTCTTTATGCGAAGCATCAAGAAAATATACAAATGAATTAAAAAACAAAGGTACACTTCCTGTATATTTACGTTTTCCCGTGTTCAATTAAAAATACCGGCCAATTCTCAAGACATTTAATCAGAAGTTGTGGGATGATGTGCGGTGGGTAGCAACAAGCTCCTCAGCACTGTAGCTTTGGGAGATGCCAGAAAACCTCCCTCTGATTCAGAGTTTAAAGGAACAACGTAACTATGTGCTCAGCTGCTCTGCTTTTCCTACAACCATGGCGAGCAAAGCTGGAGGGGGGGGGCGATGGGGGAGAAGACAAGGCAGGGGAAGGGAGGGAAGGGAAGGAGAATGTGTGGGAAATAAGTTTTCTAAGTTTTTCATTACATCCCGTGAGTTAAATTTTGTACCTCTTTGTGGCTAGAATTTTATTAAATCCAGAGGGAGAGTTTCTTTAAGCAAATATATGTGTAACCTTTCTGGCATATCACGAAACATTTATCTAAACCTGCTCCCGTAGTACACTGCATTTACTCTGGAATAAAAATATAAAATAAAATGTTTCTACGATTACACTTAGCTTTCACAAACGTCTAGCACCATCGTTAAAGTGTGGCTCTGTGTTTCCTCTTCATCCCTTCCAAAGACTACGAGAAGCATAGCTGAGTGGCCTTGGGAGGAAGTAAATCTGACACTCATATTTTTAACACATGACTATTTAAATTAAGATAAACAAATATTCACTGGAAGATTGTCACAGTCACATCAGATCTGCTTCAGTACCGATTTAATTTAAATTCTGCCTCCCCACTTCCCCACCCCCTTTAGTGAAAGTGGGCAGGTCTGAGTGCAGCTGGTCTACTGGATCCACACCTGCCTGCTTCCTTGTTTTCTACCGAGCTTCAACCACTGGATGAGGCTTCTTGACACCACTGTTTAATGGCTTCGTTATTCCAGTGAACAGGAAAGTTTGAAGAGGATGAATTCTGGAAGCTGGAATAAAGAATTTGTTTTATACTGCTGTGTGCTTTTAGCCTCTGGTTCTGGCAGACCCTTCCACCACACCTCTTCTGGAGGAAAAA
This sequence comes from Delphinus delphis, assembly GCF_949987515.2. Classification (NCBI taxonomy): domain Eukaryota; kingdom Metazoa; phylum Chordata; class Mammalia; order Artiodactyla; family Delphinidae; genus Delphinus; species Delphinus delphis. The sequence goes on from NC_082689.1 coordinate 52,226,965, forward strand.
AAAAAAAAGAAAAAGAAAGAAGAAAAAAAAGAAAGAAAGTGAAAACATCTTACTGTTGGTCTGGAGGAAACATGGGATTAAAAGAAACCTCAAGGATTAGGAAAGTGTGATTTTTCTCTAGAGAAGAACGTGCATGAGTTTGTTCCCACCACACCCAGAATGAGTCTAAATTCTTTAATTCCTTCAGTCTTTCATTTTTGTCTGGGAATCAGAAGAATCATCTAGAAATGATTAGACCAGACCAGCTCTCAAGTGTAAAATCTAGAAGAATCTTACAGCATCTACATTGCTTAATTATAATCAAACACTCTGAAATAGATATGTATCCATTATTGGTCTGTTAAATTTAAAAAAACGAAATATACTCACTTATGTCCTTCTTGGCAATTAAGAGTAAACTCCAATCTTCAGAGCCCAGAGACAAAAACAAACAAACAAAAAACAACAAAAAAAGATGCGACACAACCTATTAGCACAAGCAAAAACAATGTTCTAACAGTGAAGCTTCATGCTGTACTCAAAAATATAATTATCCATACAATTTGCAATTGTATTGTTTTACTGCTTAAAAAAAGTCTCTCCAGACACTTTACACTGCTCAGTGTTTTACTACTAAACAAAATTCTCCCATCATTTTCCCAACATTTCTGCAGTGTTCTTCATTGTTTTTTGTTCAGTTATATAATTGAGGAAAGTCAGGCCCAAGAGAAGCTAAAAAAAAAAAATCCACTGACAGAATAAGACAGTACATAAGAAATTTGAAAGCTTAGTTACTCTACCACAGGCTGGTGTTTAATTAAACTATTTTGACCCTAGAGTTCAGAATCTGAAGACCCAGGAGTTAGAATTGAAATAACTACTATTGCAGTGTTTTACTCATGAAGTAACTATTGTGGATACATCAATGACCTTTAATTACTCTAAGCACTAATACAACTAAAATTTAAAACTTGTGATCTCTCTATTCATTTCTTTCAAGACAAAGTGTCAAAATATGTCAGGTGGCAACTCTTGGTAATTAGTTTTCATATATGTGTAATAAATACTTTATTTGAAGGTAACGTTTTATTTTGGAAATGATGATTTTAAAGATTCCTGGGCAGGACCCGGACTTAAGAGCTAAGGTTACTATCCCTACTGTGTTAAATAAGCAGATTGCAGTGATTTTCAGAGAAGCCGTGAGTCCTTTGGGTGTAAATGTGTCCTCCTAAGTCACTCTTCTAGTTCCGTTGTCCCAGGTATGCCACTACACAGTAGACAGGAACTGAGTCTTCCAGACATGTTCCAGACAAGTTGTAGATGCTAAAGAAGCGGTGACTCTGAAGTTCAGTCCTTGGGTGTGTTATATGAAATGAATCTAGAGAAGTGGCCAGAGTACCTGTGCACAATATATCACTGTCAGAAAAAGAATTTACAGTAACATTATAGAATCAATAGTAATACAGAATGCCCCAGTCTTTGTGATCTTGGCTTCTCTGGAAATGTAGAAAAAATAGAAACAGGTCTGACTTACAGAATCCGAGGAAACTTTTTATTGATCTCTTTATCCTTCCAGAATTAGGAGAGCAGGCAATACAGTATCTTTAACCCCAGCTCAAAGGAGTAAACCTTTTCCCAAAGCTTAAATGGGATGGACGTTTTCTCCACATCACAGTGCCCTGTCCTAAATCAACCATCAACATCCTCCGTCAACAAACAGAACCCACAACCAAGTGCAGAAGGACGGCGCTTTTGCTGTTTCTCTTCAGATGTCCCCACTGGAGTGTTCTCATGTTGTGGGCTTTTGGCATCCTAACACCCAGTCTTCCCCTAATGATAACCACAGAATTACATAAATCCTACTTTGAAAATACACGGAGAGAAAATACATTTTCAGCAAATCACTAGGAAAGCTCTAACAAGCTGCAAATAAGGAAGAATACAAAACGATTTCTAATTTAAGTAACAAAATACAGGGCTTTAGAGATGCTATTTATTGCAATCTTCCAGCCAGGCCTTAAATAACGAAATGGCTGTCTTAGCAAGGTGCCTGAGGAGAGGTATTAACCAGGGGAATCAAATGAAACTGAGGAGAGACAATCAATGTGAGACCTAAAAACCTCTGCTCCTTTAGGCTCACTTCAACAACATTTGCAAACCCTCCCCCCCTTTGATGTCAACTCTCGTTAGCCTAACAGTTAACTTTAAACCTGGAAAGTTTTGTGCCCATGTTTAAATGTGGCCGAATACTCATTAATCTTTCTAGAAACATATCACTATCATGAAAATAAAAACAAGTGGTACCATACGCCAAACTGATACACAGTACTCACCCACTGATTATGTACTTGCCTACACTTGGAATGTCATTTTATGAAGGCGCTTACGTATAGTTAGTAAGTAAGCTAAAACACTTCCAAATATTCAAATCCAGCAAAAAAAAAAAAAAAAAAAGCACAAAGTTGCCCACTCATCACTGAATTATTCTGGATTGAACAGAAGGCTAAATTTCAGCACTGCCAAATGCTATTAGGCACAGAAGCAATGCACCATCTGTCTTGAAGTAACAAGTATATCAATTCAGATATAAAATACTGGTGTGCCAAGCAAAGTATCTTAAGCAATCTATTTTCTGATGCTTGAAACTTAACACAGCCAGCAACAAGGTTATATGCATCAATACTTGAACCGCTAGTAGTAAAGGAAATTATAAAAGTGTCAGAACATCAAAGCGTTGTAGTCAGTCCTATGAGCAGGAAGGCCTTGAAGAAGAGTCAGAAGATTAAGGAAGTTTTCTCAATGAGTCACTATTGCTATTTCTCTGAGAAAATATTTTTAAGTGATAGATAGAACGGCTGCCATTGGCCAGAATGACTCTGGTATTTTACTGAAAACCAGTGCATCTGAACCTACTACTGAAATAGATGCTGCTTCATCATATGGGGGCGTACTGATGTCATGACAGAAAGCTGGGCTTCTAAGGAGTTTGGACTGGACTCTGAAAACAGTGGGCAGCCACTGAAGTCTGTGAGCGAGGAGTGTGCTTACTCTGGGAAGATTAATGTGACCTCAGCATGAAGAAAAGATTGGAGTCCTTTGTATAGACAAGAGGGTGACTTAAAAGACTCCTGCAGATAAGGGCCTGAATTAGACCTAGGACTGAAAAATCTGAGAACAGAATCCAAACATGCTATCCTTCAGAAATAAGGTGAAAAGCCAGCAACTATTAGCCTGTATAAGCGTGAGAGACAGTCTAAAGAATATTATGATGATTAATTTAGGTTAAGAAAGAAGAGTCATACCCTATTTAAGTTCAGATAATTAGTTGGGTATAAATGCAATAATCACACAGCAAAAGTACTGTTCAGCAAGACTCAATCAGGAAAAAAGCTGACTAAGTATTTCTTAATTCCTGACTCTCTAGGCAAAATTAAGTGGTTGAGCCAACTGTGATGTTTCGGGTCTGTCACTGACCAGGTTTTCACAGAAAATAAGCTAAGAAGTGCCCCATTTCTTACGTATGAACCTTGGAAGCAGGAAGTCAGGACAGGAGCAGGGAAAGAGAAACACAATAGAAGGTATGAGTCCTGGTCCTTAGCTCACTGCCCCATGGGTTCTCTGGAAATGAAACTTGCCCTTCAAATTCCCTACTTCCTGAGTAAGATAAAGGGACAGAAGGCCTGGAACTGGAAGTGTCTTCCCATGGAACCAGGGGTAGAAGTCAGGGTAATAGGAGTTGGCATCTCTGCATCCTTCTCTCACTACTACGTTACAAAGTAGACCTGGGGTAAACACTGCTCTATTTTCTAGAATCATCTGAATGGGCAAGAAAGGATTTTTGATAAGCCATTTTCCTGAGAGCTCTCTGTGCTTACCTAGGCCATCTCTTTTCCTGACTAGACTTTGATGAGCTCTTTGGGAAATGTAAGTTTCTCCCACTTCCAGCATGTAAAGCAGCATTAGTTATAAATACTTAAATCTGTTGATTTAAAAATTTAAATCTAGTTAAGTTTGGTGTCAAGGTAGATTCCTCAATGACAAGGAAAATCACTTCAAGGAAAGAAAATATTAAGGTACTCAAGATTCAAGTCAGCTAATATTTGCTAACCATACTTGATGAAGAACAGTCATTCCAGACACTAGGGGAATTTTAATTACTTGTTCATGATTAACATGTAACTATAAAATCAAAGGCCCATCTAGCTAAACAATTCACTTAACCATTCATTTATTCTCTCGACAATAAATGACCACTCTCCTGGGCACAGAGGAGTCACACAGACACATGAGGTCTGGTCCCCCCATCCTCCCTTTCGGCCAATAACCACTTCCTACTTCGTGGAGGAGTAGAAGCCACAAGAAAGCTTCCCACTACCACATCTACCCTCCAGCCTGGACCTATCCCCTTGCCCGCTGCTTGTTCTATTAACTAGGGATGGGATGAGATGTTGCATTCCCAGAAAAGGACAATCACTTCATTTGTGTGCTACATCCCATCTTCTCCTGCCTAACTAGTAGAGCTCAAGTTTCGTGAAGGTCAGTACTGCTTTAAGTGGGGATACTGTGCTTCCCAAGAGCTCCTAGTCTATTCAGGAAGAGAAAGAAATGTCCAAGGGAAGTGCAGGGAGTTTTGGAAACACCCCCAGTAAAGCACAAATGATCTTCTCGAGGACATTGCTTCTCTGCCCTACTCATCCGTTTCTCCCTCTCTGTTTATCTTTCCCATCAACATACGGTATAATTCTCCCCCATCTTAAAAAAAGAAAACTACTCTCTATTGCAAAACTGTCAGAAGTCTACAGTTTCTATTACCTTTGGCACCTACTCCAACAGAGCTTTTGATCTCGCCACTCCAACAAAACGATGCTTGCCATCAGTCAGTTGCTAAATAAAATGGCCATTCCGGTCCACATCTGCACCTTACGTGGCTCATCAGTCGCATCTGAAGCTGTAGATCATTCCCACCTCCGTGAAACTTTTCACCTCCTTTTCAGGTCCCCACGCTCTCCAAGGCTTCTCCTTTTTACTTCCTGATTGCTCCTTCCTGGGTTCCTTTGCTGATTCCTCGTGTCTGTCCTCAGCTTCTTAATGTTGGAGTGCCCAGACTTCTTTCTTCTCTAGCAGCACTCATTTCCTTGGTGATCTCATCCAGTCCCACAGCTGTAAATATCACCTAGCCACTCATGAATCCCAAATGTTGTGCCTGGCCCAGAACTCACTCCTGAATTCCAGGTCCGGATGTCCACTGCTCTGACGCCTCCATCTGGATGCTTAACAGGCACTTCCAACTCAACCTGTCAAAAGCGAGGCTCTTCATGTCTCCAGTCCTGCCGAACGCCACCACCCCCCACCCGCCGCCCCCAGGTTCCTCACCTTAATTAACTACAACTCCAGGCTTCTAGTTTGCTCAGGCGCCAAACTTTGACTCCTTTTTACATCACATAGTTAGATCTATGAGCAAATCTTATTGGCTACCTTGAACCAGAATCTGATCGTTTCTTACCATCTACACTAATGCCATCCAGGTTGGAGTCATCAGTATCTCTAGCCTGGCTCCCTCTCCCCTCCCCCCCAGTCTTTTTCCTAATGGTAATCAGAAATTCTCAAACAGGTCATAAACCTATCATTCTTTGGCTAAAAAACCCTTTGGTGGCTTCCATCTTACTTAGAGTACTACCCAAACTCCTCACAAGGCACTCCACACACTACGCGGCCCTACGTGACCTGTTCAGCTGTCATCTTCTTGACTTTGCCTCTTGCTGTTCTAGTTGCTGCTTTCTCTGCCCCACCTTCTCCGGGCCCTTGCTGGTTTCGGCAAACACTGAGCATGCCCCTGCCCCAGGTCTTTTCATTTGCTATTTCCTTTGCCTGCAATTCTCTTATCCCTCACCACCTTCAGCTCTTGACTCATCTTTTTGGTGAGGTCTTCTCTGATTACCCTTTCACAACTGCACTGCAACCTCCCCCTTCTCCCTCTCAGCACACTCCCTACTTCTCTTCCCCGTTTTGTTTCTGACATAGCACTTACCGTCATACATATACACTTTTCCCCCCTTTTTAAACTTTGTCTGTCGCCTTGAACTGGAAAGTAAACGCCCTAAGGATAGGGATTTTTGTGTGGTTTGTTCACTGCTAATCCTAAGTATCTAAACCAATGTTAGTGAAATGAATTGGATCCCTGATTTCTAGGGGCTCGTGATCAAGGGAGGTGACAATACAAATAAAATGTGTCATTAAAAAAATTACAAGGGGTAAGACAGGAATAAAGACACAGACCTACTGGAGAACGGACTTGAGGATATGGGGAGGGGGAAGGGTGAGCTGTGACAGGGCGAGAGAGAGTCATGGACATATACACACTACCAAACGTAAGGTTCATAGCTAGTGGGAAGCAGCCGCATGGAACAGGGATATGGGCTGGGTGCTTTGTGACTGCCTGGAGGGGTGGGATAGGGAGGGTGGGAGGGAGGGAGACGCAAGAGGGAAGAGATATGGGAACATATGTATAACTGATTCACTTTGTTATAAAGCAGAAACTAACACACCCTTGTAAAGCAATTATACCCCAATAAAGATGTTAAAAAAAAATTACAGAAGAAAAAACTGTCCCACATGAATACTTAAAATGACCTTTACTATTTGGGAATTGTGTGGCCAGGGAAAGAGTTCAGCAGAGGGCTAATGTGCTCCTAAAAAACGATAAAGGAATCAGGCAAGGGGTGCCAGCAATATCCCTGCAATACAGCTTTACTCCCTCACCTTGTGTTTCTTATAATTACTCTTCTTCATCACTAGGGAGATGAAGGAATGACATGCTCATATAAAGACTTGTCATAAAGCACTCCGGTCTCAGTCCTAGAGCATCTTTAACGTTCCTTACACACTTGCCCCGGAGTATCAGGACCTCTTTTGGTGACCAACAACGCTCAGTAACCTGTTCTCCATGGGTTTATCTCTCTCCCCTCTCAGTGTGAGATGGGCCTGGAGCAGTAAGCAGCCAACATACCTGAATTTGCTTAGCCAACTTACAAAATACTCATGTTACAATGAGAAGGCGGAATTACACTTCTGGAATTAGGGAGCTTCTACCCTGTCACCTTTCAATTACACCTATTGGCTCAGGAATAACGGGGCAATAAAGAAAAAAAGTGACCTGTTTGGTTCTTTGTCCTATTCTATCTCCCTTTCTCACAGAAGATAGAAGTGGGAAAGAAAAACCAAATGAAGAGATTTGGATAATATTTCAATGACTAACTTTCAACACTCCAGGACTGCCCCCCCCTTTGTACTACTATACAGTACAGTATACTTGTTCCTCTTCCCTAAAATATTTCTCTTAAATTTTTTCAAAAGCTACCACTTTTCATTTTTCCTATCAGATACCCCTAAAAGAATACTGTAAGCAGACACATATATTCCATTGTCTTCTTCCTTTTTACCAGTAAAAAGGAATAGGAGAAATATATCAATTAAGACAGTAATGATAATGGGAAATGATGTACATTTTGTAGGACAGAAAGCATTTTGGTATATTTAAGGACTTTTAAAATTACAAGATTCATTCTCCATTTAAAACAAGTAGGCATTAAGTAGGTTATGAAAATAACCCATTGCTACTTCTCACATTTCAAGTTTACAGGAATATCACCTACCAAGTATAAAGCACTGAATCAGTATGATGGGGGATTAAAGAAGACATGACTTATATGCTTTACATGGTCCCTGGATAACCTTATGGAGAAGATTACACCCATGATATAATATTCATTCTTTCAGCAAACGTATATCATGTTATATACTGGGCTAAGATACAGAGACAAGGACTATAGATATTATCCTCCAAAAGCTCACTATCCAGAAGTATGCATAAAGTGTTAAACTGAATATAATAAAGTATCAAAATGCATGCTAGAGATATTGGATATTCAGAGTAGTTTGAAAGACAGTAATTATTTTCAAAGCATCAAATAGTATTAAGAATGTTTAACATCATATAGATTAGATAAAACTTACCTAATTATTATACTAATATTTTCATAGCTAAATCAGCAGGGACATCTGTTTGATTTCTCATTCAGTAGAAAATGGATACACATTAGCAAAGATGTGTTCTCCTCTGCTAACAAGAGGGAAAAATCTATTTGGACAGGAAAAAAACTATTTAAGAATGTATTCATCTCTGCATGCATCACAGTGCCTGAAATGACCTTCAATTAGCAAACTCTTAAAATTTGTAGAATAAACTCACCATGGAGGTCAGTTAAGGTGGTATATAGTATAACCACCCTCCCCCCCCAACCCCTTCCATCCAAAAGAAAAAAGGAAAGAAAAAAGAATTCTTGCCCAGAAGGGCACCTGGCTTGTTTGATCACACTTGGAAATATGTACATGCTTGAATTGCTTCTATTATTTCCGATGTTTGTACAGATGGTGTCTCAAGAGAAACAGAGAGACTGACAGACTGAAGGTACATGATAGTAAAATGGAAAGGTTTCATTAAAAGAGCTGCACTTGAGATAAACTTTAGGAATTGGAAGATTTTGGGGAAAAACTGCTTTTAATGTTCTATGTTAAAAAGACCTGCATAATTGGCTTTAGCCTCACTGGATTTCAGCAAGGTAACCTACAGATACAAAAGATTTAAAGTCAATTTATAGTTCTCTAAATGCACTCATTGGTAATATCTAGGTTGATTCTGTCTGACAAGGTTTTAACACCACTTATCCACACCAGTCCTAGAAATTCAATTCATAACCACTTTGAAAGGACTATCATTCCACTGTGTAGAAACATCCCATTACGCACTGGAGCGGTTCACTTAAATCACTGAAGAACTTTACCAAAAAAAAGGTTAACAAACTAGTTACAAATAATTGTTATTTCAAATAATGCCTATCTACTAAAATGTAATTATGAATTCTTTTTTATTATTTCGGTATTACTCGAAAAAACTTATTAATTGAAACATGAAACAAGGGATTTATTTACATATTCTATTCATCTAATGTAAGAAACACTAACTGAAATATAAGTGGATAATTATTGTAGAATCATTAGCTCAACCCCTTCAAATCATTTGCAATGGTTTTATGAAAATTATTAATGCTTCAAATCATGCCATGATTCTGTCCAAAGACCACAGTATGTCAGCTGAAGACGTGCAAATGTACTGCATTAACATGACTAGGACACAGGTTACTATGTGATGCCACAGGACTGAAACTGACTTGAGTTTTACAATGCAGTCATTCTTGTATTGCTGTAAGAACACACATGGGCAAGTAGAGGACTGACTCCAAGTACACAGCACCTCCACGTCCTTATTAGAAAGACTTAACATACACACGGGCCAAATCAAACCTACGAATTTTATCCCTGTGACACGTTAGGATATCCTAGTTTAGGAAAGAAAAAAAAAAGGCAATGTCTAGATAACTAATGTATCTTATTTTGAAAAAGGTCATCATTAAATGATTGATAAATTTATCAATATATATCTTCTGATGTGGTCATGTGATGCACGGTTAAATAAATTTAAAATAACATCGTTTATCTCATTTTCCAAATTAAAAAAGGGAAGCCAGTGATATTAAAAGTATTATGATCAATGTCTGAGACAGAATATAAATAAACATACCTCGTATTCATTGGAATCAATTAGTAAAGGCTTATTTTGTAAGGTTCCATTTGAGACTAAAATAGAAGATTAAAATAAGGATTGACTAAAATGCAAAATTGTACTTTATCTTATAGATTACCTTTCAGAAGGTTTCTAATTTATGTATACCCGCTTTTACATATAAACATATATATATTAAATACTAACCGTAATGCTATAAACAAAAACTCTTAGCCTAGTGGTAAAGAATGGGGGCTGTACTTCCGCATCATACTGGTTGTGTAATCTGCATCCAGCTCTTTAACCTGTCCGTGAATCAGTTCTATTCTGTCAACTGAGGATCATCAGAGTGTCTCTCTCCTGAAGCTTTCTGAGGGATATTAAACAAGATGAGGCACCTCAGTAACTAAGTGGGGCCTGGCATGCAGTGGTTTGTGCACTGCATGGCCCCTCTGAGGGCACACGATCATAATTAGAACACTCCAGGCTCAACAGGGTACATGGTGCTATGGCCATTCTTGAGTACTTACAACATTACATTTGGACTTGTAAAATTTGCTCTTAATGAATAAGAAAAGGTCTAGGTTTTAAAATATCACAATTTACATTTAGAACAAAGTTCCATGGGGAAAAAAAAACCTATTTGTAGTACACATGGATGGACATCTACGTAACTGGGAAGTGGATCAAAAAGAGAAAAGATTTTTTAAAATTCAGAATTTTAAAAGAACCTAATAGTAGGAACCGAAATGATGACTTATTACTCAGTCCATTTGAAACTGTGGCCTGATCCCGGCAAGAGAAAGTGGAACAAGCGTAACAAATTTTGTAAGATTTAGGATGACTGAGTTTGAGGACTAAGGACTAGTAGAGAACAGGGAAATAATGAAATTAACTTCTTTGAGTTTTACATAAGAGATGAAAGTGTCTTATTTAAGGCCACAAAGGTAGTTTGTGGAAGAGCCAGAAATATTTTTATGTCACCAGTTCTCTCCACTCTGTCCCAGGTGAGTATGGGACACAGCCTACAAGTAAACAGTTTGGTGGTAGTAATTAGGCTGATAGCAAGTGAAGGAAGTCAAAGGATAGCATCTCCAAATATCCTGATATTCAGTATGATGAATGCTTTTCTAGGACTAAGAGAGAAGTTTATTAACCTAGGATGCAGAATGTACAATATTGGAAGTGGATAAAAACTACTTTCTACAGCTCATCTATATAGAAATCCTTATAGCTTACATAAAAGATGCCCATTCTCATCACATTAACTTGAACTCAAAATAGTAAAGGCTCAGAGGTTTTCATAAGCCTAAGCCTGTTTGGTGTACCTCTGTAACGTGGAGAGATTCTTTTTGGGTTTTTTTTTGGCGGGGGGGCGGAGAGGCGGGTGTGCGTTAAGTGAAAGACAGATATAGAAGTGTTTATTTTTACCCTGATTTAAGACTTCTACTAACAAATACTCAAGTAGGAATCCATTATTCTTTGTGAGGGTATATACAACTAGAAATGTTTTACTTTATTATCCTGGAGAAATGTATTTTTATGCTAATAATTCCAGCCTATAAATTTTAGGGTGGTATTTTATTTCCATATTTAGGACTGGAGAAGACATTTGCCCATATTCCACAACCTTGGTTACATGACCAGAGAATTACCTCAATAACTATCCCAGTCATAAAAAAACCATTTATACTCTGTTGACCAATCTGAATATTGAAAAATAAACTCCTATAAGAAATCTAATATTTAATAATTATAACTAGAAAGAACGAATTCATATATCCTATTAAACCCTTAAAATTCCCTATTCTTTCAACTGAGAAATAATGCCACAACTGCACAGTAATCCAGAGTTCTAGTCTACCTTCAGGGCAGACAAGGGTTTCTATGTTCATCTCTGTCTCTGCCTATATCTGTTGGACAAGTGCATAATAAGAATGGTAATGCACACCAAAAACACCATGAAAATTCAAGAACAGGATTAGAAGTCAAAAATGCATGAAAGACACAGAAGGGCTACCAGATTAAAGTTATTTGACAATGCTGCCCAATGGTGGACAGAAGTCATCATTCTGGAAACAAAATCTTGTAAGCCAGGATTTCATGTTATTTTTGGCTCAAATATCATATTATCAAAGTAGAGCTTTATGTTTTTTTGAGACCAATGGTTAAAAAACGCAGTTTTGTATATTTAAACTCATGTATTCTCTCATTAGGACTTAAAGGAAAAAAACTCTACACATTTATACGATTTCAAATGTTTTCAATTTAATAAATGATTTATTTATACTAGTCCTCTGTAGTTAATCTTCATATTCACATTTTTATCTCATCAACAATCATCTCAGACACACCTTCTAACAAGACTGACTTAAAATATTACGACAGGAAACTATGCCTTCAGGAGCATGTTTATTGTGTTTGAGATGATACATCAGGTGCTCTCTGAGCTACAAAGGGTAAAAGGAAATCCTCTCGATACAAACTGACAAAGGTAAAAGGTAAAACATTTTTCACAACAGCATGAACCACATACTCAGAGATAGATCTGGGTTTAATACAAATGACGTAATTCCTAGTCATCTACGGCTACTATTATAACTTCATACAGATAATGAATTAGGCTAAAATGCACTATAATATTTGGTAGACTTCAGGACCAGTATCCTTAGTACATCACAAAATACACTTTGATATCCCAAAGAAGCAAGACTTGCAAGTAGGCGTTTTAAACGTAACTAATCTACAGCTACAAAGTTCTACTCTTGATAGCATTTACCTTTTTGGGGAGTCTCCCAGTCTCCAAAGGATAAAAGCAGAGAGTAGAATCAGTATAACATATACACAGAAGTCCGTATTGTAAAGGCTATAAAGATTTGCAGCACAGTGAGAAGATGCCTTCTGCTCCTTCACACTGCATACAAATTATGTGAATTATGTTGCATATCGCTTGGTCCACTGTCTGGCTATCCTGTCATGTTCTGCTCTGTTGGTCAAATACTGAGTGGCTATGCTTCCAACCAGAGGATCCGCTGGAAAAGTGGAAAGAACATTAAAAGATATTATATGGTGTCTTAAAGGTTCAGTTCTAATAGTCTACTGAACTGAAATGCTGATATTTCAGCAGCAACTTGATATATAATGGCTAATTTCTCAGAA